>NC_135864.1:12363873-12673873 GCF_031162955.1 Sander vitreus
GCTTTAAACATTCATGGTTCCCAGATGGTGTTTTGATAATGACTGGTGATTCCCTGAATTTTCCTTTAGCGGCACAGTGAGGTTGACAATTTTGGTTTGGAGTGAAATGTCTCAATAACTATTGGATGGATTGCCTTGATAATTGCACAGCCATTCATTATCCCCAGAGGATGAATTGTAATAACTTTTTCTTCTAATTTGCACATTAGTTAATGTTAGCATGCTAAATAAGATGGTGAACATGGTAGGCATTATTTGCTAAATGCATGTTAACATTTACATTGTGAGCATTAGCATTTAGCTCAAAGTAGGGCTGGGCAATATCGATATTTTATCGACATCGTTATATGAGGCTAGATATCGTATTCAATTTTGGATATCGTGATATGACACAAGTGTTACCTGGTTTTAAAGGCTGCATTACACTAAAGAAATGGAATTATCTGAACTTACCAGACTACTAGCTGTTTTATTATTAGCCTTTACTCACTTAGTCATTGTATCCACATTATTGGTGATTATTTATCAAAACTCCCATGTTTAACTTTTATGAAAGCACCAATAGTCAATCCTACAATATCGCCGCAATATCAATGTATTTGGTCAAAAATATCGTGATGTTTGATTTTTTTTTCCATATCGCCCAGTTCTAGCTCAAAGCACCACACTGGCTAACTATAACTGAGGCAAAGCACGATCATTTGGTTAGAACTGTCTGCTCACATGGTTGTATACTTTTGTGTGACTCAGAACTTGTAATTGCCTTGGACTGAGTTGGTGTAGTGTATTAAATAAAAGATCAGCACATCTGTATGTGTTGTTTATTGAGATTTATGGACATTTATTATTGCTCTCACACCAAGATTTTATTCAGTACGTTCAGATATGTCACTGTGATCTACACCATTAAACATACAGTATCTGCCTCTTTTTAATATTTGAAAATGCTCTCTCCTCCCTGCCCTTCCTCTCTTCACTATACCCTCCCTCCTCTCACACACTTCCCTCCTCCCTCCATCCACCTCAGCACCAGGTCACATCCCAATTTTCCAGAACTGGCTGCTCTGCTAATTCCCTCTGAGAGCCCCCGGTGTCTATGCCGTGGCCCAACTCAGAACACTGTCAGCCTCTTTCCTGCTCGCCCTACGGACCTCCCTCTGCTTGTATCACCACACACAACAGAATGGTCCTGTCCTCCTCACTTAGGAACCTGACTTACACTTTGGAGAGGAATTATATTATGTCAGTTCTTGGCTAATGGGTAAAAAATCCTTTGGAAACCTAACAACACAGTATTAATACAGATTTGCCTTTCTCTCACTTATTATTTTTCACTCTTTCAGTATGAAGTGGAAAAAGTGATGCTAGTAAAAAAAAATTACTTTTTAAATAAAAAAGCAGGAGGCAAAGACAATGAATTTTAGGTGTATTACAGTATAAAAAACTAAGATCAGAGCTTTTGCATTCTTTCACAGATTTGAGAAGCTAGAAATACTTTTTACATCTTATAGTCTGTATTCTCTCCTTCTCTCTCACTTTGTACCCTCCCTCTGCACTACATTCCTTCATCCCTCTCTCATCCCGCTCTCACTCTCAACATGATGGGTTGTGTCCAGTCAGTGGGCAGCTTTGGTGTAATTTGGCCCACAGGGGCTGTTGGCAGTAGGTGTGGGGATAAAGGGAGCAGGGATGGTGAGGTTTTGGAGAAAAGCAGGCTTAGTGTGGGTCCTTGGATGGAGGGGCCAGCAAGCACATAGGAAAAGCATTAAATAAACATTAATGCAACTAGGTTACAGGAGATTTATTAAGGAGGCTTTTTGGGCCCCCACTGTAGGGTTTTATGCAGCACTTTAATAACTCTCTCTTGCACACAGGTAAACAAACCAGGTAATTTATTTCCATCCTCGTAGGTGGCCATTGTGAAAACTGTTTTAACTTTGTTTTGGCTTATACATAGATGTATTCCTTCTCTTTATATGGGTTTTATCACAAAATTGAATGTGGTCTTGCTCCAAAAAGCTTTTTATACATTTAGGCTAAGTCTGACTTGGATATGGTTTGATGTCACTTTGTGGTGTTAAAAACGAGTGCCCTTAATCGCAGCTTACTGATGTTAAATGTACCCTTTCTGGAATGTCAAACACACAGATAAAAAGTGACTGATTAAACACAGTAATGAGGACACTGTGGCAGGAGAAAGAAATAATTCTAGATTTTATTTTATTTAGAAGGACAGGGTGGGTTTTGGCAGCAACAGGAGATTTGAAAGAGAGAGAGAGAGAGAATTATAAAAACATGAACTAGCAGAGCACTGCTATCAAGATCACATTTTACATCTGACATTGTCTTTGTAAATCAACACTGTCAGATAAGACGCTGTCAGAAACTGGAGTTGTATAGGCCAAGCCTTAGTGTGTTATGTTTAGTAACTTTCTGCTATTCCACGAGCCCTCTTTGAACTATAATTGTTTATCCTCTAGTTGTGCCAGCTTCAGTTATTGAAATACTCATAAAACAATCATTCATAGGCTATGCAGAAATTCAAGAAAGATGAGGCACAGAGCTATAAAATTAAGTGTTCTAATCTGACCAATAAACCATTAGATTAGAAATCTAGTAAGCACTCCACAGATACAGTATCATTTGTAGCATCCGCATTAATAACATCAAGACGTCCAGCCCTGGAGCAATAGTCTTGCTTTTTGTATGGTTGAGGTGCATTGCACAGGAAGTGCAGGCGGTAGCACTTCTCTGAGGACAGCAAAAAGAGGAGAGCAGAGACTGACAAACAGGGCCGGGGCAAACAAAGGCTGCATGATGCTTTACCTTGAGACCCATCGCCTCTGCTCCCTGCTCTGCTTCAAGCCCAAGTGGTGTGAATACCAGACACAGCTCAGGCAGCATACTTCTGAAAGTTCACTCTGAGTAAGAGAGAAAGAAGCAAATTTTTATTTGAGTGAGATCATTTAGTGGGGAGAATATCAAGGGGAAATGTAGAAAGAATTATAAAGGGAATGTGCTTGAAAGAGACAGTGGTGGACAGGAAGAAGAGGGAAGTAGTAGAAGGAGAGAAAATAAAGACTACCAATAACTGTGAGAAACTGAGGGAAACAGACAACCTGACAGATAGACATTCAAATAGTGTGTGTGTGTGTGTGTGTGTGTGTGTGTGTGTGTGTGTGTGTGTGTGTGTGTGTGTGTGTGTGTGTGTGTGTGTGTGTGTGCGTGCGTGAGTGAGTGAGTGAGTGAGTGAGTGAGTGAGTGAGCAAGCGAGTGAGAACTTGCCTGTTCATTCTTTGTCTGTATGTGTGTTTGATGAAGGCTCTAGCATACCGGTTGTGTTGCTGCAGGATAGTCTGCGTCAGGCTCCATCAATATGACATGTCTTTGATGTGGAAATACAAGGAGCAAAAGCCCAGTCAGCCTCAGTCCAGTCTCTAGCGGGACATTGTGCGTGTGTGCATGCGAGCGTGCGTGTGTGACTTAGAGAGAGAGAGAGTGGAGAGAAAAAGAAACACAAGAAAGCCACAAGCCACAACAAGCACCAAAAGTAACCACTGCCTCAAAAAAATTTAACTACCATTCTACAAGGGAGGCAACAGTTGTGACCTGAACATTTCCTGAGCACTGTGGACTCTGAAGAGAGGAATCAATATTGTATCTAGATGTTATTAATACGCATTTTCATGCCATAATAATATCAACACGTATTTTGCTGCTTAATTGAAACATTAATGTTTGACTTGCACTTTTCACAGATAAAAATCACAAAGTGCTTCACAATAGTGAAAAGACATAAGAATACAAAGGAAAACATAGGTACATAAAATCAGACAGCCGTAAAACCCCTTGTCTAGATACAAGCGTTTGAATAGCAAATGATTCAACTGCAAGTACCTGTTGCTGATGTTTGTTTTCAGTTGAACATTATAAATATTTATGCTTTTTTCATTTTATCCTTTGGAGTCAATTTTCCTAGGCATTGTCGAGAGGGGGTATTTTTTAACAGACTGCAGTAATATTTTTGGATGAAGCACTGAGGTTCAGTTTCAGTAATAAATGATAATCAAACACATTAATATAAGTATCATATTAATATGAATGGATTGTTTCTTTACATTCATAATTTTTCAGACTTTACCAAAGTAATACAACTGCGAAAACTGCAATTTGGCAGTACGTCACTGTCAGGAGTTTAGATGTTGAAAAGATATTTCTTTGGCAAAGTTTTACTTTTACATCTATCTGTCGAGCCCCTGAGTTTTCACACACAAGTGCAGTGAGGGGGAGGTGGACAAAAGAAGAGATAAAGGCAGTCTGACAGAAGCAATGGGGATAAATAAGGTCTGGGCAGACAAGGCGATAGAGACAGGGAAGAGGAAAGACAGAAGGATGAGTCCATCCATCGGGCCCGTGTGTGGGCTTGCTGCTAACCTGGACAGTGTTTCTATTCCCTGTCAGCTTCACAAAGACCTTTCCACACATACACGCTTACATGTCAGCATATGTACAGTATGAGCACGAATACATCACACACATAAAGGCACATATGAGTGTGTTGTTTATATCCACTTGGAAAAAAGAATGTGAGGTAATAACTTGCCTAGGGACACAGAACAATCCCTGGACCTCAATGTGGACATCTACCAAGATAACAGAACAAACAAACAAACCATTAATACATTGCATTGTAGAAAAACAGTGGCTTTCCCATAATAATGGCAGAATGCTCACAAAGAACAATGTCTTGTTAACTGTTTAGCCATGACAATCACAGGCCACATGCTGTACCACCAGCCTGTTTATGTTGCCAAGGTGACTGCATATGAGCACTATATCTGTACTTGTGATGCTGTGAATAAGAGGCAGCTGCCTGTCTAAATCATGCTTTACTTTATCATATTTAGTATCAGTTAAATATACATCAAAATCCGTTGCACGGATCACACACTGACAGTAAAAGCATTCATGTTCATGGCTGGTCATGCAAAGACCTCTATCAGCCATTTAGAATAAGGACATGGAACCACTGACCAATTCATGCAATTTATTTACAGATTTTTTTTTAATTGGGTGTCCAAAACACAAAGATATTGACTCAAAAACCATATTGTTGAAATTTGGGTTTTATTGTCTGACCAAATGATTTGTAAACCTTTAAGAAATTGTTTGTAAACCATCAATAAACAATATTTGGATGGCTATTATAAAGATGCAACTGATGACTATAATACCTTGTTAATGGTTAATAAATACTTTGTAAAGCATCTATAAACATTATTTAGCTAGCTATTATGAGTGCACAAAAAATCAATATTTATTTATTTTATAAATCACTAAAAAAGATTTAATGGGGCCACATTAATGTTACTAATTATTCTAACCATTAGTTGCAACTTTAGTAATAGCCATCCAAATAAAATAATAGATTTATTAAGAACAATTATTAACCATTGGCAAAGTTTTAACGATCTAAAGTTATAAACTTTTTTTTTTATATTCCACAAAACGTATGATAAAATTACATAAATTATAACATTAGTAAACATAAATAATCATTTAATTGTTTGTTAACAGAAAATAACTATCAATTTTCAATTTCCTAATTATGGTTATTATAAAATTGTTCCCCAGCATTCCATAAAAAAAATAGGTCCAACAGGAAAAGAAACATAAATGGCCAGTTGATCCCACAGGTTATAAACAAACCCATAGGTTAATCAAAGTTCTTTGTAAGAGAAAACAAAAGGCAGATGGCAACTTTGACATAACATATTTAATGAAGTTGTGCACACAGCGACATTACAGCTGTGCACGCTTTGTGTCTTATCTAACACAAATAAACCTTTCTTATCATGTGACTGCTCATGTATATTATGTTGCTCCGGTGAACCTATTTATTGAAATGTTGCCACATCATAAGATCTCACTAATTACTTG
Source organism: Sander vitreus (assembly GCF_031162955.1). Classification (NCBI taxonomy): domain Eukaryota; kingdom Metazoa; phylum Chordata; class Actinopteri; order Perciformes; family Percidae; genus Sander; species Sander vitreus. The sequence goes on from NC_135864.1 coordinate 12,369,814, forward strand.
TAAGAACAATGTTATTGTATTCAATGGAGCTTGTGGCCAGAGCTGTAAAAATTCCAAATTATAGTGATAAGCGTTATATTATAGCTAAACAATTATAGCTTCTATAGAAGGAAGATGAAAATGGCTGAAGCAGCTGTGCTTTAGCCATTTTCATGGTGTTGGTGTTGGCCACCGTTGCTGATGAATGGTGGGTCTTTTTCTTTTCTTTTTCTTTGTCTGTGTTTGCAAGCATGTACACGTATACAAGTTGATGCATGTGTGTTTTGTGTGAGGTTGTGTCGTATTCATCCAACACAGGGCGTGTGAGTCTTGAAGTGTCCAAGTACAGTCTCCATGAGGTCAATGACTGCTGTGATAATGCTTAACTGATGCCAGCTGTCAATAGCCATTCACCAGGAGAAAAGTGCTCGCCTGTTCAGTAAATTACACAGTGCGACGTGAGCTGTGAGGTTCAAAACAACCTGACCCCACTGTTGTTGGGAGAAACAATAGAACAATGACTGCAATCTGCTTTTCCAGCAACCATCTGTGTCACGCTGCTGACTACAAAACACCTTTCCATTACTCCAGGGCTGCAGCTATTAGCGCACCATGCCATTGACTCCAAAGTGAGTCGGAGAGGTTATTGTAATGGCACATTAGATTGTCTCTCACCCTTCTTTATACAGTGTTTTGTTTTGTTGACCTTGACATAGATGGGCTTTTTGAATGATGAGCTTTTGAAGTGATCATTTCTAACAATGGCTTGTTTTGTCACAGCTGACCATATTTGTGAGGTGTCATTATATTGATGATTACAGTAGTATATGTTTTTGTCCTTTTTCCTTAACTCTGTTCTTCTCACGGCTTCTCCAAGCATGCACGGGAGCAGTATGAAAAACTGTCGACGATGCACAAGAACATGCAAAAGCTTTATGAGAGCATAGGCAGCTATTTTGCCTTTGACCCCCACTCGGTCAGTGTGGAGGATTTCTTCGGAGAATTGGCCAACTTCCGCATACTCTTCATGGTGAGTATAAAGTTTATGGTTTGTGCACATGAAAAGTTTCATGTTTACGGGTCCTTCAAAGTACACACACATCATCAGACATTCAGTAGGCCCTTACTGATGGAGACACCTGTGCAAACATTACAGAATCAGAATCAGAATCAGAAAGGGTTTTATTGCCATGTACGTTTTTTAACACAAACAAGGAATTTGTTTTGGTGTTGTTGGTGCACGTCACACATTCTCTAGATGGAATATTAAACAATATAAGCATAGGTATAAACAATATAAGTATATGTACACAGTATGTATTAAATTAAATTAAGAATGAAGATAGAAATACAAAAATAAAGAGCAAAGAGCACTTTATTTTATTTGACTGTGTTGTACTTTTAGCAATAAAATGTTTTGTGTAGAAAAAACAACTGACAGTTGTATTACATTATTCATAGTTATATCTTAAACTTGTATTGATATTGTTACAGCATGATAAACAGTGTGACTCATATGATTGAGAATATTTTAACTTAAACATACAGACTTAACACACATGGGCTGATTACCTCTTACTTTGTACCACAATAACATTTAATTTGAACAATCTTCATCACATCATGTTGCTCGTTACAACCACATGTCTACCTCTATCTGCCAAGCAGAGGTAGACATGTGGTAAAAAAACAAAAAACAGAGTAAATGCTAAGTACATGTGCCTGGGGAAGTACAGTTAACATGCAGCCTCACTTCCCTCCAGGACGACTGGTTATGGAATATAAGTGAAAAAATATGCTATTTTATGTTGTGTTCTGTGCCATTATTTTGCTTTCATCAGTTAGGTTAGGCAGCTCCTCTAAACCTTTAGCTGAGGTGAAGGTCATGTCAGAATTGTATATGTATATAGTTTTTGTATCCTTCAAATTTACAAATTTACATTTTTCATACTTGAACCACAACAGAATATCTAAACTGATAAGATTTTTTATTTTTTATATCAGAGATTATGTTTACACTGTTTCACTCTGACCAACCCTTGAAGGCCTGTGCTATGACATATCTGCTCCAGAGCCACAGAAGACATTATACAACTGTAATCTGGAAGTGAGCAACGACAATAGAAATATTTCCCTGTCAGTCATCTAATAGTCCATCAAGATTTGTGTTTTTATGCCAATCAGCTGCTAGTTTCAGTTTTGGGGGTGATTTCACTTTTCTCAACTAAAACTGACAGAAAGTTCTTGGTTTGGGAGAGTGCACCATATTTTCTGGCCACCTATTTTGGTCTTAATATTCCCTTGGTTTGCCCTGACATCCTTTTCAGTTTTTCTTTTAAGTTCTTGCACTGTTCTCTGCAAGAATGTAACCGCACTCACCTGCTGTGTGATTTCCTTCCATATGTCATCTTTTTTTAGGTCTTTTTTTTGCGTCTGCCAAAGATTTTTTTTTTTTCAGGTATCACAGATAAAACTTATTTTTTTGTCACCAAAGTCTTTCTTTTTCCTTTCCTTCAATGCCATCGTAGTGTGGAAGGTTATGAATATAGGTCTTGTGAAGACAACCATAAGTGGAGGCTGCTGTATAAATGGATAATGAATAAAAATGTAATAAAACACAATCGTACTAATACACAATACGTCTTCATAAGAGAAGTTATAATTGCTCACAAATAATGTACATTAAAAGCGCTTAAAATGCCCTTATCATATGAAGATATGATACAAAAGATCACAAATGAGACACTTTGATTTTAAAACACATTGTGTTAATGCAGAAGTAAAGAAATGTATTAATTATGATATAAGTAGTATAGATAGAATCTGACAATACATCTTGAATTGAACTTTATTTAAAAATATATAGATGTTTAAAGAAAAAAACAGTAAATATGTACGCCAAATTAACATTTCTTCTCTGAAAAGGAGTAGGAAGAAACATCATGCTTATCTACTCCTACCCTTATTCTATATTAATCTAATCCATTAATACTCAATCAACTCTACACACCAGCATCCATTCCCACAACTAAACCAATAACAACAGCATTACATTAGCGTGCTTTACATTCCCCTTCGTCATTTCTTTACCACGCAAAAAACCCTTTTAACCTGTCTTTTAAACTGCCTGATATTTTATTTTTACGTTGTTTGATTTCTACCCCCAGTCTTTTCCACAAAACCACCCCACAAACTGATATGCACATACTTTTAAGATTGGAGTGAACACAATGTTGTTTCAAAATACATTTTCATCTTAAGTTAGGAACCGAGACTGTGCTCCCCTGAAAAACATAACAATAACTATCTATACCGTATTGTATGACCCCCCTCATTGTCCAGGATTTTTTTTTTTTATATTGCCAGGAAGTAAATTATGTCTTGCTTTGTACATTGTTTGTGCAGTCGTAAATGCCACCAGGTCCCTGAATTTCAGTGCATCTGACTTAAAAAAACAACAACAGATTGTTAGTGCTTTTCCACCTACTGTACTGTACTGTACATCCAAATTGGAAACAAATTGCTCACTGTCATTTACCTGAGCATACTGAGTTTCAGATGATTAAACCTGCAGAAGATAACTTAAGAGTGGGTACTTGTGAACCTTACCAACACTGATTAAGAAACATCTAGCACTGACTTGGGAGCTGTAAGGGGGGGGAAGGGGGGGTGTGGCCTTGACCAACTGTCACTTTGCTCGTTTGAAAGCCATGATGTCTCTCTCTCATGGGTGGGCCAAATTCTCTGGGTGGGCAAAGCAGAGAAAGGGGAGGTAACCTTCCTCCTTATGATCTCATAAGGAGGAGATTCCAGATCGGCCCATCTGAGCTTTCATTTTCTCAAAGGCAGAGCAGGATACCCAGGGCTCGGTTTACACCTATCGCCATTTCTAGCCACTGGGGGACCATAGGCAGGCTGGGGGAATGCATATTACCATAAAACCTCATAAAGTGAAATTTTCATGCCATGGGACCTTTAAACACTATAACACCATTTACTGTTGGTTATATAAAACATTTACATTTTTGTCAAATTCCTACAATAAACTTAAAAAGTGACAAAAGTTCACAACTGAGGAAAATGTGGAATATTAATTTACTGTGGCTCAAAGTAAAACTCAAACTTCCTTCTGCTTCTTGCCAGGGTTATAGAAATAAAATGTGGTTACTGAGAGAAGTGAATTAAGGACAGGGCAAAGCAGATTAGTTGTTAAAGAGGTAATATTAATGACAAGGTAAACCAGGAGTTCCTTTTTACTTGAGTAGCCAAGTCTGTTAAACATTTATCAAGTGTCTTTGCTTCTCCACCTTCTGCAGTCTATCCGTCCCTCCTGGCACCGCCCCAAAAATCCCTGGTGTCAGGATGATGACATTGTGTCCAGAAGGCATGCTCTCAGTCTTCACAATCCATTAACGTGAATAGCAAGGTCCCCTTGTCTGAATCCTTCTCTTCTCTTTACTCTGATCTCCATCTGAAACCGACTTTTCATTCCGACTGATCAAAGTGCACCAACACACAACACAACGCTCCCTCAAGGATTCCAGAGTTGCATATCTCTAAAAGAGGCATCCACCCAAGAAAATAAATTATTCTCTCAAGCAAATAGCTGCATATGAATATTTTATTACTGGTTTAAACTTCCCTGCTATGGATAAGGGGAGGGAACTGAGTGGGATAAAGTTTTGTGGTTGAAATTGGGAAGAGGGCTGGTTATAAGTTAATGTATTCATATAAAAACAATCCTTTAATCACCATATTCTTCAGATATTATTTATAGTTTTTGGCTCCTCAGCTGCTGACAGAAAGGCTAATCCCATCTGCTTGCAGAGCACAAGGAATCAATGGTTGTTTCTACTTGAATAATGTTGTTTTTTTTATTTTCTTACCCTGTGAAAAAAAAACTGAGCTTGCTCCTTTGCAGCATCCTCCTTTTTTTCAGTGACAAATTTTAGGGAGATGTCTGCTTGTTATTTATCTTTGACAAAGTCAACCTACATCAACCATTACTAATTTGTTCAAAATGGCAAATCTAATGACTTCTTGGCAGCTAATAATTTAGAGAAGATCCTTGAATTTAACTTCTTGATATGCCTGATGTGCCTTGGACTTTTATTGCAATATTGAGACATTGAGTTGTTTGACTGAGACAGAACATCTTCGCTAACTTCTGTCTTTGTTGCATTGCCCTGTGTAATGCATTCACAGCACAAAGCATCTGCAGTATTAAAAAATCCCATTGCACTAGAGTCACCCTAAAAGGGCTTAATGCACCCAACCGACATGAGTACGGTGGCCGACAGGGGCAAACGCCCTGCACCTTAAGAAAACACACACAAATAGACAAAACACAAGCAATTTAAGAAAACAACGTCATTAATTTGACAACACATGTGCAGCATTCAGCAAACGCGCTGCAAATTCACACAACACAACCAAATACATAAACGTGCTGCAAATATGAAACGATGCAAAAAGAAAAGCACACAAACCCAGAAAACAAATGCAACAAAAAAACGCAGCATCCAGATTACACAACGGAAGTTCTCCAGACCTCTAGAGGGAGCAGCTAGTGGAACAGCTTGATTTTTGACCCCACGGGGGGAAGAGAGAGAGAGAGAGAGAGAGAGAGAGAGAGAGAGAGAGAGAGAGAGAGAGAGACAGCAACTGCATAGACTGTAAATATTAAGTCTATGTTTGAGATATGTTTTCTCTCGTTTGGTGGGTGTGTCTCGGCTCAGGTCACAGGTGATACTCAATCAGCAGAGACGTCTGTAAACTCGTGGTGATAAAACATTTAAAACTGCATCAGCGTTTAACGTTGAAGTTTGTTTAAGCCATATTACATGAGAGGTTTAATTTCGAGGTCTGAAAGGCGCATCACTGAAGTGTAGGCCTCCTCAAGTGTAATATTGTGATTATACAACAACGGTTACCAACAAAATAAGTGATCAATCTGTATTCATATTGTGGAACAAAATTTTTATTTTGAAAAGCCGAAGCTCGGGGACGTGTTATTATTAATAATAATAATCAGAATGTAATATACAGTCTATGGAGTTCTCCAGGCTGCAGCAATACCCTACTCTAATGAAAAGGCAGAGCGCTCTCTCCCCGTGGGGTCGAAAATCCAGCTGTTCCACTAGCTGCTCCCGCTAGAGGTCTGGAGAACTTCCGTTGTGTAATCTGGATGCTGCGTTTTTTTGTTGCATTTGTTTTCTGGGTTTGTGTGCTTTTCTTTTTGCATCGTTTCATATTTGCAGCGCGTTTATCTATTTGGTTGTGTTGTGTGTATTTGCAGTGTGTTTATGTATTTGGTTGTGTGTATTTGCAGCACGTTTATGTATTTGGTTGTGTTGTGTGTATTTGCAGCGCTTTTGCTGAATGCTGCACATGTGTTGTCAAATTAATGAAGTTGTTTTCTTAATTTGCTTGAGTTTGGTCTATTAGGGTGTGTTTTCTTAAGTTGCAGGGCATTTGCCCCTGTCAGCCACCGTACATGAGGCATTTGAGTAAACGCATTGACAGTCCTCACAGAACTGAATGTAACTGATAAGAGAATCCATTAACTTCATTCTCTTTCTCTCTTACTCCCGTCCCATTCTCTTTTTTTTTTTTCTCCGGCCAATGGAATATTATTTGATTTCAGCACACGAAGAAAGTATTTGAAGAGTCCAACAATTTGTTAATTTAATGCTGCTGCCATATTCTGAAATATAGTATGAGTGAAATGCAATCGCAGGGTCTGCATGTGTAATCCTGACCAGCAGCATGGGGGATGAGGATTTTTCCATTAATGAGTTATCAAAGCGCAGCAGATGGGCTGGGATGAACAGTCTTCCTTGTTAATTGAGTGACTTTCTAAAAAGTCCCAAAGACCCAGACTGAATTCGCAAAGTAGCAAGATAGAGCATCTATGAGATTAGAATGATTATTTGTGTGTGTGTGTGTGTGTGTGTGTGTGTGTGTGTGTGTGTGTGTGTGTGTGTGTGTGTGTGGCTGCGTGTGCGGGTGTATTCGTCCACTTTGGAGCCCATGTGATATTTCTAAATCTTGCTAATTCCTTCACAATATGACAAATTATCATAATCATGGTGATAATGCTGAATATGATGCTCTGGCTGTGGAACTCCCCCCATCTTCTTGATGAATCACTGTCATGTTTCTTCAGTATTTTGACTCAGACCAGCACGACACAGTCGTAAACGTCATTGCGCCAGATTTTGGAGGTCACCTATCAATATGGGAATACATCTATACCGCAGAGCAGAAGTCTCACAATCTGTAACCTATAACTTCTTGAAGCCATTTTCCCCCACATCCTGGCACACAGTGTAACAGATGGCTAATAAACACATTTGCTGCTTAAAGCCCAGGCCCTGTAGTGTTTGTAAAATTCAAATGAGATAGAGCAGTGACACTGTGTGAGATCACTGGTGCAAGTTGAGCAGTTGGAAATACTCATTGCTCCCTCATTGGACTGGCAAACTTGTATGCATGGGAGGGAAGCCATGCTGTGGGTGATGTATCGTGTTGTGCAGGGTCAAGGAAGAACAGCAAACACATTTCATGAATTATTAAAAGAACAGACCTGGAAAGGGAAAATGCTGCCTGGCCCTTGTTGGTAGATTGGACCTCTGGGTTGTACAGCATTCAGTTTTACAGCCAGTTATAGATAGAGGAGTACTTATAATCTCCATCTTAGACACACCGGAGGCCATGAGAAAAAGTTAAGTTTATGTCACACTTGTGGCCTCTGGTGTGTCTAAGATGAACAGGCTTTCGTGCTCATAAAGCCCGAATGTGTCGGCTCAATCGTGATGTTATCAATCCCACCTGGCAATAAGGTGAAACCGCACATTGTGTTTTTTCTTTTCAAGAAGATTCTTACCTGAGAAATATGTATACAGTACCTGCACTGCATTTTCCTACATCTGAGGGGTTCAGGGCACAAAGCCAGTCATAGACATGAACTCTGGACTTCAGGCTTTCAGTGTTTCATTTAAGTATTATTAGGTAGAATCAAGGCCACAAAGGCCACTTTCTATAATGGGGGATTGGGGGGGGCTGCACTTCACTTCTAACTTGGTCTTTTTATTGTATCTTTTCTTCAATTCCTTATACTGTTTTTTTATTTTGTTGTTTTTAATTGGATTATGTATTTTGCTAACAAAAACATTTGCCTTACAGTATTAGCCATTAGCCTATAGTAAAAACAAAGTGGGTCTTAATCTTTTTCTTTCTGCTTCCCAACATTTCTTATACTTGAAGTAAATGTCAGCCTTGGAACTAAGGCACATTAATAATAACAGTTAAAACCAGACTGAAGTTACGTACTTAGTTCCGAGTTCTATTTAGTAAAGAAGGCCATGCGATATGGTCAAAATCTATCTAAAAGCTTCTAAGTGATTATTCTGTTTAATGTATAAATCTCCATGTTCTAATTCACACAGCTGTATGTTTTAAAACTAAATATTTGACATAAACAATGATAATACTTACAGGTGTCCCTGTGAGTGGGAGTTAATGTGTTTATATATTTTCCATTGCTCAATTAGAAGATCAAAGTTATTGTAGGTTGTTTTCATTTCAAAAATAATTAAGCTCACGTTGGGTTGCACTATAACTATATTGATGATCTTCAACAAGGGACACATGACTTATGTGTGAGTCCAGAAATAACTTGTTTCCATGGTCACCTCCAATCACATTGTAACTGAGTAAATGAGAGTTCTCAAAAGACAAAACAAGATGCATGGGACTTGTTCTTAACATATTTTTCAACATTTATACAGAATATTTGAGAGTAACCAGATCTTTTGTCTTATGTCCCGATGAGGTTTAAATGTGGTTCTCTGCACGGAAGATTATTTTTGAACACAACATACTGTATGCATATCTCACGAACACATCTCAGGAGGATTGTTTATCTCTTGTATGTCCTCCTACAATATAAAGAGTTGGCAAGGAAATGAGACCTGATACAATCAGTTGTTGCCAACAGCAAAATAGAGGCTGTCAAAGAGAATGGTAAAGGGAAAAATAAGAGATCAGTGAAAACCTATTTGTTGCTATGGCAATTAGTAGTGATGTGTGATTAGAGCAACATAATTGCATTGCATAATCATGTTTACAGTCAGAATTAGTTGTTTGTTTAAAATAAGTTTTGCCGGCAGGATTTTTGTAATCTGCATAATTTATCTTATCGTATGCTGTAGTTGTTGAGCAATGCAGTGATATTACTTCCAAATGAATTGAGTCCTGTCAGTGAATGAGGACAGAAATCAATTTGATTCGTGCTGCCAGTGCTGCCCATCACTTAAACAAAATGCACAAGTTAACTGTTTCATTACTGAATATACAGCACAGCTGTCATCCACTCTAATTCAAAACAACAGCAAAGTGCACACAGTCAATAGCCCTTTTAGACTGTAACTGTATCATTTACATAACCCTGATGTGGTGATAAAATGTAGGTGGATTTTTGAGTGCTTATCGGCTTGTAGCAGCTGACGAAGCAAAACATCTCACAACATTTTCATAATGCACATGATACAAAAACACACAGTTTTTATTATTCTGCTCTCTCTCTCTCTCTCTCTCTCTCTCTCTCTCTCTCTCCCTCCCTCCCTCCCTCCCTCCCTCGCTCTCTCATTGCCCTTGTCATCTAAAAAGGAGACAGTGACAATGAGGGCTTGTGTCCTTGGATATGGAGCAAAGCTCTACTATTGACTGGCATCATGACCTGCTCTTTCCTTGTTCCTTCCCCACAATCCCTGTAATTCCTCTGTCTTAGCTGCCAACACGGCACACACATCAGGACCACAGGGGCATTAGATGGGAGCTACTGTCGCCACTTATTATATCAGTGCACAGACAGGGCCATGCCTTAACTTACTGAGACACACACACACACACACACACACACATGCATGCATATATAAGGGGGGACACCACCGATGAGCAGAAGCACAAAGGGGCCAATGGACAGCATATTCACACAGGGATATACATGTATGCATGCATTCACATGCACTATGAATTATCACTATGATAGGTTCTGCCACAGGCCTGGGATGAGAGAACATGTTGTCTCCAAAGGTCACATGGTTGCATCTTACTCTCTGTTGGCAAAAGAACAAACTGACACATTTGTAAAGGCTGAATCCGTACCGTTGATTATCTCTCTTTCTCTGACTCCGTCCTGACATTTTAGCCGGTCACGAAGGAGGAGAAGGATGATATCTCTGTCCTTAGAGACTGGCACGTTGCTGCTACACTTTTCTTTTCTCATGCAATGGCTCCCCCATATTGTAAAAGTACTAGCATGGTGCATGTGTGATGATCATCTAGCCTTTTTTAGGACCATATTGATGTATTATTGACAACGAATCAGCTCTGTCTGTTATTGAAAATATGTAAAGCAGTTCAGAGTCCTTGCAGACAAATATGCTTGTATTAAAAAGCCCATACACAAGGCATGATATATTGTTTATTCCAGCAGCTTATCTCTAACTATCAAACCCTTCTCTGAATACGAATTTGCTGATGGCATGCTGCCACTTCTGAACACTATACAGTATAAGATTCTGATTGCATCTGTGTGTGTGTGTGTGTGTGTGTGTGTGTGTGTGTGTGTGTGTGTGTGTGTGTGTGTGTGTGTGTGTGTGTGTGTACCTGCCTCATCAGGAAGCAGTGAAGGAGAACCACAAGAAGAAGGAGATGGAGGAGAAGATCAAGAGAGCCAAGCTGGCGAAGGAGAAAGCAGAGCGGGAGAAGCAGGAGCGCCAGCAGAAGAAGAAGCAGCTGATTGACATGAACAAAGGTATGCCACTTCTCCCTGCGCCACCGTAGAAACAGAGACAGGGAGGCAGGTGGGGAGAAAGGACAAGGAGAACAGGAGGATAGAAAGGGGGTTTCATGGAATTGTGCCTAACACAGATTTGAACTCTGAAGGAAGAGGATAATGTGTAGGAGTGGGGGGAGACATCTTTTTTAGCTGTGAAGGAATCTTATACTTACTCCCGTAGCCGATGCAATGTTTCCAAACAACAGACATATTATGCTACTTTTAACTTGTTTTTTTCCCCATGGTACATTTGCTCACATAGAAAGAAACATTCTTTCCTGCAGTAATATGCACATGTATTTCTAAACATTTAACACATGTAAAGTCATAGTGTTTTAAAAGTAGTGCAAGTTATTGGAATATAGTAATTTATAATTACAAAGACTTTGTTTAAGCCCTTATAGAACTGGCAGTGGCACGCAATATGTAGGTCACATGTATGGACAGGAAGCTGTGGTCAACTTAAAAAAGAGGCGGGAATTGGCTCTAGATTGCACTTCCAACACGATCATGCAGTTGTTATTCGTTTTGTGATGTGCAAGCAACACAACAGAAAAGTTATCATTCTTCCAGTCTGACACTGTTTGCGGGCAGTGTGCTATAATTATTGTTGTGAAACATTGGAATTACTCTATTGTCCTTCAGCGATGCCAGTGAACCGTGTATTGATCAGTGTACAGTAAGTTGGAGTTCAGACATGAAAAAGGAGAGTGACTGAGCTGGATGCCTGTGTCTAGTTATGCCAATGACATTGAGAAAGAATTTCAAGCCTGAAGGGGTTTTGTCCATTTCTTTGACAAACGGACTGGGATTTCCACAGTTCACCAGTGTCTAAATGTCATCGTCCGCCAAGGACCTCACTGGAGCTCAACCACATTGTGAAATGTGACAAGACAGTCTTCAGTATGCCACAAACTCTCCAAGATAATTGATGCATGCTGCAGCTTTTTCTTTTTTCTTTTTTTTTCCCTGAGCAGTGACCTCTTTGAAAGCTTCACTTTTAATAATCCAACATCGCTGAGCTTAAGGAGTCTGTCTACCCCTCTCTCTCATGCTGGCTAACCAGATGGAGAAGGGTCGAGAAGTAGGTACGATATTAAATATTTCTGCCATAGCAGATTTTGATCTCAGTTTCTGAATGCCATATATGACTCGCATGAATAAAACATGAGGATGACATGGGTAACGTTGCCTGCAGCCTTGGAGATAGTGGGGATTGTCCTCCACACCATCACCTAGCTCGTTGGACTGTCACAATCACAATGACCTTGGCAGTTATGAAATACATACATTTTTAAATTCAAGATGTGCTAAACCCAGGCTGCTTTTTACTGTCAAGGTTCTTACCTGCATTGACTACACATTTTCATTAAAGGAGCGCTATGCAGTTTTGACCATTTCTTCGCTGTTTTTGCTTTTTGCTCACATGTTTCTCTATAGAGCTCCCCCTACAGCTTCAGAATATATATTTGGCAGCTCCTCTGTTTACTTGTGTCTGACTCCTCGCTCGGTCAGTCTGCCGTTTCCTCTTTCTCTGTTCTTCTGACAATGCTTTCCTAGCTTTCTGCTTCTTTTTTGCCAGCTCAGCCATGACGATAGTGTGAAAAACTCCATCGCTACCTTGTTAGCCGGTTCCTGAATGGGCGTGTATGTGTGCAGTGCCGTGAAGCAATTTGTTACATCGCGAGACCTGATATCACGCGATACTTCCTGAAGCTGAGGCCGGCAGATGGCCGGCCAAAAGTTGCAAGGGTGGTTTTTCCGCTCACAAGCGCTAGGGGGAGGCGAGACGACCACCATTCAACTCGAAAAAGTCATATAACCATTCCAATGACTCTGAAGCTGTTCAGTTAAGGTAAATTAAGCTAAAAAAAAAAGGTTCTCCTTTAAACCTTGAATAGTTCCTTTCTATGTACTAACTTGAGATGCAGTCAGAGAAAGAACAATCAAATGTGAAGCTCTTTAAATGGATCATGTGAATGGTAATCTGAACTTGAGCCAGTAGCAGGTTGGAGGTTACAGCAGCTTGGTGTTTTGCTCTTGTATATTCTTTCCGCTTCTCTTTAAGCTGTTTGGTTGGAACACACTTAGCAGGATAGTCAGTGTTTTCTTGTTGCACATCTTTCTTTTATTTGCCTCTACTCCTCTCCAGTTGACAGGGTTGAGACTTGTGGCTTTTCTCTCCCATTCCTTTCTAAAATTCTATGTGTGCTTCAGACATTTTGAGTTAGTTATTCGAGGAGCCTTTTCACATCAATATTTCACGCTGAGCGTCAGCTGTGTTTTCTGTGAAGGTTGATGAAAATAAGGTAGTGTTCGGCACAAAGAGGCCTCGTTAATTCCTCTTACCATTGTTACGAGGCTAAGCTAACGTGGGCTTGTAACACAAAGGAACACAGCTATTAAAGGCTAACCTAACTAGTAACATTAATCCTCCTGTCTCCTTTTCCCTGCATGTTACGTTTAACGTGAGAATGAGATTGATCTAGATACTTCTAGAGGGGTTGTGCTGTGTTAAACTAACTCACCCAGACACTGCATGGTTTCGCATCTGAAGATGGCTGCTTGTTCAGTGACCACGCCGTCGCTCCGGGTCCGCTGCTCTGTCGGCGTTGTCGCCTTGCTAGCCCCGCTCTTCCTTGTTGTAGTTCAGCTTTTAAAAAGTGTATTTATAAAAGTTGTGTTGTGGGAAAACAAGAATAGTCTTTCAGCGTCTTTGTCTTCAATAGTGTTCTTTGTGTGGTAAGCGTGTGGTTTGTAGCTGTCAGCGTGCCGTTTCCGTGATTGTCTCCAGCTGCAACCGCTAAGTTTTCAGCGTCACACAAACACGCCCCCTCATGTCACGTGTCAGCACTTTCCCTATCAGCTAACTGCTCAAAAAACACTAAACTGAATGAAATGAATTGTGTCCAAACATGTTCCACATTAATTTAACATTTGAAAGGCTAAAAGGCTAATTGATGCGCTAAAATAGATCTCCAGTTTAATATACCTATTAGTGTCTTTATTTTGATCCTAACCTTTTTATAGATATATAGATAGATAGATATGTTTGTTGACCTGAATATAGTAGTTTTGTATGTGTACAAATCCATTAGCCTGAACAGATGGAGGAAACATATGGCCATTGTGTTATGATAATTATGTACAGGTCAATATCTCTTTAATGGATTTACTGATTTACTCATTTTATTGCTTAAAAGACTGTTAGATGGATCATACTGTTGTGTTTAATGCAATTTCAAGAGGCTATTTTTGAGAAGGGATAGATTTTATGTAATTTCACAAATTGCGACCTAATCCTCTTCGCTTGCAAATGATTAACAATGAAATGCATATTTAATGAGAGTTTAATTCATTCAGCTTTTGCCAGGATGGCACCAGGGTGGGGGATGGGAAACCGACAAATACGTTTAGGAAACTGATTATTAAAAAAAATTCCCCATTTCCTAGTTGATAAAACTTCAGCATATACCCTCTGCAAGTGCATTTGTATGTGCACTTCTTCAACAAGCATGATTGTTAGATGAGACAAGTGCACAGCTAAACGTGTTTTCCTTGTGAAGTATTAGAAATCCTAATGTAGGAAATTGCTTATGAAATCATTACCCAGTCATCCCATTTGTTTTAATTTGCTTTAAGTGGATTTCCATATTCTCTTGAACTGACCAGATGTTCAACACTTACCAAATCGTTTTACTTCACTAAATATAACTGTTAAACACTGTAGAATAAACCCAACTAATTGTTCTGTCTAAAACAGAGGAATATGGTTCACCACAGCAGGATATTTCTTTTTTTATTGTGGCATATGAAACAATGTCGCAAGCAGCATGCTGAGTGTGTCAAAAGCCGGAGCATGGTAGAGCATCTGGACTTTGTTTCTCTAAGGCATTTGTGAGGAGTAGCGAGCCCCTCTGGCCACCTACTCGGCTGGCATCACCGGGGTCAGTGCTCCCGTCTGGGGCAAGTGTCTGCACCCACGTGTCAACTGTGTACCCCAGTCAAATCCACTAAGCTTTGAACAGAGCCGGAAAGCGCACATGCCGCTTTGAGCACAATGCATCTTGGCATAAGGCACATAAGAATAAATAAACAACCAGGACAAAAAAACATTATTTGAGCATTTTATTTAGTCCAGGCATTTCTCACAGGTACCACAGATAAATAGTGACGAACTTTGTGTTTAACATGTTTACTGTCAACTTTTCTCAGACTTACTTTATATGGTATAGTTTTCAGTATGTGAATAGTTGTAGTAGCTTGTGTAACAGCCCCCTTCACCATATGAATGATCACTTCAGTGATCATTTTTTACTGTATGAATTAGAGCCCACTCAGCTGCTTCAATCCATTGTTGCAACAGCTTGCAGACACCAGCAGAATGCAGACCCATACATTGGGTTGCTCTGAGGGAATATTATAGTGGAAAAATAGGTTTTGTCAAAGTGTTTGTGTTAATATAAATATTAAACACACATTATTATCGTCCTTAATGCAGTTTTCTTTCTTCACACAACAGCTGGAAGTTGTGTATACCTCATACTCCTTCACTGTGTTTAAAAATGAGCCCATTAGTACAAATCATAGCTCTTATTATGTTAAAGTTCTCAAAGGGACCTAGTCACAGATATTTAAAAATAAAAAATGAATGTATGTTATGTAATACCCTGCTTGCAGTGTATAGGTTGTTTTTCATTGTAAGTGAATCCTTAAATGGTGTTTCTTTTTCCATTTTAATACATTTTACAATTAATTTTGCGTCTTCCTTTCCTCACCAAAAGCTTTTTTTGTGCTGCTGATAGTTTTGATAGGCTGATAGGCATTTTTCCTGTTCAGCAAAGGCCTGCTAGAATAAGGTCTCCATGTCTCTATGATTCTCTGCGGAGAGCTGTTGGCATGTTGACAATGATGGGCCTGCAGCTTCTATTTATGCATCCTCCTTGTCAACCTTTCACACTTTGAGGATGAAGTGGTGTATGTTTACATAAATAAAAGTGGGCTCCTCTCAAAAAAGCATTTCATTTACTAAATACAAATACTAAATACAAGTAAAATAAGTTGGTGTAGACTTTGACTGCATTTCCGACTACGGTGCCTGTATGTTACATTTTTGTGTACATTTCAGTATTATCCAGACTTTTAAATGTAAATTTAAGAAGATCGATGTGTAACATTTGTTAGATAATACGCATTTAAGATCCCGACCATAGAAACTAAGATTCACTATTCTTAGAGGCTAATGGAGTTTATTAAGATCACTTCTATTGATTCTATAAAGCTACCATGTCTTCATCTGAGTGTATTTTCTCTTTTTGCTGTGTTTTCTCCTGTTTGTGCATTTTCCTGAAAGATACAGTTGTGGAAGTAATTGTTTTTCTTTTGTTTACCAAAGCAAATCTTTTCAAATTCAGGTGTCTATTAGTGTGGCGTGCTAAACTAAATTGACATATTTCTGTGCAGCTGGCTGACTGGCTGTGGCTGGCGTAGACCTGTCAGGAATGACAGTGGCAGATATGTGGATTGATGGCTTAGTGTGACACTGACAGCTGCCGGTAGGCCAGTGCATACCTGCGTTGCAGCCATGCCAGCTAGGTGATCATAGACAAGCGCTGACAGGCGGAGGTGGGGTGGACAGGGTTGCTCTCTAAGTTTGCATAGTGTCTCCGCAGCATAGCCGACATGGCAAACAATATCACCACGGGAGATAGCCTTATAGAGACATGAAGGTCAGAAAACTAAGTAGATAAAAGAAATGTTTCTTAGAAGACTCACCATTCCTCAGCTTAGTTTAGGAAATTAAGCTAGTATTAGGAAGTTAAAGCTGACCTTCATGTTTTCTACAGAATATAACAAACAAGGACAGACCTTTCTAGAACATAATGATGATATATGGCACAATGCCTATACATTTGCTGCCTGTTTATTCTCCAAAGTGTCAATTCTTTGTCATGCTACTGATGGCTTCCTTGTCTGGTTATATATTTGTAGTATCTGATAAGTTATAAGAATGAGGGATCTTTTACTGCATTTGCATATGGATGCTGCAGCAGTGGAATGCCAAACTCTGAACAAATTGCTTCTTTTTTTTGGTCCTGGCATTTGAGCTGTGTCGATCCAGAGTGCAAGATGTGCAAGACATGCTCTGAAACTCCCAAGTATAGATTGGTGAATTCCATCATTACCTTGAAAGACGGGAACAAGGGCACCAGGATTATCTGCTGTCATACACACATTCTAATAAATAACAGCATATTAGTTTGTGCTATATCTCCAGCCGAAATCGGAATCTGCCTCAAGGCGATGATGCCGCACAGAATATGGCTGACTGCATCTCAACTAAGGCCCGTAAGAGCAAGCAGCATGAATAGAAACATGTAGAAAGCAGAACTATTCACAAACAAATGACATGCAAAGATTAAATCTGATTGACTGACAACATTATGTTTTGTAAGTGAAGGTAATACAATAAAATACTTATCCAATACTCATCCTCCCAGATTAGGACATTTCCATAAATAAATGTCACCATGAGGAAAACGAGCCTGGCTGCATAGGAAGCCTTTTCATAATATATCTTAAATACCATAGTTCATTAGCAATTAAAAGCAACACCAGGGAATAGTCTCTTTCACATTTTTGTCAGTCTTCCTCATGCAGTAAATTGTCAAGCTGAATATGTATTGTTTCACATTTTCTATCTTGTGACACTTTCTTTTGTATCGAGAGAAAGACAAAGAACACTAATTAAATTGCAGCTTAAAGCTTTTAATCGCTTTTATCTTTTATCTTTAACTTAATTTAGTTAAGGTCACAATTGAGGAAGTGAGATATGCATCAGATATCTCTGCCTTTCCGGTTTTCTCTCTCTTATTCCCTCCGAGTCTGCGTGTCTCTCTTTTTGTGTCTCACACTCTCTTTATACTCATCCCGCATGTTCTTTTCTCTCATCCCATTGCTTTTGTAAATGTTCTCCTTTTTCTTGGTGAAATCAGCTCAGGCACAGTTGAATCTCATTAATTCGTGGGTGGTTCAAGTGTCTGATCATTTCCCCTCCCAAATCTGGACCTCACTAGTCACTTTACAGTCAATCAAACCTAATTACCCTCACTACAAAGACCATCAAATCCCATTGTCAAATCCATTTAGCTTCCCCAGACAGCACCGCCTTTCAGTGATGCAAACAGCCCATGTGTGGTTTGGTTCAGATGTTATAATGATCAGGATTCCAAAACTCAAATGTGCCACTCGTGTAAAATTGGTAATCTACACTGCCCTGGCTGGATGAAACCCAAAAGTATTTATAGCATCTCAATATACTTCTGCATGCCAAAACCTCTTTACATCCCTTCCATTTTAATAACCTGATGCATTTAAGTGGCCCTGGTATTAACAGTCACATATGCAATGCCCTGCCATGCACATACAGTATGCAACTGTGATTAGAGCCTGTGATGTTGGCATGGCATTAACAGATCATGGCCGTTGTTGTCCATAGCAGCACAGTAAAAGGTGTTAAAAGGTTTGGGGTTCACCCAAACTGCAATAGAAATGGCTGTCACCTGCAACTCTTCATCTACCTAGCTCACTGTGACTGCATCCTCTTTTGATAATACCTCCCCTGCAATATTTAAAACCAATCCACTGACAAAAAAAACAAACACTGAAATTGTCCTTGAAGTACACTAGTCACAAGCGGTCCATCACTAACCTTGAGAATTAAGGATTCACTTCCTGTTGCTGCTTCACAACAAAAATGATAACAATATAATAAAAAACTTTATTTATATAGCACCTTTTCAAGACAAGGTCCTTTACAGAGTAAAAACAACAAACAGAATAAGTGTTAATCATAAAAACAATAGGAACAATAATCAATTAAATACTAAAATAAACAATAAGATATAAAACATAGTAATAAAACATAATTAAAATCAAATTGAATAGAAGCCTTCTAGTGCTTAGCATGTTGAAACAAATTTTAATGTGAATTAGCAGCAAAACGTATGATTGCATTAAAAGCTCCTGTGTAGTATTTGACAATTCCTCCCGGTGGTATTATTTAAAAAGACACTGTGCTAGGTAGCAATGCTCATTAAAGCACCAATCCCCTTCTAAGGATTTAACCTGAGGAAACCTGAAAGTTAAATTATCAACACAGACTGCACCAACTTTCACTGGGATTGTCTTATTTTCCTACAAACAAAAACAGATTATATGCTAACAGAAGGATTTGAAAGATGCTATAACACCAACAAATAGTAGCAGATTTCACAACTGCTCTGATATCATGGCAAAGAGCAGATCAGAAAACGTAGACACTGTAATCTATTAGATGTAACAAAAAAAGAGAAATGCCAAACCAGAGCTTTTATCAGAGAGTTTATCTCCTGGTGTGAGGCAACTGTGAAAATGCATATGTTTTATGGTCTACCATATTGCAGCTAAATTTAGCAGTACCTAGCCTATGGAGAAGTGGCGCTAGGGGTCTACTCTGCTGTGATGACCAGCTCCTGTGGCCCTGCTGGCACCCTGGCATGTTGACCCCATGTGGCTTAGAGAAAGTGTGTCAACATAGCATCTGTCAGTGCTGGGTTGGAGCTCTCCCTTGTGTGTTGGTGGTGTTACTGGGCAGTTAGTAACTAGCCAGGAGCAGTGGATAGATGGTGATAGCAATATGGTAACTGGGGGGGCCCGCAGGCAGTAGAAGTAAATTATAGCAGAGGAAGCAGAGTGTGGTGACTACTACGTTGCAAGGATCTCTCTCTCCCCCCTCTTCCCATCTCCCAACCTCCCCTCCCTACTGTTTCTCACTTGGGGCCTGGCAGCATCCATCCAGATGGAGGGTTTATTTTTGTTTTTGTTTGTTTACTTATTCATGCATCCAGCTATTCGGGGCATCGCAGGGGCTTTCGTTCCACCACAGAATGTAAATCGCCACAGCGGCTAATCCACTTTCATCTTTCCCTTGTCGACATCCAACTTCTCTCCACGGTTCCTCCTAGTCTCTTGCAGTCAGGACATCTCTATTTCTTTTAGGGTATGGGATCAGGCCTGCGGTGACCAGGCTAGCCCATCTCCAACACTTGTCTCTACTTCATGCATGTCAAGCACAATACACGTCTCACCTCCCACCCACCTTTCCCTTCTTCAAGACATTCTTCCCTTCCTCTCTCCCCCCTGACCCTGGTGCCACACAGGGGCTCATATCAAGAGAAAAGTAGAAGCTACACTGCCATTCCCCCTGGAATGGAGGGTTGTGGGAGCATCCTTAATTGAGTTAGGGAGTACATGAGTGGGTTTGCTCATCAAGTTGTTACAGTGAAACAATCCATATGAATGAGCAAGCAAATCTGTCTTTTTTATTAGCCATCTTACCCTTCCTTTCTCCTTTTTCATCCTCTCTTTTTCACTGAAGTAGACTAGTAACATGCACACACACACACACACACACACACACACACACACACACACACACACACACACACACACACACACACACACACACACACACACACACACACACACACACACACGCCACATTAAACACAAATTACAAAATAAAGACCTGTCTGAAAAGTTTACTGGGTCATTGTGTCAAGGCTTTTGTCAGAGTTGGGTGGTTGGACAGCAGGGAGATGCGGAAAAAGGGGAAAGAGTGAAAAACAAAGGAAAGACATCTTCGGGCGCATGACTTCTGTCCTTCGGGCACATGTGTTCACTGTGGCAGTAATGGTCTCTGTCTGCCTGGGTCTTTGAAGCTGCTGGGACTGCAGGTAAGGAGGGCGAAGGGAGGGGGGTGACTCCACTCAGTAAATGAGTAAACAGCAGAGCGGTAAGAGGAGAGGGATATTGATTGTGTATGTCTAGGTGGCTGAGCCTGAATTCAGATGTAAAAGTAACACAAAACCATGTGCATACAAGTGAGAGTAGAAAGAGGGAGACAAGATTAAAAGAAAGTGTGGTTGATGCCTCTCCACCTGGCCATAACGCAATACTTCCCTCCCTCCACCGAGGCCTTTGTTTCACGGCTAATGGTCCGGGTTAATTGCACAGGTGACTCTCTGTGGGGGAACAGATGGGCTCAAATGTGTTCAAAAACAATCCGCAGCAAGCAAAAAAAAAAGAAAAAATGGGAACAACTTGTTCCTCTCCTCTTCAATCTTTCTTTCCTTTCTTATCTTCTCTACTGGAGTCATGGAGGGTGACTGGGGTGAGGTTAAACTCTGACTGTGTTCCTCTCTCACAGTGGTTTTAATTCATCAAACACAAGGCCTGTAAGCACTCATTAGATCTCATTACAGTGCAAATTAGACTCAGGAATTGGCTACTGGAAGGATAGTGGATATTAGTAGAAAATAGACATCTCTCCCATGCCCGGTATTCCTCATGTCAAACACTTCAATTTGTTTATAGACAAGAGTGCTATGCTTATATAAATACAGAGGATATACAGCTGTGATTGATTAAAATAGGGGACTTTGACAAATGTCATTATTTTGTATGCTTACGCTGTATTTATTTATCTTTTCAATTAACATGCCCCTGTTGCTACCAGTTTAACTCGTGGCATAAAGGATGTCATAATTTGCCATTAGATTAGAAACCCACACATACCAGACAAAAGCTTTTTAGAATTCTATGATTTATTTGTCTCACTTTTCCCCCATGAATCATGAAGGCTGCATGTGAGCCATCAGAAATTGAAGTCTCAATCGATCCGCTGTGTTTTTTTCTCCCCAGCACAACATGCAGGAGATGACAGATAGCAAATTGAATTTATGAACACGCTTTGTTGATACTGCTGCATAATTATAGGAATGCAATGCCTTTGGTGTTTCATTCAAATACATACAAGGTTTTCTGCTTGAATGATTGAGTGAAAGGCTTTGTCATGTTTTTGAGGCGACAGCTGTTCTTTTACTCTGTAGTTATATACATATTCTGATTGTTGTAGATGGCTGATTTTAATTGGCATAAATAAACAAATGAGATGTCAGGTTTTGCATAAGTTAAGCTTGTTTGTTTGATTCCTAATTGGTTTCTTGACTGAGGTTTAAGAGTTTGTATGGAGACTTTCGATGATGCATTGGTTTTCCTAAAAGACTTGGCTAGAGTCCTGTGTCTCCTCTAACTGATCTTGCCATGAGCAGCCATGGGTATAGGTCATCCTGTTGACATTAGTCGTAGTAGACTCTCTGTCTGCCTCTCTCTAACTATCTTTCCATCCCTCACTGTCTTTGTCAAACTCATTTGTCAGCTGAGAAATCTGCCCCATAAATTTAGGTAAGTTAAGTGGAGCCAATAGTCTTGCAAATATACAACATGCATTTGTATCACTAAAAATGAGTAGGCAGGTTTGTTAAGTGTAGGTGAGGGTCTGTGTGCCTGTGCTTGCATACTGCAGTGTAAGTTTTAGAAATAATTAAATGTCACAGGCAGTGTTGGGCAAGTTACTTCAAAAATGTAATACATTATAGATTACTAGATACTGTCATTGGAGAGTAATTAGTTATATTACAATATTACTGTCTCTGAATTGTAATGCTTTACACTACTTTTGCATTACTTTTGAGTTACTTTCACCAAAATAACAGGGGAAGTTTGACTTGGCAGATAGCTTGTGAATTTCACCACCGGATCAATAAAGTCTCCTCTTTATCCACTTTAATACATCATAGGTTATTCGTAATATTTTGTATAATTAATATGAATATGCAAAGTAACTAAAGCTATAAATATAGAGAAGTGAAACGTACAATAGGCAAGTAGGAGAAAATGAAAATACTCAATTAAAAGTACCTTACAGTTATGGTGAAGTACGGCATAGTTACTTTCCACAGCTGATAAAATGCAATGATATTTACGCGTAGCAAGCCTAAAATGCGTTGTAACTCGCATTACTGAGATTGTAACGGGTATAATATTACCAAAATGTAATTAGTAATGCGTTATATTACTGCGTTACAGCTAAAAGGAATACATTACTGTAATTGCGTTACTTTTGTAACGCGTTACTCCCAACACTGGTCACAGGGCTCAGGCCGTCAAGTAGCCAGGAAGGTGTTTTATGGCCTCGTGTCATGGCTCGCTCCACTAGTCCCTCTCAATAACCCAATCCACCACACGCACTTCCCTTTTCTTCCTAGCTGCCAGTCTATGATGTCTTTTCTCATCTTTCTACCTGCATTATGCCTCTTCCTCCTTCTCTCCCTTTACATGTTTCTTCCTCAATCGTAACACTTACAATATATGTGCTTACACTTTTCCTAGCCCTCCCTTTTCTCCCTCCCAACTGTTGACCCTTGACTTGTGTTCAGCTCCTGGGATTGGTGAATAGTACATCGCAGCCGCTTTCTTTCACTTTTACTGTAGGTACTTTTTTTTTTCTTCGGGAAAAAATGAATCTGATGTGTGAAGTTTTTCTGCCAATCCTGCTGAGAGCACATTGCTCTTGTCATCCCTTCTAATTAGAAAATGTGATAGTGCCGCTTGTAAATATATTGCAGAGTGAGCCAATCCCCAGGGCTCACTGTTACATTTGGCACTGGAAAGATTTGGAACAGGTACACCATCTCTCTCTGGGAGGTAGAGTTTCACAGATCTTTATTTCTGCTCTTAAAGGTTTAGCTGTTTAAGAAAGTACGTAAAAGTGCAAAAGCCCCAATCATGTTCCACACTTCCACAAGCTTTAATAAGATCATTAAAGGACCCCGGGGATGTCTGTTGGGGTGCCCAGCAAGGTGTTTCATAACTGGATGGGTTTGTCAATGTCTTGGGTCTTAGCCCATCTTAACCCATTTAGAAAGCAATTTCCTGTGAGCAAAGGGGATCTTTTCTCTTGAGAAAGATCTTTGGGCATAAAAGGTTTGCTTTTCTGTAATTCCTCCACATGCAATCTACCACTGCTGCTAATGAGAAGCGGATGAATATTTGCCCTAGGTTTAAAAGCTCAAAATAAGACAAGAGTGAATTGTAGGAACGAGGCAGAAATGCCTGCTAAAGTGGGCAATGTTACAATAAGTGATGAAAAACGTTTGCCCCGGGGATTACTGGAATAAGTGTAGTCAAATAATATTCAGTTTTATTTTTTTTTCTAATAAGGGCTTACCTTGTCTTTGTTAAATATATACACACAAATGCATATATATGTTAATAAGTCTGAAGGCTCATTTGTGACAATTTCTTGTTAAGAGTAAGGCTGCTCAAGTTTAGGCTGTGGTTCAAAAGGACATAGTTAATTGAGCACTGTAGGGTGACTGGGGAGTATGTTTCCCATTTTAGTCATTTTGGTTCTTTGTGTCTGCAGTCCTCCCACTGAACCTCAGTCTACTAGGGCTCCCAAGTCCTGGCCATTAGAAATGATGAATTGTGCTACAGTTAAGCTGGAAGTAGGACAAATTGATCAAAGTGTCAGGTGCCCCCTTAGATGTCTAGGTCTCCATGAAGAAAGCAGGGAAGAAGAAGCTGTCAAAAAGTTTCTTGTGCCAAGGTGGTTGTAGATACATGTTTACCTGCCACTTAACACTTTCTTCTGTCAGACTCACAATGTGTCCTTGCTAGCCTACATAAGAAGAAGTAGTAGCTAAAGATCTTGGGAGTTGATACAGTTATAGTAGCTGCAAGTTGTTCACCATATTGTTCTTTAGGTCCACAGCAGACAAAACCCATGCTCCCCCTTTTAAACCAATGAGCTTGCTATCTGAGGTGTAGTGCTGCAATTTGAGATAAGCACTACTTGGCTCGGCTTTGGTTTTGTTCTGATAAAGCTGGTCTAATTAAGCTTGATTTTATCGGAATTGCTTTTAAGCACAGCACACAGCCGGAACAGATACTTTGATTTCAAAGTAGCCCTTGGGAAGGACTTGAGGAAGAAAGAGAAGGAATGAGAGCAAAATTAGTGATAGTACGAGTTAAGAGTTGCATTTTTTTAAATTTACAAAAGACATGTTTCTATTCTTAGTTTTGCTATCTTCTTTTACTTGCATGACTGCTTGCAGGTTGGGTGGTTTGTTGCTGGAGGAGAAGAGGAAAATGTGTATTTCTCTGGTAATGGCAAAATATGTGCCATTTCCTTAAATTAATCGTGTAGCATTGAGTGTCAACGTGTTTTGTTCATAAATTCAATTTGCCGAGTGTCGTGTCTCTTTGAGCACACGCAAGTTACAAAAGATTGATCACCCCAGTGTCTGGAAAAGTGCTGTGTGCTGAAAATAGCAGTTGTCTCCACTTATTTTCGAATGTTTCCCTTCAGCTATAGCTGTAAGCGCAGTAGAGAAACAAGATGCCTGGACCCTGATGGTAAACATTGGGGATGAGCTAGTTTACTCATGTATGCAAAGGAATTGATGGCCAAGTCTCCAGCTCCACAATAAGTCACCCTAATGATCCTAGTTTAAAATAATGTCTGTTCTGGACCAGAATGATAAAAAGGGTGCCCCTCTGACTCATTAGTATTGGGGCATAAAGATAGATGACCCAGATATAGAACCCAAGCTTATTTTTGAACCCTGTTTTCATTGAGCAGTATGCTGCATGTGCACAGCATGGGCACAACATGTCATGCTGTTGGCCTCATAGCATTCTAAGTGTCTCCTACTTGTCTTTTCAGCCATACCAACTGCCTCCAGTTCTCTAGTTTCATGGATCCACACGACAGTTGGAATGGTGGGCTGGGGGGATGTTTTTCGAAGGCCGGACCCGGTGTCATTGACTGAACAATGATAGAGCGCCCGGGTATTGAGCGGCTCCACACTAAATCTTTGTAAAGAGCACTTAGCTCCCATGCGTTAGCCACAGAAAGAATATCTGTCAATGACCATCAGTGGATGCTTTCATCCTGAGACTCCTCTGCCTGTATTAGTTGCTAAGCTCTATATATATATTTTTCCTCCTCCCCAGCTGTAAAAGAAAAAGGACAGGCCTGAGTGACAGGCCTCTGTCTCACTCATACGCTCCATAAAAACCTTGTTTATATCTCACTCGGCTCTCTTGCTGTGATATAAGGTGATTGTTCATGCACCTTTAGTTAGAGGGCATCCATTGCTTCCACACCAGAATACCTAGAATTAGACCTTGAAGCAGTAATGTAAAAATGTGTGCGCTTAGGCCTGTACCTGTACAGACCCATATGCATGTGTTATTATATACTTTATCCTGTTTTAATGTATGTTTCGTTCTATAAAACATTTTCCTCTATTTTCTGTTCTCTTACAGAGGGAGATGAAACCGGTGTGATGGATAGCCTAATGGAAGCTCTACAGTCTGGAGCAGCCTTCCGTGATCGACGAAAACGAACACCGCGCAATGGTAAGGCAGCAAAAAACACTGTCTTTATTTAATGCTTAGTTTAATTTATAATTTTCTTTTATTTCTTACAGTCTTACCTGCCTGCAGAAAATAATACCGCCTGCCCCCTTTAGTTGTTAAATGTTTGCATGCTGTCTATCATATGAAAGAAGCTTTGCTCTCCAGTTTGTATTTAATTAGTGTATTCCAGTGCTTGTGTCCTTTTGACTATAGTTACAAGGATTTGTGAGTAACAAGCACATAAAACATGGACACGTATAGGAACATATGCATATACAGAAATATGTCATAGAAACAAGCACACATGTGGCCCAGTGCAAGTTATTAGCGATTTATTGTCCCTTTGCTATTCATAAAGCACTTATTATAATGTAGCCATGTTGGCAGCAGTTGGACCAAGGCTGATTTAGTGTAATCCTGGTGTTAACACTTTCCATTCTGCCATGATGAATGGCCCGTACCCAGGAGAGTACCACCTAGTAGGGGTGCCAGGATCAATTCATATGCAAGTCAGAGTTCTACAGAAGAGCCACAGGTGCTGCCATTTCCACACTGGCAAACGTGGTAGAAAAAAGGAAGGGAAAATAAAATCTGACCAATGGCTGGATTCGATGATTCTGCAATAGACAGGATACACACAAAGCAAGCAGTAGAAATGAGCATACAATTTTAAGGTGGAGCATGCAAATTTCTGTCTAAACTATCTTTTTAGATTGTTGCTGGGCAATATTTACATTTAGAAAGAGTTGTAATACTTAAATTTGAACTACATTTTGAAATAGACAGCTGTTTACTCTTTGCCTATTTAATGCATATTGTGTTCAAGTTACTTAAGTGTTTCAAGTCAACAGAATTAATAATAAGATATTTTGAGTTTTTCTTTTTGGCAATGCTCACATATTGATGAAATTTACATATGCTAGTATGCACCGTGACTCTGATACCTCATCTTTAGTGACAAAATTGGTGCATGTGTGTCTATTCAAAGCAGTAGAATAATTTTATTCCCTAATAAAAAAAGGCTTTCTGCTATGATTTTGGGCAATATAGTGCAAGTTATTATACACAATTATATTTTAATGCTCTTTGTAAATCAAAAACAATTAATTTCAAAATATTAATATAACGCATGAAAGATAATTTAACTATGATTAAATATTTGAAAAACCATACACAAGCGAATAACAACTAACACACACATGCACACATACTTTACTCTTATTTCAACACCTATAATGCTGCTTATCAATAGACATAACCAGCTCCATTCTTCACTTGCAGTGTTTTCATACCGTATTTTTGTGTTTGGGTTTAATGTGAGCCTGTGCCTGTGTCCAAATGTGTATGCAGGTGTCTTAGTAAACCTAAAGGGTTTTTGCCAGGATCAATGTGGTTCATTCTTGCCAAATATCTGAGATGAGTCAACTCTGATGCACATTTCTCTTTTCCTTTTTCACCATCCTTCCCCTCTTCTTTTTTTATTTTCTTTTTCTGTCTTTATGTTTTTTTTATTACCAACATTGTTACAGGTGATCAAAGCCCTTCCAGTCCATCGTCTCGGTGGCCGGGTGCTAACTATGGTAACAGAACCCTAGGTGTGTGTATTTATCTTTTTAACCTAGGCCCAGCAACACCCTGTCTCCTACTGCACTTCTCCTGGCTGCATAACTCACATGTCCTTCCTGTCAGAACACTCAAACT
This sequence comes from Sander vitreus, assembly GCF_031162955.1. Lineage (NCBI taxonomy): Eukaryota > Metazoa > Chordata > Actinopteri > Perciformes > Percidae > Sander > Sander vitreus. The sequence goes on from NC_135864.1 coordinate 12,397,649, forward strand.
GAGCTGGTCTACAACATGCAGAGTCCTGTGCTGAGTTACTGAATTTGACCTGCATGAAAATGCATAATATGTAAGATTTACTGTAAACACACAATACAAAAGAACAACAACATGCCATTTAAGTCCTTGCCACTGTGGAGGTGTGGCATTAGGTAACATTATCCCAGTTACTGTGGAACACCATTTTAAAGCAACTCTACTTTTGGCTAATGGCCAAAAGGCAGAAATTCACAGACGAAATGGTGCCCTGTGTTTATTGGAATAAGAGCAAGTGAAACTAACACCAGTGGAGGTCACATCAAAGTTATGTCAATTGTAGGAGTCGTTATTAACACATGTCTACCTACAGTAAAAAAAAAAAAAAAAAAAAAATACATATACCTTAACTAATGCAGCATATTTCATTTCAAATACATTTCTTTTGAGCATAGAATCACGTTGCAATGTACAGCAGTAGAGAAGGAAAATCTAGACTGGAGAGACTATAATTGCCAATTATGCTAGTACTGCTGAGTGGCAAGATGTAAATCTTACATTGCATATCATTTTTAATTTTAAATGACCTTTAATATCCAATACAGTAAGGTTAACTCGTATTGAAGTTGCCTTTGTGTTGGCCCCTTGATCCTAAATGTTTAAAGGTGCTGTAGGTAGGATTGCGAAGATCCAGGACTTAGCCAAATAATTTGAATATCGACAACTTCTCAGTCCCTCCCCCCTTTCTGTTAAAGCCCAAAACTGTCTCCTAAGCCCCTCCCCCCACAAGGGAAAATGAATGCGTGTGCATGAGCAGTGATTGACATGCAGTTAAACACCCTCCCTGGCCCTGATTGGTGCATCTAAACAGGGAGCTGTGGATTTTTGCAAATCGCACTACAGGCTGTAGGTGGTGCCAGAGGAGCCAGATTCATGTAGTTCTACTCGAACATAGGGACAGTTTCAGCAAATATGACAGAAAGTTAGTTTTAAAAGTCTTACCTACTGCACCTTTAATCTTGCAACACTAATACAATCTTAATAGCGGTCATTTTTGATTCATTTGGCATCATTTCTGTCTTGTAGAGCAGCTCCAGTTATTATCGAATTGTCTTGCTCTTCCTGTTAGCCTATGAGCATGATATCACTTCCTGTCTTGTGGCAATGTTTAGGAAGTCTTCTGCTGGGGAGGTCCTCCATGCTTTGGCCACTCATAATTGTGTTGTGTAATACCTTTCTTTTTCCCTATATGTTTGGTAAATGGCAAACTGATGTGCAACAGAACCCCAGATATGCCTCTTTTTGAAGGATTATTGCCTTGTATGCCCAACCCAGTCTCACGGCAGTTCGTGAAATGGTCACGTTATTTATTTTATCTATTGATTCGTGTACATGGACACGTTTATGTCATTTTTTTTCGTGGTGGTGAGCACGAATTGTAATGTAATGTATTTCAATGGGAAGCATATTTCGTGATCACAGCATGACTATGGTAGGGAGTACTATGAAAAGCCAAAAATCCACATAGGGAGGTTGGTCAGGGTGGTGTATGGGTCAAAGAACACAGGACATTCACCCCGGAGACCGGGGATCGCATTCCCGCGTGTGGCGTTTTATTTCCTCGTTGTTCTTTTCCTAAACACAACTGTCACACGTTGTTGTCGCGCGTCCCCCAGAGACCGCGGGTTATGTCCCGGTGTGTGACGTGTCCTTTCCCCATTCTTCTTTTCCTAAACCCAACCTCTGTATACATGCTTCCCATTCCGTGCTGAGCACCCAGAGACCGCGGGTTGTGTCCCGGCGTGTGACATGTCCTTTCCCCGTTCTTCTTTTCCTAAACCCAACCTCCGTATAGATGCTTCCCATTCCGTGCTGAGCACCATGAAAAAAACGAGATGATCGTGTCCGTGTACACGAATCAATAGATTAAAAATAACGTGACAATATCACGAACTGCTGTGAGACCATGTTGGTATGCCATACTGTGCACGCCTACTTTGAGGCAACTTTGGCGAAAAATGAATTGTCTGCAACTCTCGAGAGATTGGTGCTCTTTGTCTTGCAAAAATGTCTCTCTCGCTCTAATATATTTAACCTGTTTTGATTGCATGTCCAAGTACCTGACATTGCTGGTGTATTAATTGATGACAGTATAGCTCAAACGTACGTAGAATGTGATGCTAAAACAATTTATTTATTTATTTTGAAAAGTAATGTTCACTTCAGAAGAAGAAAGAAATGTGTTCATATTTAATTAAAGCGTAACTCTCGCCAAAATACAACCTAGGGTCTTTTTGTGAATATACCCAAGTCAAACTTTCGTTTAAAAGCATAATTAGGACGGAAACGCCACTTTTAAGATTCACCATATTCTCGTTTTCGGTCAAATGGCCTTTTGAATAGGAGTGCTAGGGGCACTACTATGATAGCATCAAAATCACTATTTTTAAACACTAAGAAGGCTCAACACAACATGAAACTTCGCTCATAGTATCACCAGAGGCTCGACACATGAACTTGAGCATTGAGAACATAGTTTGTGTACACAGAGTTTAATAAAAAGAAAGGTTTTGAACAATTCACTTTAGCTGTTGGTTTTTCCGGTTGCTGCCATCTCGCCAGTCAAAAAGAGTCGATTTCTCGAGGACGTGAGGATGAGAGCCAACACAAACTGGTGGTGTGACTGTGGGGGAATATGCCGACTGAAATAGAGTGTCTGTGCTGTGGCGAGTGGGACAAGGTACTGCCATCGATGACCAGGCTCAACGTGTCAGATCAAGATGAGCGTGCCCGCAGTTGTGTCACAGCTACCGAGGATTTCTCGTCGTTGATCCATCCTGCAGTCCTCGACTTTTTTCCGGTGCGATAAAGTCAACTGGGAAAAACGCCGAATGGACCCAATAAACAGCTGTCCACAGAGTGATTATTGTAAACATGACGCATGGTTATTTTACGGGATAGATCGACCCTTATTAGACCTGTACTCACACAGAGTTGCTGCGTGATATCTCTGTGCCCAAGTAGCAGTGCTTCAGCTGTACTTCCACTCAATATAGTCCCAAGTCAATATCTGCCTAGGAAATCGTCTAGTCTTAATATGCATTGCTATTTGTACTCGTTGTGAATACGCAGGCCACAAGAAGTAATTAGGTTGTTTTTTGTTGTTGTTGGCTCACTTTTACTGACGACATGCTAACTGGCAACAAACGATTCCATTCACTATGCTAAGCTAAGCTAGCTGCCGGACTAAGACAATGCATGCACTGAGACAAAAATGCGTTTGCCCACCTACATCTAGGGGAGACGGTGAATAACCCTATTTCAACAAACGGTGGCGTGTTCCTTTAAACAAAAGTTTGACTTGGGTACATTCACAAAAAGACCCTAGGTTGCATTTCGGCGAGAGTTACGCTTTAACCAGAAGCTTTTAAAGTAATTTTTAAGTAAGCCAAGGAGAGGACCTTGGCAAGCTGACACCTGGCTATGAAAACCATCTCTAAAGATGTGGAATGTTACCTCTTTAGTGGGAAGAAGCTGTTGCTAGTAAGCAAGGCGTGGAAGTAGCAATTAAATATAGTTATGTTTAACTCTATGCACAACACTATCTCTAGAACCAAACTCCTGGATAAGAGCTGAACAGCTTTTCCACAGCTGTGGACATACAGAGTGACAATCGCTGGGTGGGTGTGCTAATACTTATGAACCCCAGATTAGCACTGCTAGCACTGCTATGTTCAATATTTCAATGAACATGAGGATAGAGAAAGGCTCTGGCTGCCTGTGCCTGTGAGGCAGCCATTTGGACTGTCAGGCCCTCTAGTAGGTACTGGAGGGGGGCACCATCTAGTGCACCATAGTTCTGCAGGGGAAGGAACGATTAGGTGGATTGATGGGTAGGAATGGCATGCCTGAAAAATCAGGCTTCTGCTTTGGTGGTTTGCTGCTAAATGTGAAGTGGAATGGATAAAGCTTGTTTTATGGTTCTGCGCAGGCTCCACGCAGAGCTTTCGCCATAGCCTACGTAAGTGGCCTGATGTTTATACTTGTGCGCTGGTGTGTGCATCGAGCCGGCACGTGTGTGTGTGTGGGGAGTGTGTTAGAGCGAGGGAGAAGTGAGAGAGTGACGGCAATTACCTTTGGAGCAAGTACCCACTCTAGAATCGTAGTGAGAGAAACAAAGTGTCTCCCCTGTGTTTTCTGACCAAGGTGGAAAATCTTTAGCAGGAAAAGTTAACCCTCTCCTTGATTTCATGTTGTTTATGGAGAAGGAGAACCAGGAAATGAGTCAGGGGAAATGCAACGCTACCAAGCCACGGCCGAGCGACGTGCATCGCTGCAACGAGTAGTTACATTTTTCGAGAGGTGCACGTTAGGCTATGGCGCAGGGTCCGCCGTAGACGCAGAGGGGTCTGCGGGGGTACGCCGTTGATTCTATGCAGAAGCATAAAAAGGCCTTAAGAGTCAGCGCATCCACGCCTGAGGCCATGGTTCATGAAAAATGATGTAGTGACACCTTTGGGTTGGGATCAAGTGGTTGCTTCTAAGTGAAGGAGTTCAAGTATCTCAGGGTCTTGTTCATGATAGTCTATATACATGACATTCCACTTCCGGGATTGCTTCGGTGCTGCTGGAAATTCCGCCGGATGTCCATTACCTTGGGCTTTCTTTGTGTTGGCATTCTACTCCAGTTGATTTATGAGGACTATGGTTAACTGCTCCTCAGATCTCTGCATGGTAAATCGAGACGGCTAGCTAGACTATCTGTCCAATTTGAGTTTTCTATTGCACAACTAAAACAACCTTTGAACGTACCCATGTTCCACCAAAACAAGTTCCTTCCCGAGGCTATTTTGCAGAGGTGTTGTTGCTCCTTTCAGCGCTTAGCGATTGTGATTGGTTTAAAGGTGCAATATGTAATACTCACAGCTAGTGTTTAAAATAGTTACTGCAGTACAAATTAAAAATACTGGAGAGAGTCGTCTCCCCCACCCCCTCCCCAGACTCAAAGTTCACGTTGGTTGCCAGGCTGATACCGGAGCATCCACAACAATGTTGCTCGACGCTTGTCTCACATAGCCAGACATTACTCCACAGCACAGCGGAGTAGCTAACATTAGATGCTGGCTATATTGACAGTCAACTGGCAGACACACTTTTTCGGCTTAGAATTACCGTGGGAACTGCTAAAAATCCCACAACCTCGCCATCCTCTCCACACGCCAGACAGACACACTTCCTCAGCTTAGAATTACGATAGGAACCGCTAAAAATACCACTACCTTGCCGTCCTTTTCCATCTGACTGAACACACTTTATTGGCTTAGAATTACGGCAACAATCGCTAAACACAGTGCAAACTCAAGGTCCTCTCTTTCCGATTTACAGCCCCCCTCTCTTGGCTTCAAATAACTCACCGTTGTCGGCTACAGCCGCTGAACAGGCTACACGTTGTAAACAGCCGTGGCTGCTTGCCTGGTCCTCCGGTAATGTTAGCAGTTAGCAGGGTTAGCATGGCGGCGTTAGCCAGGACCAGTTGGGATCACTTCACTGGCTGTGTCTCAGTTGTTTTTGCGAGTAACCAACTTGGGTACTCTAGCTATATAATTCAATGTGAGTAGCTACACAAAAGTTGAAATGACATAAAATGCCCATCCCTAGTAGCTGTGATAAATTAGCCTGAAGCTAATGCTTACCTGTTCAGGAGGAAATTAGCCAACTCTGCGTCCTTTTGGGCTCTAAGCTGTCTCCATCTTTCAAATACATCTCCAATATTTACGGGTTTGTTACGTCTCTGGTCACGCAACTATTAGAAACATGCCGTTTTTTTTGTCAGGTAAAATCAATCTCCGTTGATCCTGTTCGTTTGTTTGCTGCTTTTATGGCTGTACTAACCTCACAGCTGTAGCGCGCTGGGTTTTACTTGGCTGACAAACTGGGCAGTTGATAACAATAAACAGGCCAAAACACAAACAGAAATTCCATCACGGAATGGAAATTTCAAAAGGAGAAAATACTGGCATTAGCATTGTTGTCAGAAATTTTTTTTATTAATAAGATTATATATTTCAACTTAGCATGTTTCCTAAATATCTGATGACACATTGGAGTCATTTTTGGATTCATTACAGTAAATATATTACATATTGGACCTTTAAAGAAATGCCAAGAAACCAGAGCACGTTTTTCTCCCATCCTGGAATGCTGTGTGGACTAGCCAGACCCTCCTCTGCAGGGGTGTGGAGGAAGGTCTGGCAATGCGAGACTATGTTCATAACAGAGGGTAAGATTGAGCATAAGATGGGACATGCAGTTTGTAGCTTCAGCAGTTTTGCAAGTATTGTGTACTGTACTGTCTTGTTAAGGATGAAGCTAAGCATGAAGGTATAGCTCCCAATTTACCAATTTAAGCCCTCACCTATGGTCAAGAACTCTGGCTAGTGACGGAAAAAAATAGATCATTGGTAGGAATGCCAGGGTTTGTTTTGCTGGCGGTCTGGGTTCCTCTCAAAGAAAAGAGCCCTCAGTAAGTAAAAGTGCAGCTCTTTTGTGCTGAAGAAGTCAATTGAGGTTGTCTGGGTATCTGATCAGGATACTTCCTGATCACCATCCTGATCTGTTGATGTATTCTTGACATGTCCAACTGGGAGGAGACCCAGACCATGAACATGCTTGTGGGATATACCCTGCCTGGAAGATGTTGCTGGGTGGATGCTACCTGGACCCAGACAAATACCAGCAAATATGGTTGGCCATGCCGTGCCATATGATCATTGTAAAACTAAACACTGCCTCTCTTTGTTTAAGAATATGCTTGATGTACTTGAATATTCTGTATGTCTGTGACCTATTTTCCTGTTCTTGCAAGACAACCAAGATAACTGTTTCTTATGATGACTCTCTCTCCTGCATGGCATTGTGCATCAGACCCTTCTCAGTTCAGTTTTTTTCCTAGTGCATACCACTATGCTACCAGAATGTATTATGCACTGACGGCTCCGTGTTTATTGATATGGAACCCGAACTGTGGTTTGATAAACAGCTGCATGTATTCTCTACCCGGAGGTGATGAGAGGGGGAAATCCTTTTGACATGCTGGCTCCATGGATTTTTTCTAAATGGAATCTGGAAATGAATTCAGTTGCTATAGAGCATAGGGAGAATTTGTGCGTAAGGATTTGTGTTTGTCCCCTTTCATGAGATGAGATAATATCCTGTATCGCATTCCTGTAAATCTGTATAGCAACTGAACACATTTCCAGATCACATTTAGTAAAAAATGGAAGGGGACAAACAAAAATCTTTACGCACAGTTTGAGGGAATTCTTTCCAAGTACTCTCCTTAAAGAGAAACAATTAAGTTCCCCAGTGACAGACAATTTGGTGAAAAAAGACATCTTAGTCACTAAAAGCTGTCTTTGGGTTGTCACTTCTTAGTGCATGGTGGGAGCTGTCAACGTTTTAGTCAGTATTTAAAGAATGATGGTATCATTTTTGGGTCAGTACAGCAACTTTAATGTTTCTGTACTTCTGTTGTGTACATATTTGCTTTCTCTCTGACTTGGGGACTAACAGCATTTTAGTCTCTGAATTTACTGGTGGAGAAGGTTATTTAAGCAGTTCTATCAGACAGTGTGCCAAATCTATTCAGTCCTGCTTGTCATGTCTGTTGTAATCTCATGCTTTAAAGATTGATTAACCTCCTGTCATCCTCAAACAAGCAGCGTGTACCAGAGAGTGTCTCTCAGTCGCATAAGAATCTTCGCTAACGTCAAAGGAGTTCATTTAAACCCAGCATGTAGCTTTTGTCGTCCTTCCGGCTAAACTACATCCAGCAGACTACCTCAAGTGTCAGAACACAATTCTAGATGCCGCCAGTCACAATTACACCCAATTCCAGAAGCATTTCCTATTTCCTTGTCTCCACTTTGTGTAAGATGGAAAACCTAACCCGGGAGGCAATACTCATGTGTTATGCAATTATACCAGCCAGTCCTAATTCAACACAGAAGCTGGATGGATTGATGGAGACCAGAAAAGCCACATTTCTGTTGTGGGTTCAGTCTCATTTCAGGAAGATAATATATCAAGTAGTTTGTGGTGTTGAATGTGGTTGATTTTGCACTATATATTACTCTTTTATTTCTTTCTTTTTTGCAGACAGTGTACTTTAAAATTAGGTTTTACTTGAATAAGGATAAGAAAGAATGTGAGTTAGCCAACTCCTTTTCTATCTCCTATTCCCTTTCTGGTGAGACAGTTACCTAGGTATCTTGCAGGAGATTGGTGGGTAGTGAGCAGGAGCCTCTCATACATCCTGGCTCATCGATTTTCGGTCAGGGATGAAAGCCACAGATTCAGTAGGTCTTTCATACTGGGGGGCATCCCAAAAGACACATCAATCAGATTTCAAAGAGAACCAAGCCAATCTTATTTATTTACTGCCTTTTCAACGTCATTACAATCCCAAACCAGGGCCTCTCCCCTTCCCTCTCTCTGCCCCACTCTCCTGCTTCACCTTCACAGGTCAGTCCATCAAAAGTTCCCTCCTCTGTTCTATATAGTAAGCCTCTTAAGGACTTATTTGACATTGAACAGGGAGGGATCATCTCATTCCCATTAAAAAATAGAGATGCAGTGATATAATGCTTGTCAGGGTTACGGAATTTCAGCCCAACTGTCTAATCCCCTGAAGCCTAGCAGTTAATTCAGCTGGTCAGGCCAGAGAGTGTGCCCCCTGTAAGTTTAATGAAGATTAAATTACCTATTTTCTCTCATGAAATTTTAAAGGAAGAAAGGGGATGAATTTGCAAGGAGGCAAATGAAAAGACCAAAGGAAAGTGTCTGTAAAAAGGAGATGCTGGCAAAGATAAAGACATTGTGGGTTCTCTAATAACCCACAATGTCATTTGTGACATAAATCTTCTTTTAATACTTGATGAGTGATCGTAATTCCCTTAGTAATTAATATGTTCACACATATGTTGCACCCATCTCTTTATCTCTCTCTTGTCTCTCAACCTCTAGCAGTTTGTTCTCCTGTACTGTTTCTGACACACACACACACACACACACACACACACACACACACACACACACATGTGCAAGCTTGTGTCACATATCGGATAACGTTTGTTGCTTAGGGTGTTTCTGAGTTGATGGCTAAAGCCCTTTGCCTTCACAAGCTCCTGGCTTCCACTTCAGGGTGTTGATAGATGTTATTCATTGGGGCAACCCTAGAGGCGATCCTGCAGGAAGTGGAGCTAACATGATTTGGGACGAAGAGACCCAGAGGGTGTCAGTGCCTCTTGCTATAGCCTGGATCGCTTAGTAGATGTGAGATATCAATAGAGTAGATGAGAGCAGAGCTCTGTAGAGACGTGCTGCTTGAAATCTATCACCTGCTTCTCATAGATAAGGACATTTACAACAGCCAAAGGGAAAGGCAGATGGGAAGGAACTGAGGCATGGACAGCCACTCTATTTAACATTTGACGTCCTAGGGCATAGACAAAGCCATTGTCCCTCCCGTTGACCCATAGGGCCTTTCTCTGGACATGATCATTTTTCATCCACAGCAGAAAACCCATCATGAAAATATAGATGAAGATTTTATGTACCATTTGAGTACCCTTGGCGCATAACTGATTTGTTGCTTGACTCTGCCAAGAGAGGACGTAAAGTAAGTGAAGTGTGACATGCAGCCATTTTAAGAGGATAAATCAAATCTTAATAAAAGGCGGTCTCTCTGAGTGGAAACCAGGGGTCCCTCACCCCTGTCCCTGCTGTTAAGTACCCCCTAAACCCTTTGCTGTTTAAATTATACAGAAGGTACGGTATCTACTTGAGTACAGGGTGCCTACAGGCGGCTGCCTACATGCCCTTTTGGTGCCATTATGCCCTTTTACAACTCCCTGTCTACGAAAACTTATCATGTGGAGCCTAGCTCCCTTTGGTAACACTTACTTTTTCTTTTTCTTTTTCTTTTTTTAAATAAAGTCAATGACCTAGTGCTATAATGGACTCAGAGCTCTCAACACCTATGTCCAATATTGTTTTACTTCATTGGCACAGGGCCTCATTGATGTAGAAAGTACTCAGCCCTCCCGCCTAGTGGACCGTCAACGAACAACTGCAGAGCAAAAATATCTACTAGTTTATCATATTCAATAATATCCCAGAGCGTTTGCAGTGGGCGGCTTCTTTTTTTTTCTTGCTCACTCTCCAAACAATATTGGCTTTCAAGTATGTGGGCAGTTATGAAAGGTCACCCTAAGTGTAAATTGTCATTGCTGGATCAATTTTGGAGGGCAAATAAGCTTTGGAGGCCCCATAATGGAAGGTTTCATCTTATTTTTACCCAAGGCACACTCACACAATAAGATTGATATCGTTCATTGTTTGATGAATTCCTAATAGACCTATAAACTTGCAGAGCTTAAAGCCAAAGGAATGCCTGTGAAAGTCGGACTATCCCACTAGCTGAAAAATTGCCCTCATATAATTCCAATGGAATCTCGCCCAAGCCATCATGCTTAGTGTTGAAGGATGGGTGACTTGTGTCGGTTGAATTAAACCATATTTATCGCTCATTAGGCATACAGCAGGGATCGGTGATGATCGGCTAGAGAACAAAGAATGTGCGGTGGAATAGGATGCCATCCTGTGTGGTTATGTGTTCCACTGACAATAAGTGGCGGTGCCAGATTCAAATGCTTCTTCCTCTGCTGTCATACTTGTGTGTTTTTTTTTACCTCCTTAATATGATGTGGCTAATGTAGAAGTATAGGATATAATGTCTGGGCTGATGTTTGCATTTGAAGTGTCAGTCACTAACTAAAATCTGTCAGCCTCAATGAGGTGGAATTAATATTTTACTTTCCCATTATGTGGGCTTGATGTCTGTAATAGGGGGGTATATAAAAGTAACGGCAGCCTGGGTGATGAGTGATAATAGTACAATACTGATACAGACAAAGACAGAATGTGTCAAAGAATGTTAAATGTTCCATAATAGTAAAGGTGATATTGGGAATAAGGATATTATATTATACAATAAATTATTATTACAATTTATGTGATGCTCTCAGCTTGAATTATCTGGATCTTGCAACATTGCTTTCCTGACTTGAATAAATTTAACATGTTTTCAGTGGTGTTAATTAAGTCATATCTTCCTTTTCTGAAGTGCAAGAAAGCTGCGGTTCCATCGTATACTCATTTTTTTTTGAGTATGCGTTGATGCATATTTGGTTAACAATGTTTCTGAGATGAATCTGGCAGCAAGTGAAATTAACACTAACATCAACACTTGACATGGTTCCCTGTGATACAGTGTAAAACGTGAAGCAGGATCTATAAAGGTAAAACTTCCTGTAATGCTTGAATAAAAACACAAAACCAACAACTAAATGCATTCAGAAATACACATTTGTGAAAATTGCAGAAGAAATGATTGATTACAAGAAAAAAACAAGTTACTTTTTAAGTTCCACGAGCTCCAATGACTTACAGTTGATATACTGTATAAAATATAATAAATGACTGCAACTTCTTTTAATCTGTAAGTTTTTGTTGTCCTAAAATGGCTGTACTCAAAATACTGAAAAAAAAACGTCTCTCACAGACCGTTCCCCAATAGTGAAAAGCACTTTTTTTTTAACAACACACACAGAGGGAGTGTGACTTTATTCTCTGATCAGGACACCATTACTCCACTATATCTATACATAACAAATATATGTTTGCTGCTATATTCATTTTCTTAATGTTGAGTAGAGCATTATAAAGCCTGACAGACTTTTTAAGTTAAGTTTAAGGACAATTATTTCTAAAACTATGTTAGAAAACTTTAATTGGATTAGAGTGCACACCTTTCAATTAACACTAAGGAAAAGAATGTTTGGCAATTTTGATGACAGCAGTAAGCTTCCCACACCTTTTGTAGGATTTGCACATTTTCACAACTAAAGTGTTTTGTTTACTTAATGTGAATTCATGCAGTAGACCATCTATTTGACTGTCTGAACAACAAAAAGCGAAATCTTAATAATAGGCATATATTGCTTATAGTCACTGACCTGAAAGTGTGACATCCGGGCCCAAAAGAAATCTGTACTTTATGAGTGATGGTCACTACTGCATCTGTGAAAACATCATCAGAAGAGCAATGTTTTCATCATAATACTATACATGCTCAAGGATAAATGCCGCCACCTGATCAGACTTATAACTGAGAAAATGATTTATAATGTAGGTTGTCAAATTATTTGTGAGACACAAAGAGAGGGAGACAGATGACAAAACAGTTGGTTGAGACTTTCAACCCAGTTGACAAATACAGTGTTCAAGGATTAAAAGAAACTGAACTTGTGATCTCAAGGTATGGTGGAAAGAGGTACGTACGTGACAGGGAGAAGGTAGAAGAGAGAATCATGGGATTAGATGAAATGGAGTGAGTGGATGTATTGTGCAGTGATAGACACATGTATCCATAGTGATAGCTATAAAGAGTTAAAGAGGGCAGGAGAGACCGAGAGGGTTAAATAAAGGTAAAAAGCAGAATGACAGCATACCATCCTCTACTCTCTCTCACACACACACACACACACACACACACACACACACACACACACACACACCCGCATACTTGGTGTGCAATCAGCAAGAATGCTCCCCACACTCAGGCACTCCCCCTCCAGTCAAGCATGATTGTGCTTGACATGGTTCCATCACTAATGCTGACTGATGCCCATTTGCTAGGCTCTTCACATTTATTTATTTATCTGTTTATTTGCATTAAGTTTATTTATTGATGGGCCTCAAGGATATGGCGGAAGTAAGAAATGGAAGGCTATAGGAGTTTACACGTAAATGAACAAAAGACAGCAGGAGGACAGAGTTCACATTTTCTATTTAGATTCCAGCAGTTGAAATAGCTATTCCTTTCTGGTAATGGAAAAGTGATATGGCCCATTTAGTTACTTAGCACTAATCCCAATGGTTTAGCCGCATCTCTATTTTTTCTTTCCTTTTATCTCTTTGTCTTTCTTCATTCGTTCTTTTGACTTCTATTTGGTTAGTGTCTGATGGAAGGATTTGAGTGGGGTCAATTTACTCCCTTGCCTGTATGAATTTTCCCAAGCTTCAGTAGCACTCTCAGCCACATTATGTGCATGCAGCATGTTACTGTTGTAGTTGACCACCAAATACCCATGAGGGTTTTAAATGCATGCTCTATTTAAAGGTGCACTATGAGTTCTTGCATGGTTTCAGTGCAATTTCATTTTTATCTCAAATCGTAGGCATCTCTCCTTGATCCGCTAGCTACCTGGACCCTGAATACACTGTGAAAAAGCCTGGTCTCGGGAGACAACACAGGGGTCGTAAACGTCAAACAAACACTAGAGGCACAGGCTGCGCACCTAAATACAACAAACCCGTTCCAGCCAATCACCGACAAGAGGGTGGGGGTTAGTGACAGTTAGTCAGTTAGTTATGACAGTAACGAAAACATGGGGGGAGGGGCCAGCTTGCTCTGTTTTGTTTGAAATTTACTTGGAACGTCAACAGAAGTGACGTCATGCAGGAACTCATAGTGCACCTTTAATGCCCAGTGTTCACATAACCTCCTATTTTAGCGTAAATTGATTTTTTAAGTTTTTGGGCTATGGTCTTTTATTTTGTCATGACTTTACAGATTTTGGCGTAGCTTTTAAATAAGATGTCCCTTTCCATGTGATTATTACATAGAATGATGCAATTAGAGCATAATGAGTGTAAGTGTAATTGTTGTTTATTTTAACAATGACATATTTGCTGTTGTAAGCTACTGAGGGAACAGCGATGCTAAATTACCCACAAGTGTACAATTTGAGATCATTAGCTTTGGAAGCCAATATCTTTGGCCAGAGGTCTGCCAGAGGACCTTTGGTCCAATGTTGTAGTGGTAAAAAGAATGCCAAGTTGAAAACTGCTGAGGGACTTTTGTTTAAACATCCTTTCCACATGATCCTCATTTTTAAATTTCTGGAAATCAGTTGCCTTAAAGGTGCTGTAAGTAGGATTGGGAAGATCCAGGACTTAGCCAACAAATTTGAACATCAACAACTTTTTAGTTGACACCCCCCCTGGCCCTGATTGGTGCATCTGAACAGGGAGGGGTGGATTTTTGCAAATCGCACTACTACAGAGGAGCCAGATTTTTTTTTTAATTACCTGTTTCATGTAGTTCTACTGGAACATAGGGTCAGTTTCAGCAAATATGACACAAAGTTAGTTGTATAAGTCTTACCTACTGCACCTTTAATCTACAATTTTGATTACCTTCTTCAAGGGTAAATCTTAGAGCAGCTGCAGCAAAATATAAATGAGCATAGCAGCTGATTAAGTGTTAATGTCCAATAAAGGTGGGTTAAGGGGAACTAAACAGAACTGGGGGTCTTCTTTAAAGAGGGGATCAGTTGTCGGATTTGAGACTCACTTGGTAGGATTATTAGGAGAGGATAAAAGAGACAGAGAAACCATAATACAGAGTTTTTGCCTGTGCACCTGTGTATCCTGTGCCTCCATCGGGGGCTGAAGAGGAAACAAATTAGTTACAATTCTTTACATATTTTACAACACACCCAAAATGATATGAAGAGCTACCATGCTCCCTCTTCAGCAGGAGCTGATTGGCATATGTGTTCTTATGGAGTCACGAATCCTACCCAACTTCATCTGTGAGTTTATTTGAATTCATCCAAAATGAAGGAGGAGGAGGGGATAAACATGAAGGGAACACAACAGCCTGGTATTCATGCATTACATAAATTACAATGTCAGTCCCCTAAGACATGACTAATATGTCAAGTTTAAAAATAGCTTTGCCACAGTTCAGACCCTCTGCCTGCAGTGGACAAGGATTAAGCAGATAGATGGTAAAGGGTAGAGATTTGTGATTTGGTGTGTGCGTGTGTGTGTGTGTGTTGTGTCTGACTCAACTTTACTGTATACTTGTATACATGCACAAGTATATTGTGTGTGATTTATTTGTGTACACCGTATATATTGTATATGTATGTGTGCAGTTATACTGTATGTAAACCGACCTGGGTTTCCATGAAAAGTTCATTACCTCAGTATGAGGGCCTAAGAAGTAGCCGAACAGTATAGGGGTCATGCATTAGTGGAAAGCCAGTGGAGGTTGCTGAGTTTGTAATATCTGCACCCTGAAGGCATTGCCAGCTAAGTAAAGGACGAGGTTGCACACTGCATTACCTTTACTATTATATTTTTCCTTCCACTCTAGATGAGTTTCTTCCAGTGGCTCAAGTCACTGTTGCCCCGGGGCGGATTATGGCAGATGGGAGCTGTAATGTTTCTTAAGATTTCTGACAAGTCAGGGGAGAGAGTGTGTCCATACGTTTGATCTTTTTGTGTGTGTGCATGCATGTTTTGGTGTGATTGTGTGTGCTGTTTATTTGTGGGAATGTTTACTGAAGCTTAGCGTTCCTTGGCAGGCCAGCGGTTGACCTGATTTCTGTGTCACAGCGTGACTCACACAAGTTAGCTTTTTAAGGAGACCGTAAGGTCAGCGTGAAAACTAAAGCCACAGATATATCGCCTAAATCTTCTCCCATACAGACTCCAGCTGTGGCATAGCTGAATATGCATAAATATTGTGTATTGGCTAAATATAGCATTCCATCATTGTAAATATTCAACCACCATGCATTATGATTAGTGAGAGAGCATGTAAAATCATTTATGGTCTGCATTATTAAAGTCTCATACATGCTAGGGCTCTTTCTTCACTCCTAATACCACCATTAATATGTTTACGGGGGTGGCTACAGTCTGTCTAAGAAATTGATTTTTCTTTTGCCAATTGTAAAAGTTTTATGACAGTCAATATGGCTGAAGAAGCAGCCCTTTTATTATTTTACTGGATCTGCTGCTAGCTGAATAGATGGTCCCTGCTTATAAAGCTTGAATAATTGAACAGGGGAATCAGTCAATGAGAGGAGGAGACACAAGGTCTTGATGGCTAGATAGCTGAGATGACAGCTTGTGAAAGAAAAAGACAGCAGACTGATTAGCCAATGTGTCATATTGCTTTACAGCTGTCTGTAAACTATGCTCTCTCATCTCTTTTTCGCCCTCTCCTTCTAACTCATCCCCTTTCTTAGTCTATTACTCTCTTTCCTTACTCTTTTATGCCCACCTTTACCTCTTTACTCTTGTATTACTCCTATTTGTTCGTTATCAACCTTACTTTGCCACATTTCTCACCCCCTCCTCAACCTAATGCCCTGTTTTCTTTAAATGTTTTATTTATCCTCACATCCTATCTCCATCCATCCCAATGACCCTATGTCACTCCAGGCAGAATTATTACTCTTGGATGGAACATCGGCTCAGTGGCGCCGTACTCTGCTCTCTCCACATTATCCATTTATGGAGTATCCCCTTTTGTGGTGAGCCATCTTCCCATAGCCCTGTAATGATAGGAGTCTTGGCGACCCTGTGCATTTGCACTGTAATATAAGACATTCTCATTAGTCCATGGATTGTGCTCTCTCTCATGTCCATTACATTAATTGCTACACATCACTGCCTGCCAGGCCTCTCAGTATTCTGGTACATTGCTGGCATTCTCTGTCCAGCATCACCTAACTATGGGCCACAATCTCTTTGCCCAGGAAGGTGACAAAGGTAATTGAAAAACGGTATATAGAGAATTGGAAAAGATGTTTTTAGTTTAAAAAAAATCTCAAGGTGATAATCTGGCCAGTTTGTTTCTGTTTTGTTACATGCATGAATAGAGAAAAAAAAATTCAGATCAAATACATTGAAGCCAAGTGCCCTTTCACCCTCGCACCATCCCTCTGTTGTCAGTCATCTATAATAGGGAAGCAGGCCGCTACCATAATTGCTTTGATGGTCCAGCCTGAACAAATCACTTCTGGGCATAAAGAGAGGCCTTGGAGATGGCAGCCAGAGAGAAAAGGTGCGAATGAATTAAAGCACTTTGCGTTCCTCTGGGGCATATGGCCCAGATTTTTCTTAAAAAGGAAAAAAAATCTAAGGAGAGGAAGGAGTGTGGGGGTGGGGTGTGCCTCGTTTCTCCAAGACTAAATGGCAGTAAAAGCAATAATACACATCCAGCCTCCATTAAGCCAAAATGGAGAGCTTTTTCAGGGAAAACACAATGGCACTGACATAGTTAACTGGCAGGTGAAGAAAGAAGGATTTCACTGGAAATAATCTGATTTTGAACGGGTCTCCCATCTATGGGAGAACCTCTGGTCATGCCTTTTGTGAAGAAACAAAAGTTTGGCCCTTTAGAAGCAAAGCTTTGAATGTTTCAGTAGAGCTAAGTGAATGGGCCATGAGGACTGCAACAGTCAGACGTCAGACAGGCCCTTGTGCAGCAACCCTCTGCTTCCTTTGGACCTGACAATGTCAGAGCCTCTGTTTTTTTCTCCCTATTTTGCTTTATTTTTCTTCAACCTTGAACCAAATAGAAAGGTTATACTTGTTTGCTCTTATTAGACACTTGTACAATTGGGATTGTATTCATACTGAGGCTGTTAATTAGAGTGTAAGCTTAGTGTACTAACACAGTTAATATCTCAAAAAGCTGTGTCACATTCTTTTGAAATTGAATTTCACTGGCAACCAGAAGTCTGGTAGATGTAAGACTACATTTTTAGTTGTCTGTGACTAACTGATGTGTGCATGATTTAGATATTTTCATTATTCTATTTTGAAGCAGGGGGGGAGGTAGCTAGATGGTGCCTTTAGCTGGTGGGTGACTGAGGAAAATCTGCTGTTTTCAGTAAAAGTTTAATTATGACTACAAGCTGCACAGGGTGAGTTGTCATGAGTATGACACAAAAGCAGTGGGGCCATTTGACTAATCTTCCTACAACTCCACATAACCTCCAGGGGTCACGAGCCCCCAAAACAAGACTCCATGGGTGTCTGGAACATTATTCTTTCCCAATGGCCTTGTCTATTTTCCCATGCAGGCAAAGGCACGCCCCTTGTTAGTTCCACCCTGATCCTTTTGCTTCTCTTTAAGTCAACCCACCAACCCATCTGCATCTCCTAATTTCTTACTATCTAACCAAATCTTTGACCCCCTTTTTGGAGGGCATTGCTTTTGTTTGGGGTTGACAGCCCATTCAATCCATCGAAGCTCCAGGTGCGGCTCTCTTGCAAAGGAATCATTCGTCCACATAAATGCAGACAGTTGATAGCATCAAACAGATAACACTTATAACTTGAAAACGAGAAATATTAAACCTGTCAAATATTTGGGTGTCATCTGCCAAAAAGTACATCTAAAAACAAAGATAATGAAAGTGGTATATTTTCCCCAAAAAGAAAGTTTTGACACAAGTCAACTTCAATGCCTTATTCTCTCCTTTAATGGCTTTCTTTTATGTCTGTCTTGACTATCACTTTCCACGTCAGCTTATAAGAATGAGCAGTGGCTATAATTGCTTTTCATATAATCATTTTGCTGCTTTATTGTCAACACAAGCACAGTTTCCTTGTCAACTTCAGTTAAGCACATTCATCTTATGCACTCATTTGAAGAGTGTTCTTTAACAAAAATGAGGTTGAATACATCCACACGCAACAAAGACCAACCATTATCAGTGCCGACTAGGTAATTAGGGAGTCTCTCTGACTTGTTACTTGCCAAGGAGTGTGCAGTGGGTCCGTAGCCATGTATCCAACCATGTGTTTAAGGGAAATGTCTATGGCATTACTTCTGCCCTCCCTCCATCCATAATTAACCTCCCTCTATTCATAATTCAGATGTGTTCTTCACACATCTTCTGGTGATATGACATTATTTTTCAGTGGCTAAACAGACATCGTGACGCCCCTTGTGCATGGGCATGTGTGTGTCTGCCTGACACACTTTTGACTGTCGAGGCTCCACCCCAGCCACAAGTGTACGGTGAAAGACAAAGCTGCCACCACTTTCTTTGTTGTTTTACAACTGCTGGATATGTTTATTGGCTTATTCTTTTACTCTCAAAGTTTATAATTTTTGTTTCATTTTGTTTCAGATGGTACGTGACATGAAAGACACCTGTGCTACCAGCTACAGCTTAAGTAATTGCTACACATGCCATCAATTGATCAGTGCTCAATGGTAATATGCACCTCTGTAGCTACTGAAACAGTCAAAGGTACATCAAAAATGCATAGTTTAAATGATTAAGCTGTATGCTAAAGAAAATGCATTTTATACATAGATAGAACTCCTAACTTTCTTTTCATAGCATATTATGAGTAAAAAAAAAGACAGGGATGCATGATGGCATCAAGTGACGCAGAAAGGTCATGTGAGAGAAGAGCAAAGACTTAGAGAGAGAGGGGCAGTGAAGGAGAGTAGGCATCCCATTGCCAAAGCAGCACTCAATATTGTGTCCAGTCCTGAAGGATGTGACATATTTCTCCAGTCTTTGTTGGTTGTTTTAATCAGCTTACATATGTCCTGGATGGAAATTGAATTTGTCTGGAAGAGAGGAAGATACTATTGGCTCTTCCACTGTGTGTGTGCGTGTGTGTGTGTGTGTGCGTGTGTGTGTGTGCGTGCGTGCGTGCGTGCGTGCGTGTGTGCGCACACTTGCTTGCGAGTGTCTGTGTGTCTATCTTTGTGTATTTGTGCGTGCGTGTGTGTGAAAGCAATGTCCGCACCAGAGCCAACCAATTCATAACAACAATGGATTGTGCTTCTTCCATACATCATTGTCAATGCAGCTCACCTCTGCAGCACCAGCTTATTTAATGGCAAAGACCGCGCAAAAGACCCCCACTCCCCTTTCTACCCATTTGCCCTCTGGCATTTTAAAGTGTTTGTGTTGGTAACGTGAAATGTGTGTGTGTGTGTGTGTGTGTGTGTGTGTGTGTGTTTTATTTTTTGTTGCATTTAAATGCAGGGTTTATAGAAAATGTTTTACAGTATTGTTGAATGTTATACAGTCAAGTATATGTCAACACATTTGTTTACACATTGAAGCAACCCACCTGTGATTGAATAGCCTGGTCCTACCAGGCTCTCGTACATTTCATTTATACAGAGAGTCTGGCCTCTCTCCACTGAGAAGTGTTAACTTCCTTGAAGGCAGGTACTCTGTTGAAGTTTAAAACTATTGGATCTGCCCAGAGCCACTCTGGATCTGCCATAACCAATTGCTAACGTTTGGTCGTGACGTATGTCATGCGCATGTGCAACAAGAGGGGAGACCGACAACTATCGGCTTATATTTAGCATTAGCATCGCTAGCGTTAGCCTTAGCCAAGTCCTTCACCACTAATGGAGCGAGCTGGAAAATCGAACCCCGTGGGGAGAAGGGCCACAACATCATGGCCACCAACAAAATTCAGCAAAGATTGTTCTTGCTCGGGCTTTAACTTCTGGATATTCGGCAGCATTGCTGCCACAACGGACCGAATGGCTTTGCTCGTATCTTTCTCGCGCACGTCCTAATGTCATCGTTCTCAGCCACTCCCTCTGTTTGCTGATTGGACCGCCAAATATTTGACCAGAGAAAACCCAAGAATATACCGCGAACCCAGACGGAGTACTGAAGGGAAATGACAATTGAGCGGAAGTACGTAGGAGGGCGGAGCCAGGCTAGTGACTGAACACATATCTCACCAAATGCTGCCTTGCTGTGTTGTTGAGACAATTGAGGATTGCACCCGACTTCATCTGGGGCTCAAGATGACTACTGTATATGAAGGCACACTCCATTAATCTGTCCGTCTACTGGGGCTTATGAACAGTCTGTCTGGCACAGCTAGACTGGAGGAGTTCATCTCTCAACAGATCGTCACTTTATGGATAGCATCTTTTTTATTATTTTGAGCCAGCAGTCTTTTTCTGCAGTCATGATTGATCACAAATATAATACAGTATGTTCCTGACTTGCAGCAGAGATTTTAAATAGGGGGTTCTTGAGCCTTCACATTGCAGAGGGTACTGGAGTGAGTCAAGCATTCTTTGAAAAGGAAGGCCAAGCTTATTCACCGTTTTCTATGATGCACTCTTGCCCTGTCTTTTGTTCATGGAAGTAGGGCATGTCAGGGGAAAAAAGGCAGCACAAGATACAGTAAAGATACAGACATCATGTGAAAAAGTCCTGCTTTGGGAGCAAAAAAATATAGAAACCACTTTTATCAAAGAATATTTTAACATTGCATCCAGATGTGTGATACATGCAAGGATCCTAATACTGTCTACGCAACGTTGGCAGTACTGTAGGTCCCATCCTGCTGCCAAATTAACACGACCCTCAGAGTAGGTCACAGTTTCTCACAAATAACTAAATACAGTACCTGCTCTTTTTAGGTCACTTCATTTGCATGGGGGTTGTGCTTTTGGGGGGAAGGTTATAAGGCATTCTTGATTCAGATGCAAATGGGACAGTTATCAGCAGCCAGGACCTGATGAATAATGGGTTGTACAAAACGCGCAGCCCTGTATAAGGAAATGAAAGAGCGCCTCTTTTCTGCTCCACTGATTTCATTATAGACACTATTATTGGCTTAGAATGGCAACATCTATTATCTAGAGTCACAATGTGACCATTTTTTTCTTTTTTGATGCGAACAGTCTTTTACTACTGTCAAACCTCTTCAAATATTGCTGCCCCAGATAGAGCAACAGGCACAATGTTGAGAGTGGGAGCCTTCAGGCAGTGGTCAGATGTAGGAACTGTTAATAACTCTTTAGCCTTGAGATGGAGCTTTGCCCTGATGACTGTAACTTATGTCTCCAATTTCTCCAAAGTGACACTTTTCTCCAATTTTTTTGTATGTGGTCTTATGCAGCAGCTATATGGAGGACATTTGGGTTTGTCTCTTTGGCCACTGAAAGCAGATTGTACTGCTTAAAAATGTAATTTGTAATTAACATATTGCTGTTATGCAGTTTATATGGCAAGAATGTGGTAACATACTAAAACTGGTAACCAAAATGTTAAGTAAGGTGATGGGTCACACTTTTTCCAGTACCGTTGAGTAAATGCAATTTTTGAAAGCTGACTTGTTGGAAGACTTTTCATTGTTTTAGACCGCTGAACAACAATGACAAGATACAACATGACATTGCGTTTGTTGTCCATTTCATATACCCTCTTTCAAGTGCAGTGTTGTACCTGACAAACTGATTTGCCTCGAATATTGGGACAAAAAAGTGAAAAGTAGATCATTTGGAGTGGAGGGTCTAAGAATAGAAAAGAGCCTGTGGCAGAGGGCAGAGGGAACAAGAAGGCAGAGAGATTGGCTGTGAATAAGACTCACTGACAATGTGATAACACTGTAACTAACCTCTTGGGATTTGTAATATGTTTCTTTACCTTAGCTAATGCTAACCTCTGACTTTCCCACTGAATTATCATATATTTTCATGTCTTTCTTTCTGGAGCATTTTATAGTGAATAACCACAAATTAGGTGTTTACCGAATGTTGAAGTGTGTATTGCAGAGACAAAATTGATACATGTTCATTCTGCCTATTCCTTGATACGAGAGAATATATTACTAAAATATTCAAAATGATGTCGGTGAAGTAGGTTCCTCCTGGACTTTAGGAATATTACCAACATACATGCAAACATAAAAACAGCAGAGCCTAAAAAGGTTTTGAGGACACTCCTAATCTGCCATTTTACATATTGTTTTGCTGGATCAGTACAGACACAAATGTATGCGGGGACCCTTAATTTGGGTCTTGGTCTGAGGATTTCTAAGAACCCTTGTTTTAGATAACAGACAAAAGGCAGATCTTGGACAGTCTTGCTTATATCTAAAATGACTCTCTCGCTACCCCAGAAGCATGTGATTACAATACACTTCTAGTCTAATCCCTAAATTACCCCCACGACGATTGCTATCTGTCTTGCAAAAATTTTGTAAGCTGGCAGAGGAACAAAGTGGATAACATTGTCCTCCCCAGCCACAGCATAGAACAGACACATTTATCAGAGTACCCCTGCATGTTCTGAAGTTAAGCAAATTGGTTCTGCTTTCAGTGAAGCACTGTGTAGTTTAGGTACCCTATAAAAGGGTTTACGGCGCATCTTGCCAACCGGGTAGAAACATTCTTTTCTTCACAAAAATATCTGGCTTTGGTTAGATTATGTCTGTTTCTATCCTGGGCTTGGTGTGTTGGGGCTCAATTCGCCAGGCCCTTCACCTCTCAGAGCTTAGGCTTAATCTGCATTTAACGGAGGCCAGGAAAAGACAGAAGTGATTATCACGTTATATGCTCAAAAGCCTTTATTTAATAATTTATTTTAATGTCTTTGACTCTTTTCAATGTATCATCTGGATGACAAAGTCAGAGGTTAGTTTTTTTTTCTTTCTTAAGAGGATAAACAAATAATCTGAGAGTATGGGTAGACAGCAGCTAAGTTTAGTATCTCAGAATTCCCCATTTAATTGTGTTGTATTATTCATGTTGTATTAATGTTTTTTAAAGACAAGTTGCAGGCAAAATTGGTTGGGTTTCTAGACAATAGTTTGATGTAAATTGGATGTAATTCAGTGAAAAAAGCTGTTAACAGGATCATCATAGGGAAGCCACAACAGGGTTCAATTAATTGATCAATTTTTATAATTTCAAACAAACTAATCAGGCAGCGGTGCATGTTTTATAATGCAGTTTCTTGTTTCCTGTGACAGTTATGCCTCTTTTTTATGTATTTTTGTTTTGTTTTAGTAGATTAATTACACTTCTTGTTGTAGCCTTGTTCTCCTCACTTCCCCTTTCGTTTACTGTCAGGAAACCTTCAGGCACCTTCTCCCCAGCACACGCACAGACACATACCATCCCCTCTCCTCCGGTCTTGTAGTTGAAGTGATTGGATGAATAAGTTGTGCCATCCCATATGGTGGGCTGTCCTGCTGGATCTGATCACAGTAGTGAATGAAGGAGCCCATGAGTCACCACCGGTTTGTTCTGCCGCACTTGTCATACTCCGCTGTCGTATACTTCCCTCCTCCCTCCGTCCATCCTGCGAGCCAACAGACGCCATGCCTTTTAAACTCTCTCGCCCTGTCGTTCACTGTCTGCCTCTCTCATGCACATCATAACTGTAATCTTCTGCATGCCCCCTCGTGCTCCTCCTTTTTTTTCCTCTGTCAGTCTTTCTCTTCTTCCCTTTTCTTTCTCTCTCCCTAGATGTGGTAAAGTCTGTGCCCTGTTCTCTGACAGCCTAAACATCAGTATGTTCCCCAAGCTCTGCACTTCCTTCACAGTCAGTGCCAACACCATTGTCATTTATTAACATTTTATGCCAGCTCTGTAGGGTAATGGCTAATTTCTCCCACCACACGGCTCTTCATTAAAAGTTGATTTTCTGTCAAAATGTATCCCAATCATATTAGCTGCAGCTACTTGGACAACTTTGGTTGGTCTAAGTTGCTAACTCTGATGCATCCATGCTTATATTTTTAATCAGTAAAGATGTTCATGTTATGCTTGAACAGAGCTGGTTTGATTTAAGGAAACATTATGTGGTTAAATAAGCGATAAAGCACGAAGAGATGTCTGGATATAAGACGATAACGAGATTGAAGTGATGATTTTCACAACGCATTAAGGAGTTTCCTTCACCAACTACATTATTTTCCTGGATCAGGACACCTCAGAGGTCATTATTGTGACAAACCACTGCCATTTACCAAAGAACATAAAAGAGTAAGTTGTGTTTAATTAACTGAGGACAAACAAAAGGTTCAAAAAGAGACATTACTTAAAGAACATGCCTGTATGACTTTAACAAGTCTTAAGTGCTGCCCACGAAGACTCAGTTGAATAGACCATTGAAGAGGGCAACACCAGATGTCTTAAAGTTATAGTCCGTAAGATTTGAGTTAGAGTTTTTCTAGCAGCAGCTTTGGTGGTAAGATGTAATTGCAGGTGGGCCTCTGGGACGTCATCTCCCAGAGTTACTTTCAAAAACAAATGAATGACTGAATGGCATCAGTAGACTGCAGCTCTTACCTGCATGATGCCTTTACATGCTCCAGTCCACACACATAGCAGTTTAGTCTTAGATGAGCTAAGAGCTAATATATCCATGAAGATAAGAGCTGTTTGGGGACACGCGCAGCCGTGGAGATGTTAGGGCCGGGGAAGCAGTGGCAAGCTTACGTGGCTAACCGTGCTAATACAGTCAACAGTGCTAACGCAGCTATCGGGATTACTCATCCACACACACTCATCAATGAGGCGCGATGTTTTCCAGCACTGTTTACTGTATTAGCACTGTTAGCACGTAGCTTTAGCAGTCAAACGAGTAGAGCTGCTAGCCAGTGCACATCAAGCCCAGGTAAAATTAGTGCACTTAGCCGAGCGGCGGCGGGCATCTGTAACAATGTGACACAAACACTACTAGCCACTTAGGCAGAATGTGATATAAACATTACCTGATGAAGTGGGCCGAGAAAGAGCCGGGCAGCACGCACCCTTTCCTTTATTCGCCTGCGGGGTGGGAAAGGGCCGAAAATCCCACCTCCGACCAGTGGTGGGTAGCACATTGCTACGTTATTAGCTGACACAGCATGGCTAACAGTGCTAACATCTAGACCAACACAGGAATTGCATCAGAAAGTGCAGGAAAAAAAATGCACGTCCTTTATTGATAAAATAAGGGGGTTGTTGGTGCTGCCTTCTCCCGAAGGTAATGCAGGAGGCGTCTGAGAGTGGGTGAGCAGGTCAGGGATGGCAAGTGACGGTGATCCCCGTAGCTCTCCGCGGGGTAGTGGAGCTGCCGAACCCGCTGCCGGCGCCCTGACTGCTGCTGCTACAGGCGGAGATGAGAGCTCAGCTGCTCTGAGGCTTTACGGATGGTTTACAGTCTGGTTGTCATTTCCTGAATGTTGGTCTCGAAAAGCAACTCTGTAAAGAGAAGACCAGTGTTTATTTTTTTGTTTATTTTTCTTTGGACTCAAAGTTAAACGGTCTTCTTTTTCTGTCTGTTGGTCCGCCATTGTGAGTCAGCAGTAATGAAATATAGGCGCCCAGCCCGATTAATGTACTGTTTCTTTACATATTTCTACGGTGGCCGGCAGGGGCAAACGCCCTGCAACTTAAGCCTTGCATGAAATAGACAAAACACAATCAAATTAAGAAAACAACTTCATTAATTTGACAACACATGTGCAGCATTCAGCAAACGCGCTGCAAATTCACACAACACAACCAAATACATAAACGCGCTGCAAATGCACACAACACAACCAATAAATAAACGCACTGCAAATAAAAAACGATGCAAAAAGAAAAGCACACAAACCCAGAAAACAAATGCAACAAACGCAGCATCCAGATTACTGCGGAAGTTCTCCGGAGCCTCTAGCGGGAGCAGCTAAGTGGAGACAGCTTGTTTGAGCCCCACGGGGGAGAGAGCGCTCTACCTTTTTATTAGAGTAGGTATGGCGAAGGCGAGTATGGCGAAGGTACAGAAGTCTGGTAGTGGGGGAATGGGAGCAGGCCAGCATCTGAGGACTGCAGGTTTCTGGAGTGGGGTGTATGGATGGAGTAGGTTGGAGAGGTACTGTGGGGCCAGGGCATGGAGGGATTTGTAGGTGAGAAGGATGATTTTATATGTGATGCGGGACTTAATTGGGAGCCAGTTAAAGTGGATGAGGGTTGGGGTGATGTGCTGCCAGGTTTTGGCGGTAGAGTTCTGGACATACTGGAGCCTGTCTAGGGTTTTGCTGGGGACCCCAGACAGGACTCCATTGTAGTAGTCCAAACGGGATGTTATGAAAGCATGAATGAGGGTTTCTGCCACACCCAGGTGAAAGTGGCCAAGTGGAGATGTTTTAGATGAAAAAAGGCTGCTCTGGTGATGGATTTGATGTTGAGTATGGAAAGAGAGGGTGGTGTCCAGGATTACACCAAGTTTGCAGACCTCAGAGGATGGGCAGATGGCGCATCCATCAACAACTTTTCATATAGGTACCGTTAAATTGTGCTGTGCCCGAGTATGATTGCCCCCCCTCCGAGCCTGGGTCCCCTGTGTGAAAGCCCCTTTTGACACTTTGCTACATGACTCCTCGTTGTTAATCACTGTATGTCCATGTATCTTCATCTTGTACTATTGGACTTAAGTTGTCTATTATACACATACAATTGTATTTACACATAAAATTCAACGTATGCACACAAACAAACTTCTATTCCCTGGCGGAAATGATTGATAAAGATATATAAGCACAGGGAAGAATGGTGAGATTCATTAATTTGGGTGCAGGGTGTTTGTGATGGTCAACTACAGGAGGCCAGCGCTCACGCTACTTTGATGCTGGTGTGTTGTTCAATATTAAGGAAATTGATGCATATCCAACAGGTTCATCGCTCCATGAGCGCTGGGTGTAAAAATAGCTCCTTGTTTCAAGAGTTTGGACTTCATTTCTCTACTGTTTCCCAATAACATTACAAAGCCTTTTTCATGTTTGGCAATTTCTTCTCTTCCTTGATGCCTACCTCACTCCCTCCTCTTCTCCATAACATTCTCTAGTTTCCTTGCTTTTATTTATGTTCCTTTCTTCTTCAGTATTATTTTTCTGAAAGGGAAAATCAATATACACTCAGCCGTGAGAAACAGCTGAGAAAGTAAACACTTACAATAAGTCTAGAGTGATATTTTTTGTTCAGATCCCAAGTTTTTTTTAATCTGAAAGTGTGTGTGTGTGTGTGTGTGTGTGTGTGTGTGTGTGTGTGTGCGCATGCTCTGTACATTCTCTGAAGTACTGGACACCACCATTACGTAGATTGGTGAAGGAAGAGTGCTGAGGCCCTGGCAGGAGACCAGCTGAATGTTCCTCAGGCTGGCAGGGTCATTCAGGAAGTGTAGTCTCCTCCCACAATGTCTCCATTGAGAGCTGGCTGCAGCCTGCAGAAAAGCTGGAGATTAGCTGTGTGTGTTTGTGTCCATGTACTCTTAGTTTCATTGGACCGGACAAAATGATGACTTCTACCAAGTTAATTTGTATGGTTATATCTGGAGAAGGAGTTAGGTTTAGAGCTATGATAATTTTAGGTTGTGGGATTGTAAATTGAACATTTGAATTCAAAATGCAATTTTGGTCCTCACAGACATAGCACAAATATACGTGTGTGTGTGTGTGTGTGTGTGTGTGTGTGTGTGTGTGTGTGTGTGTGTGTGTGTGTGTGTGTGTGTGTGTGTAAGGGAGAGAGAGAGAGAGGAGGAAGGGAGTGAAGGGAGGTCGGCGTTATTAGTCCAAAATCTCGCCTAGGGCGCCAAATGCCAGGCCCGGAGGCATTGAGCAATCATTCTAGTAAGACTGCTGCCACTTCTATCAAGTAACTCAACCTTTCATGAAAGAATAGGGTGCCACTCTTCGTGTCGTCTTCTGTTACACAACCACACACTCGCGGTAATGTGACCTCTGCCTATAACATTACTTATTTAAGGAACTGTTAATTGATGTTGTGTTCCATCCACTGCAGCCGCGATGACATTTCACTGAAGCTCAGCAGAGCTATGAATGATGACTTTAAGCACATGTGTTTGTGTACGTAAGTGACAGAGCGAGAAAGATAAAATAAGACATGGCTCTGTATTTAGTCGATTACAGGGTGGATATGGGAGTAAGCCAGCACAAATTCATGCAAAGCTACATCAAGAATAGGGGTTGGAGTGGGGAGGATTCACCTTGCCAATAACATGACATTTTCCACCAGCAATAATGCAGGCTTAATTCGGCTCTGAAGAGCATCTGGGGAAAATTGGACATAGTTGCTCTTTAGCATCATCCCATGAATGATAGATCTTCTCAGTGTGATAATGGTGTCTGTTGACGTGATTGACCGTTATTTATGTGAGATAACTTTAAATGTACATTTACAGTAATAACTTGAGTAATTTATATATATTGGTATAGCACTTTTTTAAACAGGCTTACAAGTACTTCGCAAATAATAGAAAATATTACCACTTTAGTTCTAAGTCTAGATCAGGGGACTGTTAGCAGAGTTTTGTTGTACAATCTGAGATTGCATTATATACATTGGAAGTATATAACAAAAATAGCCAGGAAAGGAGACTGAGTGTGTCTTTGTTCATACTTAAACATATGTACATGCACCTGACTTTGTTTGTGTCCATATATACGTGTGTGCATCTGCATGTGCATGTGTGTGCATGTGTACCTGGGTGTGTGTCGTCGGGGCCACTGAGGAGGAGCATGTTAACCAGAGGAGCAGCCGGTCCACCAGATGTTCCTATTCCCACTAGGCTTGTCACAAGTGGACCTTTACTTCTCTCCCTGCAGTACACACAAAACACACACACACACACACACACACACACACACACACACACACACACACACACACACACACACACACAGGATTTCTTCAGCAGACTATACATAGTACATGCACAGCAACACAATAGGGAAAGCTACTGTATGCTATTGCCACTGTAGATTTGAATACAATGAGGATCTCATTCAAAGCATGCTAAAGTGTAGGACATGTGAGCCCACCTGGCCACACTGATAAGGCTTTTTCAGTATTTAAGATTGCGTCCTTAGAAAATCGTTTCTAAAGCGTTTCTTCACAGATTGTGAAGCACCAACTGTGCTTGGTGTAGTGGGCTCATTCTCATCTTCATATACCATGATTGGGTGCCTTCCATGGTGCCATGATCCTAGGTAGAGGATGTGGCCATTTGGAAATGTCATTAGAAAGGTCGAGACCATCATTGCGGCCCAGTTCAAGAGGCTGATTTATGAGGTTCTAGAAAATGAAATATAGTAAGGTGCTAGTAGAACAAGCAGGCTCCTATAGGCACACCAAAGGTCACCTAACTTAATTTCAATTAGGCCTAAGGGAGGCCAGGACAATATGTCACTGTTGGAAAGAGTGCTGAGGAAATGGATTTACTTGTAATGACATTGTGTTTATGGGGATTAAGATAAGTCAAATTAGTTAAAGAAGGTGGCTTTGTTAGAACAGTACTGATTGACGAGTTTAGAAAAGAAATGCCAAATGAAATAATCATTCTACTGAATTCCACACAGTGGCACAAGTGCCCTATATTGTTTATTATTTACAGAGGGAGAAAAATGCAAGTCTCAGTGCTTCCTTCACTCCCTTTCAATCACACTGAATTGTGCCACACTGAATCCCATCAATTACTGTTTTGTGTTTGACACATGCAACACCAGTTCTGATTTGCCAACAATAATCTAGAAAGAGCAGCATTGTAAAGAACAAACGGCTTGACATTTTAAATATTTAAGCCAAAGTGTACCACCAAACCAGACTGCCTTCAACCCAGCTCCCTATCACTGCATATGTGTCAAAAGCACCCCCACAGAAAACGCTTTGAAATGAGTCACAAATTGCCAGCAAATGATTTCCGGCTCAGGGCTAATAACAGGGTCCCCACTCTGCCTTTGATTCAGGCTCTTTTTTCGTCCCCTCTTTGTTCACCCATGCTATCTAGCAGCCACTACTTTGGAATCCCTATTGATAGCTGTCTGACAGGGGGCTTGGGTGGCTAAGTTGCCCAGAGGGGGTAGTTTGTGTGCAGTATGTGGTCGCACACCGTTTGAATGTGTTAGAATTTATGGCATTTTATGTACAGTATATCTCAATAGGTATTTTTTGTCTAGTGTGGCCATCATGTATTGTCTGAATCAGTGTTGCGTCTCCATATATGCCAGTGAGTTACCAGATGTGTCTGTTGATCTGTCTGTCTGTGTTTGCTGCTCGTATGTTTGTGTATAGGCAATGGTTTGTGTGTCTGTCGAGGGTGATGTGGCATGGAGGTCACTTCTGTCAGATCCAACGTCCAGGCCCATGCTGTGATGTGAAGGGCACTGTCAAGAGACAACCACGAGGCAGCACAGGTACAGCTGGCCTCAGTGCTCTTTTTCCTTTGTGGCACACATACACATAGGCGGGGACAGACAAACACATCCATGCTTCGTGTAAAGTGACACACGGTGGTGGGAAAACCCCCCCAAGGAGAAAGCCCCAGGATTGTACAGTCTCTTCAAAACAAACACTACCACCTACTTGTTGACTATCTGTTTGCTGGTGACTAGCTAGGTGACACTTTGTGTAACTGGGAGTATAGAAGCTCATACAGAAGATGTTTAGAGCCACAAACTAAACTTTTGAAGAGTAAAGTTTGAAATACAACAATAACCCGTGGGTGGATAAGTCAGAATTTTAAAGATAGATACTGCAAGTTCGAACAGAAGACCTCCTTAGAGTCCAGTTGTGTTTGTAAGACTTGAAAAACTGCCAAAAAAGATGTTGATCATGTTTTAAACAAATAATAATGCTGTGAGTCTGTGAGTGGAATAACAAAACATAAGGTCTATAAGAGTTTCTCAAACATTAATTAAAGGGTGTTGAATGTTAAGAATACATCTGGTGACAATTACATTTCTATTTTTAAACGTATTTAAACGATAAAAATGGAAAGTACAGATACACACAATAAAGTCACAATTTCTCACACCAGTGCTTAGAGTTTATTTAAGGAATATGATTTGGCTTTATTTCCTACAGGAAAAACTCTCTACTTCTCTATCATATTTCAGAATCTAACTGAAACTCTTCCACATTTCTACACAAGTAAATTATATAGTCAAAGCTCAATCAGCTTGTTTAAGTGTGTGAGGAAAAAAAAGCATTAGCAAAGTCAGGGAGAGATAAATTCAGTGTAACGGAGGAGGAAGAGTGATCAGTAAAAGCAGGCACAGCAGAATACATAACGCATGTTCATGTCCTTGTGGACGTGCTATTGTTGGTCTTGATAGAATGTGAGATACAGTATGTGCGTGTGAATGAGTCTTTGGAAGTTTTAGAAGTGTGCAGTGAAAATATTTCTGTGATATGTGGTGAGTTGTTTGTTAGTCTTCACATGAGAAACACACAGAAGTCTTGAACTGGACCCAGAAATGCAGATAGTATAGGGTTAACAGCAAAGGAATAATTGTGTATGTGTCTTTCAGATGCTGTGGCGTGTGTCTACAAATCTATCTCTCCCTTCATGTTTCTGTCAGTCACTTTCTGTGGATGTTCTCTGGCTGTACCCCTCCAGTGTACACTATGTCCACACTGTGGGAGAGCAGCTCTGAAACTTTAATGCTAATTGATCCCAGTGAAGAAGTGTGGACACAGGTGTGTTGCCGCAGGCCCTGGCTCTGACATGGATGCCAAGGGATTCTGGGTAACCGAGGGGCTTATAGGGCCAAAGCAGAAAGTGTCACTAGCCAGGCTAAAGTGACCCAGTTCTTTTCTAATCAGCACAGGTTTGAGGTGCAGTGTGTGTGTGTGTGTGTGTGTGTGTGTGTGTGTGTGTGTGTGCACACTTGCTTGCGAGTGTCTGTGTGTCTGTCTTTGTGTATCTGTGCGTGCCCGTGTGAAAGCAATGTCCGCACCAGAGCCAACCAAGTACAAGTAAAGAAAAAGAAAAGTACAATGGCCAAATAGTACCAGTAAGTTAAAGGGCCCCAGGAACTAAATCTGAAAGTAAAAGTTAATTTAGTGCATCCACTGTCAACATTTAAATTTCACCTTAAGAACAAACGGTTAGGCGCATTAGATGAGTATAATCTAAAGCAACAACTTGGTTTGACACATAATCTTCCATATGTCAAGACAACAACAGGAACCACAACTGGATGGCCTAAATTTATGTAAATTCCCCAGGTTCATTGAAAATATAATTTCCTTTGCTTGCTGGTGAGGGACCATAAGACACAAAATACAATACTGCTGTATTGTATTTTACAATACAGCACATGCTGTGTGTGTGCGTGCGTGCGTGCGTGCGCACAAGTTTGAGTCTTGTACTATATGTGTGTTAGTTTTTGAACAAGTATGATAATTGTAAGCCTTTGAGCCCTGGGAAAACCCACATCTAAATCACACTCAAGCTGCTGTGTAACTCCGAGATTTTCTCTCTAAGTTTGCAGATTGTGTGGGTGTCGGTGGGCGGTTGCATGTATCGGCACGCATGTGTGTTGGTCTGGATAGAAAAGAGACTTAGCACTGCCAAGACGCAGGTGTGCGGATTAGTTGTGATCCCTTCATATTCTCAGTAGTATATCTTATTTGATGGCTTTTCTGCCATGTAAATCTTATAAAAAACTAGCTAACAATAGAACAGCGCTGACAGACGCCCAAGCATCTGGCGAGCCCACACTCTGAATGTTCAAACTGCTGTGAACAACCTGTCTTCAGAAAGAGAGAAAATAACTGGGAAGGAAACTCAAGGAGTTTGTGTGTGCTTGCGTGTGTTTGTTTGTGTGTGAAAGAGATGAGAGAGAGGGAGAAAGAAAGAGGGATAGCGGGAGGAAAGAGCTGTTGATAGCCTCATAAATCATAAAACAGATAGTGCTGTATCTTAACTAGTGTTGGGCCAGGTGATGGCATCATGATGATCTGAATGCAACTCTGCTTCTCCTATTTCATCTACCTCCATTGACTTTGTTCCCGCACTCTGCTCAAAGATTGAGAAAGATAGAAAGAAGGAGAGAGGGAGCGAGGAGAGAAATAACTTTGGCCGGTACAGGTCCCCATTAAAGTGTGATGAGTGGCCTCAGTAAGGGGTTCTGTATACAGCACTTTATTCAGGAACGATCACTTATTTATAGCTGTTGGAATTGTGTTGTTTGCTTGTTTTATTGAAAACCTTGTGGGTAAAGTGGCGGCGGGCCGCCTGGCATGTGAGCGCCACATCTCCGGAGGGCATCCCTGCAGAAAAATCTTCCTTCTTAATGAATAAGTGAAGGGGACACATACATTTTTCATTCACACAACATCCATTGTCGCCTGAGATGTCTGGTCTGTGGGTATGTGTAGTCATCCTGCAGGCGGTTAAAAAAACCCACAAAACTTCCCTTGGACAATAGCAGACATGCGTATAAGCACACAATAAATATTCACAATATGAATGCAGAAACATAGACACCACGAAGCTCTTATAGACAGTGACTATCAGATGATGTTAGGGAAGATAGATCCATTAGTGTTGACTCCCACATGACTACAAGTGAGGTTATCAGTCAAGGCACAGACACATTTGCAACCTTAATAAATTGCTACCTTTCTCTTAAAGCTTTTTTGTATTTCTTGCAAGGACAATGACAAAAAATGTCAAAAATAACTGACAGGATTATGTTTAGTTTTTTTGTAATATATTTCGAAAAAGAATTTATTTTAAAAGATTTGATTTAGAGGTTACAAGAAGAAACAGTATGTCTGTATTTTCGGCATATACCACCTCTACTTAAAGCTGTGTACACAGAAACTCACATTGACAGTCACACACTTTTTGGACAAGCAAAAACATGAAGGTAGCAAAGTGTTGCCCATTGCAGGAAGGGTTGTGGTGTTTTGTGTACACAAGGGAGCATCTCTCAGTATAAATGATTTATATTAAAACAGAAAGTGAAAAGTCTTTCTGGAAGCACCCCCCAACAGAAGGGAGCATCTTCACATGGCCAAATGGGTCTGATGGTGATGGCATGGAGGAGAGAGCAAAGCTGCTGGCATGTAAAGCCTTCTATGATCTCCACCACCACTCTCACTGCGCGCAGGGACATATCGAAAGGGGAATTAATAAATAACACACAACACCATGTTTTATTAACTTGGGTAAGGCATCAGTGGTGAGAGGTCCTAGAAAATCCTGAGATTGGATGGCGGCTTGGATTGTTGTTGGAAAACTTGTAGCAGCTGTCTAACCAGTTGCAGATTCTATGAGGAAGAACTCATTGAACTCGCCCATCAATGACAAAAATGTCACTTTGTAGTAAACTGTCTAAAATACATTTTTGCCTTCTACATCTTAATCTGATGGACTCACTGTAGATATATTATATAATGATCTGTGTGTGTGTGTGTGTGTGTGTGTGTGTGTGTGTGTGTGTGTGTGTGTGTGTGTGTGTGTGTGTGTGTGTGTGTGTGTGTGTGTTAGTGAGAAGCAAATGGAGAAGTAGTAATTTATTAATGTTATATGTACAACAGTAACTCAGTGACTGTACCTGTTTTTTCATTATTCATTCATTCAGTTTAAAAGTCAGGCAACACCTACAGTGAATATGTATATTACTAGAGTATTATTTTACAATACAATACAGAAGGGCTGCAACTAACTAATAATTAGTTGCAGCCCATCGGTGAATTGTTTGGACTTTCAAAATATATAATAATTTAATTTATATAATAATTTGAATAATGTAGTTGTCCTACATTTTCATTTCCATTATATGCTACAAATGGATTTAATTGAAAACCAATAAAAAATGTGAACAAAAAGAAAACAATTGCAAGTTCCTAGAGCCCAAACTGACATCATTGCTCATTTCATTTGTCATGACATGTCAAACAGTCATGATATTCAATTTGCTATTTTATAAAAGAGACATAAGCCGCAAACCATCAAATGTTTGTCTCAACAAATGACTCAAATGATTCAATTTTTTTCAACTAACCATTACAGCACTACAATTCAGTGCAATAGTAATAGGAAGAAGAATTTAAAAAAAAAACCCAGAGTGATAGACAGTGTTCCCCTTCCTTGTATACTTGGATTGACACATGTACTGCAAACTGTTCGTCAAACAACCACCTCTGGTTACTACTCTTCTTCACCTACTATGTGGTTTTGACAGGAAATCAACACTATTCCTAGAGATGTGGCTTTAGCTATATTTTTGTTTACAGTGAGGGAGTTGTACTGCTTTCTTAACATGGCACAAACAGATGTTTGTTTCCATAACCCCCATTTTGGAGTGAATGCAGGATGTTTTTTATAGCCTGGCTTATTTTTATAAGTATTAATACTGTCAGGATGATGCTGAGATTCAACTTGTCGGGTATTATCTACACATCGCAGAAAGATTAGTGTAGGTGTGTGCATGACCGTGAGTGTGTGCATTGCATGCATGTGTTTATGTATGTTTGGGTGTAATTTTGCGTGTGTGCTGCCAAACGTATTTGTGTTTCGGAGACTGTGTGTCTGAGCATTATGCACCTGTGAGCCTGTATGTATTTGTGTGTCATCTTGAGAGCACTGTGAAGGTGTCATTGTGCAACCTAGGCCCTGTAAGCTGTCAGACAGTGAGAGATGCTGCACCTCTAAAGGGCATGCTTTCTGGGCCTTTCCTGTCTATTATAAGCCCTGCAACACTCATCAAGGCTGTTGAAGTGCACCACCATGTCCCTCAAGCAGCCACAGAGAAAAGCCACCTTTCTAACTAGGAGAGCCCTTGTCTCTAAACTTCACATACCCTTGTCTTCCATTTTGACATGATAAACGCAAGCAGCAGTAATGAGGCATCGTATTGTCATGGCATCCATTTTGTTTTTCTCAAATCTGAGTAGAAGCTAAGAATCCTACCCTATCTCCATTTTGAGACACCCAGACCCGATTCTCAAGCAGAGCAGATTCTCATTCAAGCTACAGCTCCTTGCCAGTACCAGGGGTTAACACCTCATGGCATCCTTACTTTACCTGGTGATCTGAAATCCTGTGTGGGGGTTTGAATTTATAGTAAATGATACATTGCACACAAGGCCTTCACTCAGAAGTGATGACACCGAAGGTGGTGCGAGCACTACAGCGAAGATAGACTGCACTGATCCAGCTAGCCAAAGATTGAGATGTGTCACTATCGCGCCATCTGTAACAGTCATGCCTGGCGTCGTCAGAAGCAGATCGCCTTGATACCAGCCACATCAAATCTCCAGTTTGCCAAGCAAATAGAATAAAACCATCTATCGATCTTGCCCCACCTCCCTGTGTATCAACACAATCCATCTGTGTTCATCAAACTATCTGGCTTTCTATCTTTTGTTGTCTGCAGGCAGGCGTTCTTTTCTTTTCTTCTGTTTTATTTTCTTCCTTCCTCCTCCCCCATTTGTTTTGTGATCCATCAGCCTATTTACCTTATCATGCTGCCAAACCATCCATTTACGCTCCCATCTGTCTGTCAAAGTATATCTTAGCTCCCATTTGTCTAACTATCTCTCTGTTTACTCGTTCACCTGTCAATCATGTGGCTTGCCTTGGCTGCTGCAGGTTCCAGCCACTCGTCTGGCTGATGCTGTCTCTGACCCTGTCGGATCAGAAGACTGTTGGATAAAGTAATTTGATTCCTATCACATCATCTTAACTTTTACACTGTATTAACTAAAGCACAATGTAATTATAGTAGTCGAGTAATGCCAGTTTCAGGGTTGACAGGAGTTGAACATTTATAGACGAGTTATGTATCCTTTAGGTTGATCTATTTTGAGATATGAAGTGTTTTTAGTTAAGATGTTAAATAATCAACTTTAGACTGTAGACATCATGTTTTTGCAGAACATTATCTGTGATCTAGATACATAGTTCCCCCCACAGAATCCAAACAGAAGCAGGTCACTGTTTTGGCTCAGTCCAGTTCAGATCAAGCCTCAGTGGAGCAAGCCAGACACTGATGTCCATGTTGTCAGGGGGTCTGGCCTCCCACAGAGGCCCAATCAGTGTTATAGGGTCAATGACTGGCCCCCCTAGGCACCACAGTGCCTTGGTCTGATGGATTACTCTCTCTCCTGGCTCAGGCCTGTGAAACACAGGCCTTTGCTACAGGCCCCATCTGTGCTCTCCATGGTGCCTGCATGCCTTGTGGTCAAAGTCTCAGGCTGCTGGTGAAGCCCCAAATCAAAAGCTTCAATCTAGTGTACATATTCTGACACTGCTTATATACTCGCGCAAATGAAGCCGTCAGTTAGGTTGAACATTTTTCAAGCATGGTTCCAGGTTGTCAAATGTAACAATTTTATGGTTGTCTTGGTCTAAATTAAATATTTTGAGGTTTGTGACTGTTGGTTGGACAAAACAAGACATTTGTTGATGTTACCTTGCACTTTGGGATATAGGGATATAATCTAATAATATCTGATGTTTTATAGAGCAAACAATTAATAAAAATAAAAAAACAGGTTAATGGATTACGAAAACAATTGTCATTTGCAGCGGTAGAGTTCATGTTTAATTGTAGTGGAAATGCTCCTGCTCCCTGTACAGCACATAATGTACGGCACATCCTAATATTACCAGTGTTGTGCCAAAGTAAGGAGATAATGTCAAAACTCAAAAAACTCAAACAGCAGGCAAACAGGTGGGCAGTGCTTAGCAGTTTCATGAATTTACTCTCAGGGATATTTGTTTTCTTTCATGGTTATACTTAGGTTGAAGCCTGCCTCCTGAAACTTGACTGCTGAGAGGACAATCATGTATGGGAGTTTTGCCCCAGGCACTGATCGATCGCAAAACTGTTTCTTTGGGCTGGGTGTGCCTCTGCTGCATCCCAGAATGCAAAGAGGCATTGTTCCGTGACTGAGGAATCAAGTCAAGCAGAGATATTATAAGGAGATTTCTGAACCTTAGGGGCCCAATGAGAATTCTGTGCTACCAGTCTGTCAGGCTTGTTGTTTTCAATCAAAACTCTCAAAACAAATGTTAGCCAAGCTTCAAAAAGAACGACAGGATTTTTTGAGGTTACCACACACATAGATTCATGCAGAGCTTAAAGTGCCCATATTATGAAAAAAAAACACTTTTTCTGGGATTTGGGGTGTTCTTTTGTGTCTCTGGTGCTTCCACACGCATACAAACTTTGAAAAAATCCATCCATGCTGTTTTGAGTGAGATACGGTTTCTGAATGTGTCCTGCCTTCAGTCTCCGGGTGAGCTGTTCGCAACCGTTAGCCCGTAGTGTTAGCATGCTAGCGCTAATGCATGTGCGAGTGCAATCAAAAGATAGTACAGAAGAAGAAGAAGAAAAGAGGTCTCACTCTGTAGCTAAAACAGTGACCAGGTGAAAAGAGGAGCTGCAGCAGTGAGAGACAGCTGTGCAGTACAACAAAGATATGGTGTTTTTTGAAAATTAAACCATGTAAACCTATTCTGGTACAACCTTAAAATACAATTATGAACCTGAAAATGAGCATAATATGGGCGCTTTAAAGTGCATATAGTACACACAGGTTTTACCTGCCCAAACACGCACAAAACCTCTTTTCTTCTCTCCTGCTATTTTGTCCATGTAGAGACCCGTCAAAGCTTATCCCATGAGAAGATAAACTACTTTTTTTTTAACTTCACGCGCATTTGTATCTGAACATGTGCAGTGATTTCCTACTTTCCTGAAACATTTTTTGTGCCGAGCAGAGAGAGGATTTTACTCAGACCAAGCTGTTTTCAGTGGGGTTGTTTAGGTATAGTAGGCACATTCTTATGTGCTGTACACGTGGAAGCATGACAGAGAAATAGGCTGCATTTATGCACAGTACATCTGACAATAAAAAGCCCTACAAGGACAGATGGGGCTAGTTCAATCACCGGGGGGGGGGGGATGTTGTTAAGCATGGCGGTAGCAGGAAACTCAGCCCTGATGCCATTTTTTTATGTCGTCAAACTGTTTGGTCAAAGAAAGTCTGGAACCTAAATGGCATCCAGGGATAGAGAGTTGTGAGAGGCTGTTGGGGGGGGGCTGTATTCACTATCTGGGTAAGTCACCAGTATTACCAAGCATGCACATCGCAGTACCCACTGAGATAGAGTGGTGATAGAAGCATGGAAAAATTAACCACGTCCCTGCAC
The DNA here is from genome assembly GCF_031162955.1 of Sander vitreus. Taxonomy (NCBI): domain Eukaryota; kingdom Metazoa; phylum Chordata; class Actinopteri; order Perciformes; family Percidae; genus Sander; species Sander vitreus. The sequence continues at coordinate 12,437,296 of NC_135864.1, forward strand.
TGTCAAAAGCGATTGCATGTGTTATGACCACCCTGCTTTCTGTGAACCTCTCCTCATTACCGTTTATCTCAACATACTGTCAGCTAAACTCACTTTTCCTCCAAATGCTGTATACAAACTGTCAAGCAGGAACGTGAACTTCTACACATGCATGCCTTATCTGAATACTATAAAATTGAGTGTCCATTTCAGGTTTACATATGTTGTCAGTGTTTATATTGTTTTCTGTGCTTCCTGGATGTTTAGAAGCGGTCTGCTTTTTGTTGTAAACATTGGAGGTAATGTCAGTAATAAGGATTAAAACGAAAAAAGTAGGGGAGGGCAAGAGAAAGAAATTAAAAGAGAAAATGTGAGACAGTGTGGCATATGGGAGTGAGAAACATAGAGAGTGGGAACATTTCAGTATCTTGCCTCAGCATGTTTATCCATTCCTGTCTTAGGCATTTCCCTCTTCCATGCCATTCTGATCGCCTCTGCCTGTATGGCATACTGAGAAAACACATCAAGCACCAGATTGCAGCCCCTTGCTCTCAGATCCCCTGACATTTGTACACTCCCCTCATTTAGGTGATACCTACTAAAAACAACACTAGGTCAAAACCTAGTATATGGCTATATGGTCAATGTGCTTAATTGTGGCCAAATTGTTACAGGGATAGTCAGCGGTGGAGTCTATAATGTGAATATAGATATTAAATGTTCATCTGTAGTGGTCCCAGTAATATTTGTTTGTTGTGTACTGAAGTAGCATCACATTACATGGTAACGATTCGTTTGAGATGAATATTTGAGGACAGCTTTTCAATGTAATCATATTTTCAACAAGTGATTGTTCTGGATTACTCACCTACATTTTATTTTTGTAATCAGTTACTTTGTTAAACAAACCAGACCTAGGTCACCCCATGAAAATTATGAACCACAGCCTCAAATGTTGGTCATGATGAGCTGCAGCATTTATTTATGGATAAAATGAAACCTACACTGTACATTTACTACCACCTCACATTCACTTTACTGTTGAATTCTTCTCTGTTCTGTTTCGGTGTCTCATCTTTTTTTTTCTGTGGGCCATGAGCGAATTTTGCAAGAAAACACACTGATAATCTATAATAATCGATAAAGAAGACACAGTATTATATATGATATAAATCTAGATATAGTCTAAATATAGATCTGATTCTGATAAATGATCAAATATGCCTCACCTGCTTGCCAACCCGTTTCATTTTCCTGCCCCTCTCCCTGCTGTTCTTCTGGAGTTTCAAGTCCCCCGATTTTTATGTCATGATGAAAATATCAAAACATCCACTATATATTTATTTATAAATCGCTGAGTGTCAATGCTGTTTGTGATTTATTTGTCTATGGTGTCACGATTTTGACTTTTAATCACTCAAAATGAGTTTTTGAATTGGCATATTGAAATAAAAAACAGTATTGGTTATTCTCCTAGAATTTATTCCTCTCTCTCCACCCCCGCCTACTTGCGCAGGTCCAGAAAAATGCAGCTAAAGACACAAACCGGTAGCCTGCAGCTGCACTTTTCCAGACACCATGGCCACTGGCAACATTTGCCTTCCCCGTGAGTTATGTAAATGTAAAGAGAAAAAAAACAGTAAATCCCGTGGGCTCCAAGAGGACTTCGTGCATTCAGGTGCCCCTCGTCAGACTCATGGTGCATCCATTTGCACCTTGTTAACTCTGAGGTACTCAAACTCTTGTTGTAAAGAATCCTTCTGGCATCTAGTGTAAAGTGAAAATCGAAAATGTAATCAAATTGTGAAATTGAAAGTTCACACTTCATCACACTTCATCAGTCAGTGACAGAGTTTTGAAGTTATAGGGCTGGTCCTATGGTCCAGCCAAAAAAAAAAAAAAAACTAGCTACAGGCAATATACAGTTAAACAAGGGAGATAAGTCAAAGAGAACAGTTTCTCCATAAACCTCCACAGATTGTAATACAATGCAGCCATAAAGCATGTTTTGTTTTGACAATGAGGATCACAGATGCATCCTTGTGTTCACAGACACTAACGTATAATTAGAATGAAACATATGATACTTTGATTACAAAATTACTACGAAAAAATTAATTAAAAAATACCACTTGTAATTCAACCATTACATAGTTTAATAATTACTTTTTGTTTTTGTTTTGTTTTTGATATGCTTAGAGAAACTACCTCAAAATCATACTTTTTCTCTTCAGTTTTTGTTACCAGATGACCTTGTTTACTGTAAATTATGGTGTCTTCTTGCAGCAGGAAAGACAACTGTTGGATGCTTGGTTCAAATCAATCTGGGGTTTTTTGTTGAGAAAAACAAACAAACAATGAGCCTAACACATATATATATATATATATATATATATATATATATATATATATATATATATATATATATATATATATATATATATGCAGTAGCCAAGAGAAAGCATGTTGCTTGCAAGATGCTTGTTGTGTGTGTGTGTGTGTGTGTGTGTGTGTGTGTGTGTGTGTGTGTGTGTGTGTGTGTAAAATCAGATTGAAAAGGGTCACCAACACTCTTTCTTCTTTGACCCACCATCAGTATCCCCTTTCTTTTTTTCCAGCTCTCCACAACTGAACTCGCCTTTTCTTCAGTTGCACTATTTTCCCCCTCCCCTGCTCCTTGTGTGGGGGTGATTACTCTTACCAGTGAACGAGGGGCTGTGTTTGCCACGACTGTAGTTTTGCGATACCCAGCCCATAACTTTCAGTAGGAAGAAATAGCTTCTCTCCCTCTGCATCCCATTTATACATCATATCTTGTTTCTGTGTAGGGAGTTCCATTACTCTGTAGCTTGGAGGCTGGCAGAGGGGAAGGCAAAAGGGAGGTGCAGGAGATGAAAAGAGGTGATAGAAGGTTGCGGCTGTTGCTGTTGCTAGTGCTGCAGACGCTCTCCCTTTCCGACAGAGAAGCAAACACAACATGTTGATGCGCAGCGAGCAGAGATTTAATCACCTTTATTATGTTTTATCTCATCAAAATATGAAGTGCAGAGCGACTCTGAGAGAGACAAAGGCAGTGACATGTCAAAGAAATAATGTTGTTCCTCACTTGTTTAGCACAAAAGACAGTGAATACATGATTTGCAAAGATATTCTGAAATAGATGCAGCTCCAGTCATGCCTTATGATGCATCCTGTTTGCCTGCTGCAGCTATTTACACACATAATGGGTGATTATGTGAGCCTGACCTTGTTATTGTGGCCTTGATGAATGTGAGTACCATGTTTAGATGTTGGCCCAGGGTCTGATGCTACCCTGACAATGTTTAACTAACATTGCATAATCCCCCCAAAAGTCTTCCTGTTTACATTGGCCACTGGGAGACAATTCTTGTCAAATCATGTCCCATGCTGAAAGCGTTTGATGGATGACTGGCAGCTTTTCCTTCTTTTGCGGATCATAGAGCCTTATCATGATGTAATTCCACGTAATTAGCCAAAGATGACAGTAACACAATAGTCATTATGATATTTAATCTCTTTTGGGGAATCCACTGGGAAAACTGCGGCTCTGTCATAACATGAAATTACATCTCACTGGAGGCCCTCCAAACAGTCAGAAGAAGGTTGGAGTTGACTGCGCCGGCTTAAGGCCTCTGCTTTAGCTGTTTAGTAATCTTGGCATCCTCTCCTCCTCCTGTTACCCTTGTCTTATTCAGAGCCTCTCCCTTGTGGCAGGGATCATCATGATATACATGCAAGTATGTGTGTGTGTGTGTGTGTGTGTGTGTGTGTGTGTGTGTGTGTGTGTGTGTGTGTGTGTGTGTGTGTGTGTGTGTGTGTGTGTGTGTGTGTGTGTGTGTGTGTGTGTGTGTGTGTGTGTGTCTTGTGACTTCCTCAAAGCAATGCATTGAGCCATTTTTCTGTGCACCGCTTGAACACTTAAGCAACAATGTATTTCTTTCTGTATGTGAGACAGAGAAAGAGATAGTGTGTGTGAGTGTGTGTGTGAGTGTGTGTGTGTGTGTGTGTGTGTGTGTGTGTGTGTGTGTGTGTGTGTGTGTGTGTGGGTGTGGCTGTGAGTGTGGGTGTGTGTAACTTCCCCCTCCATCTGCCCACCCACATTGAAATCCTCAGTGCATTTAGTAACATTTTGAGAAACGGTGCCAGCATTTAATTAAGCTCTGGTATGCAAACATCTCCCTGCTGTAACATAGAATACCTGCTCTTCTTTTGTCAATTTCTTCTCCTGTTCTTGTGCTCCTCTGTGTCGTGCCTACTGTAACTCGGAAAGATGTTGCCGCTGGGAGAAGCAGGTAAAGAAGTCATCAAAGCCAATGCAAGTAAAAAGAGTTGCAATCAGTGCTCCAAATAACCGTAGAGTTTGTCTTTTGTGTAGATCTCTCCTCCTATCCCCCAGTCTCTGTGTGTGTGTGTGTGTGTGTGTGTGTGTGTGTGTGTGTGTGTGTGTGTGTGTGTGTGTGTGTGTGTGTGCGCGTGTGTGTGTGTGCGTGCGCGCGCTTTTAAAGCATTCAATTCAGTAGAGGCTAGTAGTAATGTTTCTCTCCCAGTAGAAATCGCTGCTGTTTGTTCAATTGTTGTGGTAGATTGATGTGGGGTTGGAAAAGATGGGCTTGTATGCACCTGAAGATAGAAATAGAAAAGACTTTATGAGAAGCCAATAGATTTCCATTCAAGGATTCTCTGATGGGAGATGCATTTTGTTGGAAGTTTGCAGTGAAGTGACTGACAAAAGCTTTCCCATGTATTTAGGCAGCCCCCGAAAGCACTTTACATTTGTTAGTCCACAAAAAGCAGCCTGCTATACATGTTTATGTGGGGTTTCATCAAGTGGTCACACTGATGGTCTGCATTGTTTTCAGTTTACACAGCACAAAAATGGCTGCCTCTTCAAATAGCAAAGCCAACAACAACAACTGTGTGATGTTGTTAAATGCACAGTATTAGTGCATAGGGCTGATAGCAAGATGTAGGCCGGTTATAGTTTACTGTGATCAAATCACTCGATACAAACCACAGAGTGTTATATTTCAGTAAAAAAGAGAAACTGTTTTAAAAGGTTGATTTAATGGTGGGTATTCTGTATTTAATATGTTTATTTCGTTGTACGTTGTACTGTAAAAATAGTATTAGTGCAGCCTTTATTCAAACCCCCCAGTAGTTGTATTTTTTATAGATCTGTTTGTGGATTGTTCCAGTTCTTCTTTTATTTATCTCCCAATTCATTTATGGTAAGTCTTTTTGCATGGTCTTCTTTTTTATCCTTTCCGCTGTATTTTCTTCCCATCCCGTTTACAGTAATCGATGTAGCCCAAGAAGAGCCAGCATTAGAGACAGAGGGTCTGTATTCTCCCAGCTCTGTTTTTTTATGCTAAGGGTTAAAGGGGACTGCTTGTCCAGAAATGAGGTTACAGCAATTGGGCTTGCAAATGATTGGCAGGGATGAATAGTGTATGATCTACTTTTTTTCTTTTCAATTCTGTCCCTGTTTCTTTTTCTTTTTTTTGTTTTGTTTGTTTTGAAAAGAAAAAGATTGTATAAGTCCTGTTTACAGGATATAAAAATGAGTGCATGGATAAAAAGTGATGATGTTTTTGGATATGCTGGCGGAATATTAGCTTTAACGATTACCTGCTGTATATGAATGTATGTTAACCTGAAGGAAGCAGAACCTTTATTTTATTTTTTTTTACATCTCGATCTGTCTTCCTTTCGCTCTTTCTGTTCCTTCCCTCCCTCTTTACTTCCTTTCTCGCTCTCACCTCCTGTGCACCATCTGCATGATGCTTTGTATCCAATCCGAAGGAGTGCTTTCTGTTCTCTACTGTGATTGTGTGCGTGCGCATGCATGTACATGCTTGTGAATGTGTTCCTAGCCATCACAGTCACTCTCAGCTCATTACCTGACATGATGGATGGAGCAAGTGCCATTAAACAACACCCAGCCCAGGACGCCTGGCACCCTACAGCTGGCACTGAGTAATGGGCATAGTGGTGGCAGCACGCTTGGAAACACCAGGGAGTCCTGTGTGGGTGTGCTTGCAGTCATCTCCATGGCTATGTTTCCTGGTTCTGTCCAGCCCCACCTGCCACCTGGCTGCCCGGCAGTTGCCATGGGCATTTCTGGGCAGACATGGTTGGATAGCATGGGAGGCAGTGTTTGTATGACTCTGTCATAAAACTGGCAACTAAGAAAACCCAAAGTGCTCTTTACTGCTGCTAATCACCAGGTGTATAGCAGCCACTTTAAACTTTTATTGTTTACTTCTGATTCAATTCTGCTTTTTGTTCATATTAGCATTTTCAAATCATAGCTTGGTATCCTAAAGCCTAGTTCCAACTTTTCAGGCTGTTTTGTAGCTGGATATAATTTGTAGCATCTTAAAATATGAATGAGGATAGTGATAGAGAGAAACTTGCTACAGTTGCAATTTCTAGTAGTGATAAAATAGCCAAAACAACTTTTTATTTCTCTGGCTTTGTTTTAATGCTGCTCCCCCTCTTTAGTCACTTTCTAGCTTGCTGGATACTGCGCTTGTGGGCACTTGTTCAGCCTCCGTCTAAAACGCTGCCATTTTGACCAGTTGTAACATGTAATTGTAACATAGAAATAAAATGGATTATGGATCATTTTATTTCTATAGTTTGTAGCTGACTTTGTCATTGGTTGTTGAAACCGGTGGCGTCCCTTATGTTCTAAAGCCAGCCACTGGCGACTTGACGAGCTGACTTAAGTCGGGCTGAGACGGGCAAGTTCAGACCGCTGCAACATTTCCTTGCAACGTTCTAAAACTGTTTTGTCTCATCGCAAATCTTTGATGTGAACTGGGCTTTACATGTTTCAGAATCTGGCCTGATGACTGCATAACACAAACAAGACTTGCAGTCCTTGTTCTTTACCTGTCTGTACTTTACATGTACTGTACCATATATGAAGTCTTATTACTCTTCAGTCCCCACTTGTTTAACTGTGAGTGTGCCTGCATGTGTGCATTTATATTGTCCTTTGTGCATATGCTGCTACTGAGAGGAGTTGAGGGGTTCTTGAGTGGAAGCCTGGATCAGGAGCTGAATGGAGTTACTATGACACCAGACACAAGCACCTTAACTCCAGCAGCTTCTTCTGTTTCTCCGTCCTCCCCTGCTGCTCCACTCTCAATCAGCCTGGATTTGTCTCATGTTGTTTCTTCTCTCCTACTCCATCTTTTTTCTCCGCCTCCCATAGTTTCTCTATAGAGCCTTTCATTTAGTTGAGCTCCTGCATGCCAGTATGGATCAATGTAACAACACTTTCTTGTTCTTTCTCAGTCTTACTCTGTTTCTGATTCTTTGTCGTTTCTTTTTTTCTGAACAGACAACCGCCGCGCAGTCCTGGAAAGGTCTCGTTCACGCCACAACACAAACCACCAAGCTCGATGATCGCCCACGCCTACCACAAGACGCTAGATAAGTGCCAAAGAGGCCTGCGAGGTGGAGACCTGGAAGACATCTGAAGGAGGGACAGACCACCAATCACTGTAGCGCGCGCACACACACACACACACACACACACACAGCAACAAGTATGGAACAAAAACGCATAAAGAATCCACACAGAACTGAAGCATCTACAGTATATCACACAGAGACATTTCATTTTCATGCTGTTCATCTGACGCCTTACATATTTATTCAACACTTTCCCATCACTCTAAATGTCCATGTCCTGTCTAGATGGTTTTGATTTATAAAACGAAAAAAAGGCTGCTGCTGTTTTTAAAGAAAGGTTTTCTTTGCTTGGAAATCACTACAGTTCACATTCAGTTTTGACACAAAGCATGCAGTGTTTTGATAATAGACATTTTGTCACACACAGTAGATTCAGCAAAGGGGCAGCAGGCCAGCTGTCCTTAATATGCAAGACGGGGATTCAACACCCATGTTGGCAAGCCAACAACCTGCTGACGTTTTCTTCAATAAGTCTCTGAACTTTTCACGGAAAAGGAAAGGGTTGCTTAAAATGTTGTTTTTTTTCTGTCAATTCCTCCTTCAACCAACATCAAGCCAATTTTTACTAGTAAATGTACAAAGAGTCCACATGAATCATTTCATTTCATTACATATCCCACAAAGCAACAAGACCCTGGCCCCTATCTGCGCCGATATTTTAGAGCATCTGACTCATGGATCTAGAAATTGTAATCTTCATTTTGACAGGATGCATTTTATTTTTAGTTGTGTAATATCTAACCAATGCCTTCGGGTGCTGATCTCTGTCCCAAGGTCGCTTTTGCTGTTAACGTGAGAGACTGACACATTTCTAAATGCATATAACTGCCGAGAGGCGCTAACACGACCCTCTGACCTTTTCTGCAGACACACAGGTTTTCAGTGGGGAAAGATGGATTGTACAAAGGTATAACAATGTTACATATATTAATCTATTTCAATCTGTGTATTTATTTTTCACAAATCACAGCTGAGATTTTAATGGGCAAAATGTTTTCAGACTTATATGAAACACAGGACATATTTTGTTCATACCGTTCAGCATCGAAACAAACACCTAATGCTTGGAGTTTGTGTACAAAAATAGTTAAAACTTTGCTGTAAGCTTTGTTCCTCTGTAAGGACCCACTGTCACAGTTTCTTCACGTGAACTAGTTATTGATATATTCATGCCTAGGGCAGCCCTGTTCCCTCACTGCCCTAAACCTTAAGCAGATGCTACTAAAAACAACCATTGAATCCACACGGAGTGAGCATGACTATAGTAATAGACTAAGGGGCACAGAAGACAAAAAGGATGCTTGTCTTAGTAAGTGAGTCTCCAAACGCCCTCCAATTAGCCAAAACTTAAAGCATACTGTAAGTGACCCTTTTTACCACACCACAAGTTACTTTAGTAATACCATAGCTCTGCTTTAGGCTTTTTGTGTGTGTGTGTGTGTGTGTGTGTGTGTGTGTGTGTGTGTGTGTGTGTGTGTGTGTGTGTGTGTGTGTGTGTGTGCCATGCCAGCTCAGTAATCGGAACAGGAACCCAGGCGGAATAGGATTCAGTGTGCTTGACTCCTGGGCTGTATAGATGGAGATTTTTCATTTAAACAATCTGCCAGTGCTGCTTGTGATGTGTCTGTTTCATGATGCCTCCTCTCCCTGCCTGCATGCTTCTAAAAATGCAATTTTACACATCATCTCAGCTCAAGGTGCATCCACAATGCACCGAGAAGTCTGCATATTTAAGAAGACCATAATTCTTCTGCGAACATAAGGTTCGAGCAGTCGCACAGAGAGAGCATAGAGATGAGGTTTCCGCATAAGGGATTCTGCGTGGATAGGAGTTTCAAGGGTGCGTCGTATACAGCAGAGATGTGTCATCAAAGGCAGTGATTTCCTTTTTCTAATCGCAACTTGTCCTCTGTCCTCAACACCACCACGCCTGTACAGTTTAGTATTGATTATCAGAATCAAGAATCAATCAAGAATACCAGTGTCTGCTGTGACATTGGTTGTTGTTTTTCTGATTGGATACTGTACATGTCAAAACAACCATTGATTTGTGGTTGACAATTTGACTTAAAACGTTATCTTGATAAAATTCCAATCGGATTTCTTTTTATGTGCCAACTTTTTTTGGTTTTGGGAAAACGCAGTTCTCCACATACAATGACAGAAAATCATGTATTTTTACTTTTTTTTGTATATCAAAGAGTGCAGGTATCTTTTTGTCAATGTATGCGAAAGATTGTACAGCCATAAAAACTAGATTTTTTTTAAAATGTTATTTTAACTATTTTTTAATAGACTGATCCAATTAAGAACTGTCAGTCAAAGTAGATTTTGATGTGATTACAAATTGATAGTCATGTGGTATTTCTTATCAAAAACTCTCAAATCTTGTAATTTATTTGGAGTAAAAAAAACACATTTTGTGATGATGCCTTTGTAGAACGTAATAAGCTAATAGCTAGGGTGTTAGCAATTGTAGAAGTTTCAGATCATGCATCTTTCCTGCAACAGTGATCACTATGAACAACTGATGCAACCCAAAACTGAATAGGAAAAATGCATCATAAAACTTTAGGTTTTGCCATTTCAATTGATAAAATGCCTGGAAAGCAGTGACTGAAAAAACATAAACGGTAAAATGTTTTATCTTAATAAAAGCAGAGCAGACAATTTTCAAATATAAGAGAAACTTCTACAACGACAACATTCTTTATCATCCCTGTAAGTGATTGTTGTACCCCACCACACCCCACCCCCTTACCATATTTTAGGATACTCATAATTATGTATTTATATAGAAAAATAGCAGGAGTGTTTCGGGTCAAAGAACCTGAATTGTTCCATCATTTTAGTGTGGAAAAAAATGTGTTTTGGCCAATAATCCCATTGTCTTTGAGCTTGTGACTAACAAACCTGAACCGGTGATATGACTTTGTAACTTGTAAGAATGAGGAGGCATGGGTATGAAAGATTTATCAAAAAAACTGTAAAAGGTGTCATTTTGGTGGTGATTGGTGGCAAGCGCTTTAATTAAAAGAAACGTTTGCAATCTAACTTACACTTAATGACTGCACTTTACCTCACAAGATATTTCGGCTCACGCAGAGGAAGAGTTGTTTGAGATGTTTGAATATGACATTGCCACTAACAGAGTGAACTATTTGCAAAGTATTTCTTTTGGTAAATAGTTTCAGCTGCCACATATCCAGTTCTTTCCTACTTTGTGAGTGCTTACTATTGATTTGTTGAAGACCCATTGCGGCTGAATCAACAAACAACGCTCATAACTGTTGACAAATCCTGTCCGACCATGATGTGTTAGCTGCCATAACCCTGCCTACCCTCCTTGTTGTCATTGAGTATGTTTTATTGTCTTAAGAAACATTTATATTTGTAACATTTTAAGTTTATTTGTATCCTTAAGAACAAGAGAAAAAAAAAAATGTACACTGTCCTTCCATAGAACATGTATTGGAATATCATACTAAATAATAACCACTTTGTTATATAAACTGATTTCTGAAAGACACTGTGTCTTTTTGTCTTGCATCTATATCTTTATGCAGTAACTTATTCACACATCAGAAGTATTTCTTTATCAACTCTTAAGTCTGCACCTTTTGTTTTTTTCTAAATACTCAAGTCTAAAATCACATCTTCAGTTTACTTTGTGGCAGTGCAGAAGATACCTGCCCCTCGCTGATTTATGGACAGGGATTACAGAGAGCTCTACGTGTAAGCATATGATGAATGGGACAGCTCCTACCTATAAAAGCAACATATTTGGACCTTGGTGCCCCCACTGCTTTATCTTGCACAGTGTCAAAGGCAAAGTGATAATGCTGTCATGTCCAATGGCAGGTTCGGGAAATTACTACAGAGTCTGAAAATACATATCCAGATAAATTGCCCTTTTTAATGATTTTTTAGACCTTAAAATCTCCTGTCACTACAAATGTCCTCTGTCCAAGTTGGAGGACAAGGAAAGAAAGCATAGAAATTCAATAATTTGTTTATTATTTGATACTGAAGGATTTAATACGATAACCAGGGAAACATTTTCTGTGGATTTCATCTCCTGTACACAGTCCAAAAAAGCAAGCATTGTGCCAGATTCTGCTGTAAGCACTCTGAGTTTATAATTAAGATGTGAGACCATTTTTTGTATTTTAGTGTAGCAAACAAAAAAATTGAACTCTGTGTATGTGTGTGCTTCACTATTTGAGATGTATTGACTCTCTTGCTTCCACACGTATGTGTGTCTGGCTGCCTGAGTCCCAGGAGTGAGTGTCAAATGGCAGGGAAGAGCTGTTCCTGTCCTAGCCCTTAGCATTACACTTCCCGTCAAAAAATAAATGGCCTGCATGTGCCATGTCCCACTTCCTTGCTGCATCATGATGTCATAAAATAAAGGCTAACATGAGGAAGTAACCCTGTGGCCACAAGGGCCTGCCTCACTCTCTTCCTGCATGCGCAAACAGAGAAACACACAAAGCTTCATTCTGCGAATCTTGGGACTGATCTTCTCTGACTCTCTCCTCCTCCCAGTGTGCAGCCAGACAGATGGAGATTCATCTCTCAACAAGCTGTGATCTGTGTTTAGAGATGTGTGCTGCAGAACACAACTCTAATTAGGTTTATTGTTGATCTTGGGAGGTTAATTTGTACTTGGCTGCAAGTAAACATGCTGAAAGAAGCCAACCTAGTTCCTTACAAGGAACCAGCACTGCAGCTATAAAGAGGGGCGGCTTTTTTATCTTCTTGACTTTCCAGGTGATTCAGAAAGATTATACCCCCATGCTATATTTGTCTGGTCTGTTGTAATTGCACTTTGTACCGAAGGTGAGAGATCTGTCTTGGTTGGGATGATAGAACTAGGAATAAGATACAGAAAGTGTGTTCGCCTAATGAGCTTCGGGGTGCAGTTGTGTGTATTTTGCAGGTATTAATTCATTATTTATTTTATCCTCTTTATTTTTTACAATCTCCAGGTAAGTAGCCTTGTCAGAGTCTGAGAGATGAGCCAGGCCCACACAAGTTATCTTTCTCTTCCCACCCTCTTTCTTCGCGCTATACACAAACGTGTTTCTAATGCGCCTGGTGACAGATCAGTTGTCAGTAGGAGTACAACATAATTATGTTTCATTTTGCATTTCCACCTACTTGAGAATACACAAAAATTATGGAGATGAGACAAAGCAGAAAGTAACGATTCCCTCCTTACCTGAGCTAATTCTGTCTGAGGAGAAAGTCTTATTCAGGCAGCACTTTGCACTTGAACATGAGTGTTTGATAAATGCACATGTATGTATTCAGAGCAAATGGGTCTCAATATAATTTGTCTGTGAAAAAAATGTATTGTCTAATGTTTTGCAGGTGTGTGTGCTATAAACAGCTAAGTGTTGTCTGTATTAAAGTATGTCAACGAAGCTGATCATCTACTGCAATGCAGCATCAGTTGTCACTGGGTTTGCAAGATGAGATGCCGGTATTTAGTCAAACACAACAAGCAAATACGTACTGTAAAGTAAATAACAGACCTGGATACTGTGTCACAGCATTATCCTTGTGGTACTACAACAAAGAACATGTAAAACATTGCTTTTCAATTCCAGTGCAAATTTTTTTTTTTTAATGTCATAGTATGCCATAATAAGTCATAGTAGAGGATGTCACAAAGAAATGTCATTGTATAGTATGTCATAAAACAATTATAAGAGTATAGAACATCTTAAAAAGTCATAGTATAGTATGTCGGAAAAAGTCATAAGAAAGTCATAGTATAGTATGTCATAAAAACGTCACAGTCTGGTATGTCAGAAAAAGTCATAGTACAGTATGCCATAAAAAAGTCAGAAAAAGTCATAGTATAGTATGTTGAAAAAAGTCATAGTATAGTATGTCGGAAAAAGTCATAAGAAAGTCAGTAGTATGTCATAAAAAAGTAATTAGTATGTCATAAAAAAGTCATAGTATTTTATGTAATAAAAGGTCATAGTATAGTATGTCATAAAAATGTCACAGTATAGTATGTCGAAAAAAGTGATAAAAAAGTCATAGTATAGTATGTCGATAAAAGTCAAAGTATAGTATGTTGAAAAAAGTTATAAAAAGTCATAGTTGTTGAAAAAAAGTCATACAAAAGTCATGGTATAGTATGTCGAAAAAAAGGCATAAAAGGTTGTAGTACAGAATTTTTGAAAAAAGTCATAGTATAGTATGTCAAAAAAATGTCACAGTATAGTATGTCGAAAAAAGTGATAAAAAAGTCATAGTATAGTATGTCGATAAAAGTCAAAGTATAGTATGTCGAAAAAAGTTATAAAAAGTCATAGTTGTTGAAAAAAAGTCATACAAAAGTCATGGTATAGTATGTCGAAAAAAAGGCATAAAAGGTTGTAGTACAGAATTTTTGAAAAAAGTCATAGTATAGTATGTCAAAAAAAGTCTTTTTGAAAAAGACAGAAAAAAACGTCATAGTTAATTATGTTGAAAAAAGTAATAGTATAGTAGGCGGAAAGAACGTCATAGTATATTATGTGGAAAAAAGTCATAGTATATGTTGAAAAAAGTCATAGTATAGTATGTCGAAAAAAGTAACAGTATAGTATGTCGAAAAAAGTTATAGTATAGGATGTCAAAAAAAGTAATAGTATAGTAGGTGGAAAAAAGTCATAGTATATTAACTGGCACCTCTCCAGCTACCAGTCCACCACCATACTTTTGTGCTTACGGGGACTTGAACCGCTGACCCTCCGGTTCCCAACCATACAGATTGAGCTACTGCCACTCCACAAACACATGTGCTGCCCGTGAATCGAACCTGGGGAGCAAGAATGGATGATAACACTACACCAGCGGCGTATGACATAGTATGTCATAAAAATTTCATAATATAGTATGTCATTAAAAAGTCATAGTATAGTATGCCATGAAAAAGTCATAGTATAGTATGTGGAAAAAAATCATAAAAAGTCATAGTATAGTACGTGGAAAAAAGTCATAGTACAGTATATCCAAAAAGTCATAAAAACGTCATAGTATAGTATTTCGAAAAGACAAAAGTCATAGTATACTATGTCAAAAAGTCATGAAAAGTCAAGTATAACATGTTGAAAAAAAACATGGTATAGTATGTCGTAAAAAATCATTAAAAAGTCATAGTACAGTCTATAAAAAAAAGTCAAAAAAGTCATAGTATAGTAAGTCGAAAAAAGTCATAAAAAGTTGTAGGATAGTAAGTCGAAAAACATCATAGAAAGTCAGTATAGTTTTTCAAAAAAAGTCATAAAAAGTCATAGGATAGTATGTCAAAAAAATCATAAAAATTCATAGTATAGTATGTCGAAAAAAAGTCATAGTATAGTATGTCAAAAAAAAAGTCATAGTAATGTATGTTGAAAAAGTCATAAAAAAGTCTGTCAAAAAATATTCATAGTATAGTACGTGGAAAAAAGTCATGGTATATAGTATGTCGAAAAACGTCATAGTATATTATGTAAAAAAAAGTCATAAAAAGTCATATTAAAGTACGTCGGAAAAAGTATATAGTGTGTCGAAAAAGTCCTATGACATAGTATGTGGAAAAAAGTCATACTTTAGTAAGTCGAAAAAAGTGACATGACAGTATGTGGAAATGAAGCCATAATATATAGTATGTCGAAAAAAGTCTTATGACATAGTATGTCGAAAAAAGGATCGAACCTTAACTTCAAACATAACCATTGCCGCGCTGCCTGGGAGGAGACGTTGGGGGCAAAAAACACCAAAGACCGGAAAAAAGTCATATAAAAGTCATTGTATATTATGTTTAAAAAATCATAGTATAGTATGTCATAAAAATGTCAGAAAAAGTCATAGTACAGTATGCCATAAAAAAGTCAGAAAAAGTGATAGTATAGTATGTCGAAAAAAAGTCTGTTGAAAAAACTTCATGGTATAGTATGTCGAAAAAAGTGACATGATAGTATGTTGAAAAAAAGCCATAGCATATAGTATGTCGAAAAAAGTCCTATGACATAGTATGTCGAAAAAAAGTCATAGTATAGTATGTTGAAAAAGTCATAAAAAAGTCAGTTATAGTATGTCGAAAAAAGTCTGTTGAAAAAACTTCATAGTATAGTATGTCGAAAAAAGTGACATGATAGTATGTGGAAAAAAAGCCATAGCATATAGTATGTCGAAAAAAGTCCTATGACATAGTATGTCGAAAAAAAGTCATACTTTAGTATGTTGAAAAAAGTGACATGATAGTATATGGAAAAAAGCCATAGTATATAGTATGTCACATACTTTACTTTAGTATGTGGAAAAAAGTCATAGTATATTATGTCAAAAAAAGTCATAGATATATGTCATAAAAAAAGTATTGTATGTCATAAAAATATCATAAAAATTCATAGTACTGTATGTCAAAAATAATTCATAAAATGTCATAGTATAGTATGTTGAAAAAAGTAAAAAAAAGTCATGAAGTAGTATGTGGGAAAAAAAGTCATAGTACAGTATGTCTAAAAAGTCACGAAAAAGTCATAGTATAGTATGTCGAAAAAAGTCATAGTATAGTATGTGTAAAAAGTCATAGTATAGTATGTCATAAAAAAGTCACAGTATAGAATGTCATAAAAATATGTTATTGTATGTCATAAAAATGTAAAAAAAAAGTTATAGTATCGTATGTCAAAAAAAATGCCATAAAAAAGTCACAGTATAGTACGTCTTACAAAAGTAATTGCAGCCGGTAGCTCAGCTGGTAGAGCATTAACACTATGTATCAAGGGTTATTTTATCAATCTCTTTCACACTTACAGACACTCGGGCATCCTCCCCAGGTATTCAAACCAATGATCTGCCCTTTTTATCTCGTTTTTTATCTCTCAACCCTCGAGTCACTGGAAGTCACTTGCCACCGTGTTTGTCCAGTCTGCCCCACCGGAGTGTTACTGCTTACAAATCAATACACTTTTTTCAGTGTATCTTAGTTCAGTGTTTTTTCAGTACATGGAATGTTAAAATGACCCAGACAGCAGATGTGTCTTCTGTGTCACTATACTTCAAGTGATGTCTTGTAACACTGTGTTCAATAATGCTACTCGAAACTGAGTGATGGTGGTATTAACCTAACTTGGGAAATTTAATACCAACAGATTCCTTCAAGAGTTTGTGCTTTAGAGTTTGTGCTTACACTGATATACTGCATGCTTACTATTGATCACTGCTGGTGCTACTGCATTCAGTATGGCATTTTCATGATCACAGTTCATTGCTCTTTCTTATATCTCCTTTTCTCCCTCCTGCATCACACCGCCCACATCCAAGAGACGTGGCTCCCAGCAGGGAGAGGGTCAGCTCAGAGGAGACTTCAACCTGTCAGAAAAAATTCACATCTAACCCCTCATGCCTCCCTTCACTATCCAACCCCTCCGTCTCCCACATCTCCCATGCTCCTTCCCTGGCACCCATCACTCCTCTTTCCCTCTGCTACCCTCCTCCTCTTGCCATTTGATTCAGATCACTGAGTTAGCCTCCGTCTCTTTTGTTTGAGGCTCCATTTTGCAGATGGACAGGAGGAGAGAAGATGCACTCACATTGAGGAGAATGTGTGTGTGTGTGTGTGTGTGTGTGTGTGTGTGTGTGTGTGTGTGTGTGTGTGTGTGTGTGTGTGTGTGTGTGTGTGTTTGTGAGATGGAAGGAGAGAATAAAAGGGAGGAGGAGAGAGAACTTTTCTGAGAGGCAAAATGTCAAACAGCAATGAAGTGAGGAGACTTTTATCTGTCAAACCTGTGTGAGGTCTTGGCTTTCAGGCTACTGAGTGACAAGGCTGCACTTAAAAGAGAGCTGAGATGCGAAAGTGAGGGCGACAGAATGAGTTTACCTCTCATTCAGTTAGCTTGTCATACAGTATCAGCCTTATCTGTATATGCCCTATTTTACCTTAGTCAATGTGGGATATCAAATGACGTTTTTTCGGTCTTTTTGAACAATTTCAAAAGTCCAACAGAGGCCAATAAACTTTTGCTTCAAAAATAGTCAACATTACCAATATTAGCAATCAAATATGTTGTCTTGTTTCTGGTTGCATGATCTTTTAAAGACTAGAACATGGCCAAAAAGTGGTTACAAATGGCTGACTCACTGTACACTCAGACGTGCCCTACATTGCTCTACTACTAAGCTCATGCTCTTAGCCCATGGCAATGCCTTCACACACAACACAGATGCAGCCCTAATAATAGAGGAGGGATTGATGGATGTAAAATAGGAGGAAGGGAGCTTGGTAATTCATTAAGTGCCCTTCTGGATGCAGAAGCCTGAATAAAAAGTATTTTTTATAAAAAGCATTTCACTCAAAAGTACATAAAAGCTCTTTCAAAGTTTCTCTGTGTTCTTTGCCCTCAACTGAAATAGTCCCTGCGGAGAATGCAGAAACGCACAAACACTCACGCACTCTCTCCTGAAAGACGAGGATAAAAGGGTTGACCCTACAAATGCAAACTTACATGCATGTGCACAAATACATAAAGACACACACACACACACACACACAGCAACACAAATACTCATAAAAAATAGAGGGCATTCCATTCAGGCTTTTTTCGAGAGCATTATTAATAATCTTGGGTCTTAACCCAAGATTATTAATAATGCTCTCGTTGAAACATAACAGTTTTGCACTGAAAGGTTTAAAGTGTACGAGCAAGCAAATAGGAGCTGCTGTAACCTGGAGATGAACCTGCAGCATGATGTAAAACACAAAACTGCAATGTCAGTGTTGAGTTAACTAAACAATCTGACAGATAGAAGTCATTCCTTTAATGCGCCATGTAGGGTCAAGGGTAAAGATCATTTTTAATATAAGTTAATCTATCTATGATTTTCTTTTTATGAATAATTTAAAAGGTGCCCTGTGTAGTTTTTGACCAGTAGTAGCACTATGGAGTACTGATCGACAGGAGTCAGAAACATGCCAAGAAACATACGCTGAGTTCCAAACTTTTTCTTTATGTATTCAGTATGTACTGCAGCTCCCCTTACTAAGTGTGTACTGTGGCATGCTGTTTGCATACAATTGGGACGTTCTACTTCTTCATAACATTGCACCTTGAACTTTGACCCTCTTGCTCATATATATGTATATATATATGTGCTAAGTATTGTGTGTCAGAATAGCCAGAAAAGTATGCTGGCCTGCAAAATCCAACCGGATGCAGTAGGCCATGCTGTTTTTTTAGCATACCGCACTTGACATAATATGTATTATGACATACTAAATCTTTTTCTGGAATACTAACTGGTATGGTAGTATTGATATTGGAACACAGGAATAGTAATTCTCTAGCAAAGGCAGAGGAGAAGGTTAGCAAACATGAATGTAAAACACTGACGATTAAAAAGAAAAAGTTTTTAAATTGGCTTTGCAAATTTTGATTAAGAAAAGAAATGCATCAAACTGTTTGCTAGACCTAAAGATTACACAAAATGTGTTTTGGTACGTCACAATAAATGTAAACACATATGTTTGTTTGTGCAATGTGATTTAAACCAAGGTGACAAAATAAAAAATCCATTCCGAAATTTATACTGTAGGGATCAAAAACTGTCAATGAACATCTGCTAAGATTCATAGTATTCTTTCTTTTATCACAGTTTCTGATTTAAATCATAACCTTGCCACTTTTGTTGAGATATTTAACGGTTGAGATGTTTGGCTTCTTTTATATTTTCTTTATTTTAATCTGGAGTGCGGATCTTTTGTCTCCCCCCCCTCTAGCAGTGTTAGTAATTACACAAACACTGTTGACTCATAGTAACTTGTAATTGTGGAGTAATAAACTACCCATTCTGAGTACAAATAAGCTTTATCGGCACCCAATGTCGCCGCAGACAACACAACTCTGGTATACTGAGAAATACAGAGAGCTTTCCCTGGCTTAATCAGCGTTATGTGAACTTGTTTTGCAAAGACTAGGACATTCTGCACACTAGCTTTAAGTTTTGAAATGGATTTTAGTCAAAAATATGTCTATATTCTCAAAGTAGAGTTTTTAGAACAAGGCATTCCTTTGGTATTCATACCGCACTGCGACAGAGGTCAGCCGGTTGCCATGTCCCTCAAAGTATATCACACCAAGCTAGTATCTCAATGAGCATGTGTGTCTAAGTCGACTCACTCACTCATACACTGAGTGACAATTGTATCTGAGTCATGTACAGTACACACTTCCTCTGACCCCCACTGCGACCAAATATGCACACAGCGTGTCAGCACGCAGGTGACACTGCCAACCCCCCCCGAAACTGAGACAATGTATGACAACACTTCTTCCCCTCTCGCCCTCCTCTGTGCCTGTCCTGCTGCCAGCCCGCTGTGGTGGCATACCGCCTGCACGTGTCCATTCACCTGCCCATGCCCCATCCCAGGATTGTCAGCGTCACTGCATTATGCCATGTGTTCAAACTCTCTCCATGATGTGTCCTTCCGGGGAGTAGATGGAGTAACACAAGGTGATTGTTGATATTAGGATGTAGCATTTGCTACGCTGCGGCGCCTCCCTCATTGGTATTTCATGTAGAGCGCCGTTGCATTCGTCACGTTTCATAAACTTCCTTATTATTCACTGGCGGGAAGTAATTTTGTTCTGCTGCTCGCAGTTGTGAAAGTGAGATAGCAGGGGAGAGGGAGGGATGACACTCTAAAATCCTTCTAATAATCATTTCCTCTCTCTCATACATGAACTTGTTTATCAGAAGAGCAGGTGGTTGAGTGCCACTCACCTCCCACCACAGCCCAAACACAGGCTCACTTCTGTGAATCCTAGGGGTGATCATCTGTGAATCCCCACCCAGTTGCAGTACTGCCACCCAGGGTCTCAGGATAATCAGCGGGCTTTCTAAAGCTTAGGCAAACAGAGTTGTCAGAGGAGTGACACATACAGTCACGCCTAAGGGAAACATGGACTAGCAGAGGAAAGTAATTCATCAGTGGGTTCATGAACCAAGCAGTATCCCTTAGGTCCAATGGTGCTCTGAAAGCCACAAGGAGCCAAGGATTTGCTCCTGCCGATGCTTATGACACCGATGAATTGCTTAAGTGCACACCATATGCAGCAGGCAGCTCTCCATGCACACGTCCTTGTATATCTTTGTTTAGTTGCCGAACGTTCCCATAAAGCCCAGCATAGCAGTGAGGGTTTTACGCCAAGCAGGTGGCCATGTTGTACTCGGCCAGAACGCATAAAAAACAGCCTGCCCACGGCAGCTGCCTGGCCATAAAACACATTTATACCATGATGTCCGTGCCCGTCCCTTAAGTGTGCTTCAGGCTATGGGTCCAGAAAAGTGGAACCTGGTATATGAGATGAACCAGAGTTAACTCCAAAGCAGAAAAACAACAAACTTTGACCTTTATAGCAGAAAGACTTTTTTCCTGTAAGACCTGAAGCTGTGAAAGTTCACTCCATATACAGTTCTATACAGTAAAGTATATAAGTCTACAGTAAGAAAAACTAGTCTTCAAACTTTTCTTTTATCCCTCCTCTATTTCATTGCTTTGTTCTACAGTAAAGTGCCAGTGAAGTTGTCCCTAAGGCGGTGGATGCGCTGAAGCATTAAGTCTGCCACAAGGTGGACTGGCGTATTAATGGAGTCCGGTTAAAGTGGCTGACCTGTGAAGCAGTACGGTCAGCTGCTAGGTGAGTACGCCTCTGCTGTAAATCCCAAACAGGCGTCCCCTGTCTCTCCCTCTTTCTCTTCTCCGTCACGCCTATCAGCCAACACTTCCCCTCTACTCTGCAGCCCCCGCACTGCCGCTAACGGAATGTCAAGTCAAGCTTTGTTACCGAGGACCGATAGAGTGAACAATAGGGTTTGATGGTCGAGGTTAAGGTTGTAATTGCCACTGTTTTCCCCTTCCTTTCAGCCCGTAATAACAAATAAAAGGATAATTTTAGTTTTGAGGATTACATTTGTGTTCCCAGGTGGAGTCAAGATGCCTCTGTGTCAGATTTATGACCAACATGAAGCTGGTGACTAATGTTATAGCCCTCTGGGATGCTGCGAACTCTCTGTACCTTAGATTTGTGGCCCTGTGCGTTTTTAACCTTTAAACAGTCAGTATTTATGGCGAGTTAATTTTAGGCTAAATTAAATATCATGTACTGCACGATTACATTATTATACTTTAGTAATTAATGTATATGTTTTATTTTTTGTAAATTGCTATATAAATAAAGTGTTACTATTAAATTGGTCTGGGCTAATTAAAAAGCTCTTTCTTTAGTTGAACACATGTTAAGCAAAATCCCTCTTTAGTAAAAGTGCTTGTATAGAGGCAAAGTGATCACACAGATATGAGTGTAAATATGTGGTTTGTATTTCCGTCACGATCTTTTCCTGACAGACAGTCTCAGGTCACCTCTATACATGTTATGTATCAGTCCCCGTGCCCATGTCTAAACCCACCTTGCAGAATTTCCTTTCAATAATGTATAAAAGAGGGCACAGACTTTGCATGTATTGTCAGTCCGAGGACATGATCCCTGACATCTGGAGCCCGCACAGAGCTCATACTGAATGATAATGGCCTCTTCCCCCATTTGATGAATTATTAAATTCAAATTGTTTTGCAAACAAAACATATTTGTTAACACAATGAAATCTGGGGTGAAAGCTGGAGCTTTATCAATATTTAATTTTCACTGTAGACAACAATATAGCCTTTGGCCAGTTTCTGGTACATAAGTAATGAAAGGGCACTAGAACTAACAATACATATAAAACAACTGCTGCTGTCATATCAGCACAGGTTTTAACAATAAAAACAACAGTTGCTACTTTGATACCGTGCTCTAGCATGTACGTTTGACACATGCTGATTACTTGAGATTTACAAAAAAAAACATATAGTTTAAAAAAAAAAACTGAATACTGGAAAGGTTTATTAATGCTCCACTGAGGCATTAATATTCATGGCCCCATTGTCATCATTTACTCTAAACCGTCTATTGTTCTATTATTAATCTCATGGTGATCGCTCCATATTTAGGCTTTTTGATTGATTGGATATCAATGTCAGAGTGCAGCTATGAAGATATGCCTGTGATTGGACTGATTAACATTTGATTTCCTGTTGAATCCCCCCCCCTTCTTTTGCTCTCTTTCCTTCTGTCTCTGGCAACAGGCTGAGAGAACGGGAAGTTGGCACAGTGAATATCAAATGGCTGATTGGGGCTGTCACTGAGGACCCTGGTGGACCCTGGTTGCCAGATGTGCTTGTCCATTGGTGTCAGCAGCAGGATTTGTCTCTTGGGTTTGTCTGGGTGGACAGACGGTGCGGAGGAGGTTGCCGAGGACAGTGCTGTCCCTCACTAGGGCCTGCCACTCATACTGTCTTTTTCTCTATTCATCACTGTCAGTAGACTGCTGATGCTGGTGCCTGATGACTATACCAATCCTATGGTGGCATCTCTCATGCCACGTGTTCCACCTTAAGTAAATCTGCCATAGCACATGCCTTTGACTGACATTCTTCAACGAGTTATTTTGTAATGATACCGCAAACATTGGCTCAGTTTGCTGTGGAGAGCATGGTTTGTCCCTTATGTATATATCCCCAAGGAGCACTAAGGTCGATAAATGCATACAGCTCAGGAATTAAAAGGAAGGACGTTTTTTGAGCTATTGATTGTGTTTGTTGTGGATTGCTATTCAAATGTGGCACAGTGTGAGAGACATACATAATAAGATATAGTACTAAGGGGGGTGAAGGTTGGAGCCTTGATGAGTTTTTTCCACTTAATTTTGTCCTATAACTCTGCTTTACCTGTGGGTAATGAATAGAAGCTGCCCTGTTATGAAGTGAAGAGGAGCAGTTTTCCGCTGCATTTGAGGGGCACCTTCCTACCTTCCTACATTTGTGTTGTGTTTCTGACCTTGGAGAGCTCATTTAAAACCCTACTTTATCGTTTCCAGCAGCACCACTCAGGAGCACTGAGGTGGTGCTTGTTGCTATGGAGGAAACAAGAAAGTGACGTGGTTGTGCAGACAGGATATGAAGAGGGAATATGTGTGTGCAGTATGAAGGAGTGTGTGGAGTCAGTGTGTTTATGTTTGGTGAAGGTGTCTGTGGTAAGTGTTTGCTCTATGTGTTAAATCATTTCTGCACCAAGGTTCGTGCATTGTGTGTGTTTTGAGGCAGCCAGCAGAGCGGGGGGGGAACATCTGCACACAGTGGCACAGGCCTTCTGCCTTTACACACGACTCCTGCCGAGCAACGCTTCACGGCCTAGCAGGCTGTGACCTCCCAGAGGCTCCAGGGTAGCTCTTCCTCTTAAAAGCCAGCTGTGCCTCATACTTTCTGCCCGCCAAATATTCCACAGCCCAGCTGTTCACCTGAGAAGCATGGAGCACAGCCCTCTCACTTCCTTCCTTTTATATTTTTGAAGAGCAATTGTGCAGGTTTAAGAGAGCATGGAGCATAGCACCTGTGATGCCCTTGCTGTCATTGCCAAAGGAACAAAGTTGGCCTTACTTTGTGTTCAAAGCTGTACAGTTTGGATTCTTCAGATATACAGTACATGTACTATTAAAATTAATTCATTTTCACATTTCTTTTAATAAGGTACAATATGTAGAATATGTTGGGTTCTTACTATTTTAGCAGTGCATGACCTCAGTTTAATATTCAAATGTTTAATCACTTTGTCTAGACTAGTTGAGTCCACTTTATACAACTCTTTAGCTGTTTTTCTTTTAAATGTTGCTGTCTTTGAGATTTAAATATAAATAGATCATCTTTAAAAAGGCTTTTCATATTCTTAATCAGATGGATGTGTTTGTGCATGTGGAGACGGTAAGTGAATAACGAGTGATGGTCTTAGAGCATGCCAGGTAACACTTTGATGTACTTCAGAGCCACATTAAAAGGATGGAGCAATAACATTTAGATACAGATAACAAAATGAAACAGAGTCTCAGTAATACCAGAAGTATACTTTCCTGAAGGTCCTCTTGTTATTGTAGAAAGTGTCTTGACCGAATCATCTTATTTATGTCCTTCAGTCACTGTGTTGGTGTCTCCCTTCAGTGAATAGAGTAAATTTTTACGATTGATTTTACACCACAAGAGGATTGCATGATATGGTCTTCTGTGGACATGTTACGGTGTCCTGTAAATAATCCATGCTTTCCATCCAGTTGAAAAGCATTTTAAATATGCTGTTGATTGACACCTATTTATTTACGTGGGTTTATTGGGGAGCTTCACAGGGTAATTTATTTTATTTTCCAAAAAATAGTAATACTAACAGCTGAATACCACAATGAGATACCCACCTTTTAATATAAGACACAAATCTTCCATTTGGACCACTGGCATGACACATTATGAATAAGCACTGACAATTAGTTCCTGGTTTTGAGGACGGAATCATTTGCATTCAAATATGTCCTGAATAATTTCAAGTAGTAGAGTTTTTCCAAAATGGGTATACTGTACAGGAAAGAAACACTTCACATGCAGCTGTAGAATTTTTATGAAATTTGAAAAACCCTGTGGTAAGTGTCTCCTTCAAAAATGCCTATAGGGCAATATGCACTAATATGTCAGTCATGGAACAGAGTCAGGACTATGGGACATGGTAAAAATGTTGTTATAACAAGATGCTGCTGGCCGACATGCTTCTAGATTGACTAACTGCATTGATGAACAGTACAGAACTTCCTGGATCTACCGCAAACAAACTGGGCTGTAAAGGGCATTCAAACATTAAAGAATACATTATAGTTCCAAAACTGATATGTTCCTTACACCCAATGTTTGCAAAGCGTAACTGAAAAGTGACACTGACTGAGCTGAAGCACAGTATTACTGAAGAAACAGACCTTGAAAGTGGAGAATATGGGCCCGATGCATATACTGTATAAATACATAGAACAGTTGTCCTTTTACAGGCCTATAAGTCCTCTCTCTTTCTTATTACTTACTATAAGCTTATTAGGATGGAGCAGTGTGTCCAAATGCTCAGTCAGAAATTAGGCAGTGTAATGAAGCAAGACTGAGGTTACTAAGAATGTGAGGTTAGCAGTCACCTAATCAGTCAGCTCGACCGTAACGCCTCACTTTCATCTCAGAGTGAAGGGACACTGAAAGAGTAGGTGAGAGAATAACCATCACAGTTATCCATGAGATGGCAAGATACAGTACCAGTTCCAACCTCACAGTGATTGATGACTTACATGGCAATGATGTATCGGGTGCCCCCATCCCTGTCCTATAATTTATGAGCAAGCTCGTTTAATTTGTCTGTGGCTTAATTTGGCCTGTATATAAATGACATATGAACATGTTCAGCAATTGATTGCTTATACTGTCTACTAGCAGTGTCTGACTAAGACTAACACGTCCTTTGGCATTGACACCTTCACTGTCATCTGTCCAATCTACATGACCTGGCAATTAAGCTAAAAAGTGAAAATGGCACCTTCCCAATGCAAGTTTAATGAGCACCATGTTGTTGAGGAATATGTTCATGAGGAATTGTTAATGGGCTGTTTCTGATTCTGAGCACAGAGGCAGAGATAAGTAAAGGTAAATGCACTTGAATTGAAAACTCGCAATAATTGGTCCATGGTCTGTAGTTGAACCAAGCCTACTGTAATTCTGGTCCTTCAATGTCAGAGTGTTGCTGTGAATTTGATAGGGTAACGCACTTTTACAGGTCTGTTGCAGTATAACCTTTAATGAAGTACAAATACTTCCATAGCAGTGATCCGGGTGTGCCATCCCATATGGTATTGGTTAAATGTTCAATGTGACAAAAATTGATATTATAATGATATTAACAATATTGCAATTGTGGTAACGTAATAAGCCAAGACTACATACAGCAGGAACAAGCATGGTTGAAAACAAAAGTAACGTTGCTGCCGGAAGTGGTATGTCAACATTAACTCGCAAAGAAAAAGAGCACAGTTGCTACATCACACAACAAAGGCCACGAACGTCAGCATCGTCTAGTAACAAAATGGATTGCCAGACGAGATGTCAGAATCTGTCTGAATCCCCTCAGCAGGTGACCATTGATCACATTTTGCATTCACTTTGTGGAAAATAACCAGAGCTTCCAGTCATAATGTCAGGAAAACAAAAACACTGAGTTTTGCAAGTTGGGAAAAGTCAAGGCAAACAGCCCAGTTACAGAGAACATCACATAATGAAAGGAGCAAAACAAAAACAAACAAAAGAAACTTCAATAAGACTAGTTTGTGGAAGCCAATGAAGATCCAATTAGAAATTAAGTATAAAGAATAATCCCCAGCCAGACGCCTGTTTAATCCAAACCGGCCTGTTTGAAGATAAACTTCAAAGCTGGGGTCTTATTTTAGTGTCATTGCATCAGTGACTCTAAATCCATCCTGTATGACACACAGACACTGGCTATATTATAATATATTACAAATATTATGAACAGTATATGTTATAGCTTAGAAGGTAGAGTGGGTCGTTAATCGCTGGGTTGGTGGTTCAATCCCCGGCTCCTCTTGTCCACATGTCAAGTCCAGTGTCCATGAGGTGCTGTAGAATTGCATTGCATTACACTAAGAGGTGTCATATTGTCATCGCAATAATACCTGGTAGTATTATATTATTTTAAGGTAATATGGTCAACTCCAATATGTGAGTATCTATAGTTGATTTTTACAAAAGGTATGTTTTCATCAACAACCTTAATATCCCTGCCATAATGATCTGGGGGTTTTGCATTGTTGCCACACTTGGAAGTTGGTGAGGCTGCCATTGTATGTAGAGGCTCACTAATAGCCCCCAGTGGGACATCATTCCTATTCCACTCATGATGAAGACATTCTCTTTCTCTCTCTGTGTCTGTCTGTCTGTGTGTTTCTGTCTTTTCCCATTTTCACTTCTCTCTCTCTCTCTCAGACTTGATATTTTTCTCTTGGCTCTTCTCTGCTCTGCCTGTGGGCCTGTGAAATGTCTCTGTCTGAGGAGAAAGCCCCGTCGTCCCTCTGGAAGCCATTAGAGAACCTTTATGAATATGTGCTGAAAGGGCGCTTTTTCAGACAGAGTGGGTGGGTAGTTAAGGGGGATTATTGCGCAATGCTATAATTTGCCTCAGATGCTCTTGTGAACTACCTATGAATGTTACATATCCGTTTGTCTTTTAAGAGCACCGTTTTATTTTGTGCCACTCTTGTTTCCTTTTTTTGAGTTGCTGCTGATGGTGCTGAGTGACGCTTGTGTTTGAGTGCCTGTATAGATCTTTTTCTTTCCATAATTTTTATTGCTTAAAAATACTGTTAAAATTGCTAGCCTTCACACGCAATGGTTTCCCTTTTCATACTTTTCCCAATATCTTCCTTTCTATCTACTTTTTCCTGCTTTTACTTTTAACTTTTTTGTGTGGAGATGGCACTATGTGTAACTTGGGGCACAAACATAAAGAGTGCATTGTGTTGGTAAGTGCATCTCAATATAAGTGCATTTTTGAAAGGGGGTAGATGCGACAGGGCTCAATTTTTGCGTCTTTTATGCATTCTGTCCCCATTAAATAAATATCACATATTTTAAAAGCTTGCACGTAAAATTGAGCCATGGTTAAATATTCAAGATGCTCTTGAAGAGATAGTGGCCAGGATGTACTAAGTGCACCACTTTACTTGTGGCATCTAGCCCTAAATCTGATTGGTTTGACTATGTACTCCTACTGGTAAGCCTGTGGCGGTTTGTGTCTGTATATATACAGCGGCGCTTTTAGCAACATCAGCCTACCCGGGGCTTTTTCCCTCTCTTGTTGATCTGTGCTCTGTGGTAACAAGATATTATCCTGAACAGCTGTGAATGCAGGCTTTAAAATGAGAGAATGAAAGAAGAAGATGGTGGTGGTTGCCCTGTGCTTCTTTAACTCATTAATTGTGGAGAGGGCAACTGTTTTGAGTTCTACCTGATGGTTTGGGCTGCAGGCCTGCCCGGGTCAGAAGAGAGCTCCTGTGCTCATGAATCATGCTGCTGGGAATAGGAGCCCAGCTGAGGTCCACAGGAGGGGGGCTAAGCATTGCCACAAAGGCCTCATCCACAGCAGCGGTGCTTTGGAGCTTCTGCAGGCTCAAACAATAAATCACAGACCATTCTATCATAATTACACCCAGGGAGTCATGGCGCTGTGCTGTCCACACCTTGCAGCACATTCCCCTTCCATGCATCCCTCCTCCTTTTTTTTATCAAGCAGTTAGTCTGACAGTCTTTTCTATTCCCTCCAGCACCTCCATCAACACCATGCCTCCTCTTCTGTCTCCTGTATCTGTGGTCCTCCATTTGCTCTCCATTTTGATCCCACTGGCAGTATTCTCTGTTGCTGGGTGCAGACTTTGCTCACAAATACATGTGCACACTTATAGACAAATGAACATGCACTGTGTTGCAGATTGTGGGGAGAGGATATAAGGGAGGTGGACCGATGGTGTCTGTGGGGGAGAGAGAGGGGTATGTAGGGCATGGTGTGTGGATAAAGTAATGACTTCTCCTTCACACCTCCCTTGCTAATTAGTGCAGGCTGCCTGCTGCCTTGAAGGGGGCGGTGTCTAGGGAGCCCTGCTATTTGTCTTGAAGAATTACCGACAAGGAATTCACGTCACTCCTTAATCCCAGAGATAGTGGACCGAATTCAGCATTTACCTGACTGCAGCCACCTGCCAATTTGATTTAATGATTGTAAAATTAATTTTTAGAATCCACTCCTCTCTGCAGCCACGCAACTGGGATGTGGCATAAACTGCAGCCCACTTCACCTCTTCCCCTAGGAGTCTCTTGGTGCAGACTATTTGTGTCTCCATGCCGCAGCATCCTTACACACAGATGCGTCCACCATATTCCCCCATCATCTCTTATTTGTTCCCTCACTATCTCTCCACACAATTGTTATTTCTCCACCCCCATGCATTTGGAGAGCTGTCAGCACACTGGTGACATCACTTAGCCCTGTGTCAAGTTACCGGACTGATAGCAACAGTGTGTAAATATGACATACATTTCAGGGAATAGAAATCTATGTATTAACCTCTGCCATATCTTGAGCCAACGGGCCACATAGAAACAGGTTTCCAGACGTTTAACTTTTAAATGTGTGTTTTCCTATTATTGTTTTGTTGAAGTAAATTCCCATAAAAAGAAAATAAATCAAGAAAAAGTTTAGGTTATGCTGCTGAAGCAAAGAAAACCAGAGGTGGGTGTGTAGCAGCTTAAAGATATATGTGATAGGTGTTTGTGTGGGAATCCCATTAACATTATTTAGCCTGAGGTGGAGCTCATCTCCATAGCAGCTGCATCTGACAAGCCTGCCATGGCACGACAAAGAAGCCAATCATTAATGTCAGCCAGAAGAAAAAAAGTATTATGTTTCCCTGGAAGTAGTACTCAGTAATGATGTCCATTTCCGTGCATTCTGTACTTTTCCCTACTGGGCTAATAATATGAAACTTTAATGATCTCACTGTGTATATTGTTTTCTGGCATTACCACATAGTGATTGGACACAGCAAAGAAAATGTAAATCGGAGAAGAAAGTGAAGGTTCGATACAAATACAAAACAATAACAATGTCTGTCCGTGGAATATGTACAAATGGGAGCACTTTCTCCAATTCTTCAATGTATTTATTCTCTGTATACATTCCTATAAGGACTTAGAATATACTTTTTAAGGTTTAGTAACTTTACAATAAACAATAATGTATTGATAGATACTTATAGCTTAAAAAAATCTAATGTCATTATTTCTTTAATATGCTCCTATGAGCAATTCATGATATTGCTTGTGACTCAATGCTGTCCTCTTTTACTTGTTATATCAAACATTTATTCTTTTGTAGCTACAACACAGTGAGTACATTATGTTTTTGCCTGTGTTTATACACTACATTGCCAGATTAAAACTGCTGTAGCTCAAAGTAATTCAGTCTGATACAACCATGAAGTAAATGCTACCTTTGTAAAAGTTATAATGTCTTTGAATGTTGTTGAAACTGTTTTAGAGGGTCTGTTGCTTACTTTGCTAAACTTTATGGTAATTTTGTGGTGCTGGTAAAATATATTGCATTATACTGGGAGGTGTTTGTAACATTTTGTCCACCTCATTTATATTAACAAGGGTACACTCAATGTTATAAACACCTCTCAGCAATCCGATGCAACAATGCCAGAATAAACAGCCTCCAAAAAGACAATAAAGATGAATTAAAACATTTCCAAATACAGTTTTGACAATTTGATGTGCAATATGTCATCTCATATTCATCTCTATATTCATCTGTATATCAGTATATATATTCATCATTCATTCATGTAAATAATAATGGCCTGTACAATTATATTATATATAATATATATATATAATATTCATCTGTATATATATATATATATATATATATATATATATATATATATATATATATATATATATATATATATATATTCTCCCCACCTGTAAATACAAGAAGTGTTTATGGTGCACATATTACCATTATTACTCTCTTCTTATTTTGTTCTATTTCCCATTTTTTGTCTTTCTTTGTGTATTTTTCTATCCTATTTATATTTAATTTAGTTTTTTGTTGTGCTGCTGTGACAAGTGAATTTTCCCATTGTGGGATCAATAAAGTCTATCTTATCTTATCTTGACTGCATTAGTTTTAGCTAGGTGTAGCTAGTAATCTTAAAATTTAGTGTACTCTTTAGTATAACCTGATATTAACAGTTTTAGTTGTAAAGGGTATGCTCCTGGCTTGATTTATTTAGCTAGTTCAGTCTGTCTAGAAGCTCTTCAAGTAACGGCGATGAGATGTGTTTCACAGTTGGCTTTCACAGTTGGTAGAGTGCTAATCAATCTTGAACACTCTCGGTGGAATATTACACGCCCACATCAGGAATGTAACATACGGCAATACCAGGGGATTCTGTCACTGCCTGTGTAAAACAATGGCACAGCTGCATTATCAACTAATTTCACTAGATTCACATTAACAAATTAGTAACATACATCTTCCTAATATTGATTGACTCTTTCTAAATGTGAACAAAGGTCAAGCTTGTTTTTTGTCTATAAGGGTCTCAGCTTGGATTTAAAATGCCAGTACATGTAAAGTACTGTAAACTATCATGAATTGTTAATGTGGTTATATACAGGAATGTATTCAGTGCCTGAATTGGTCCAAAAAAAGTGCAGTACCCTAACTCATAAGTTGCATGACATGATCATCATGTCTTGGATATACAATATTCATACGTATATGTTGTAGATATGTGACCCAGAATAGTCTATTCAATGATTTGATCTAAGGAGCCGGATTCGACTACCAATCTTGAGTCGAATAGTCACAGTTTCTGAAAATGTAGTTATTTAACAAAGAATCATTACATTTTGGCTATATGAGGGTGCTGAATGTCTGATTTTACATAGAATAGCTTGTTTTTTTTCTCCAATAAATCATGATATATAGCATACTTTGGTATAAATATCAGCCTATTAAAAGTAAGGGTAGTCATGTGGACAAAAATCTGAAGTGCCAGTACTCACTACTGGTAAGCACTGGCCCATTTCAGGAGCTTGGTGTACACATATACCTGTCTCTAAGTTGCAAAAAGTTTTGTGAAAGGCCACACTGTGCCAAGATAAGGGCGACGTATTTCCACAGAGGGCGTGCCATCAAGCATATACCCCTTTGTAATGCAGAAGTGTATAAACGCCCCTGTGCCAGTGGCACATAAAATGGATGACGCAGGCCTGGGCTAAGAGGCTTTGCCAAAGCTGTGGCTTACCAGTCTCACAGGTGTTAATGTGCGCTGTCATCCACCCTCACTGAGAAGATTGGGCACCACACTCACTTCAACAGCCCAGCGTCTGGCACAAAAGTTACCACCTCCCGCCCATTCTACCATTTTTCCCTTTCTTGCTGCGAGAACAGTAGACGCCGTGAGAGCTGTACACAACTTAATGACAAACATGGCAGGAGAGGCTGTAGGCAATCATCCCTGTGCCACACTGAATAGGTATGTTAAACTGATGCTATGCAATGAGTGAGGAGAGTAATTCATTGTTTTTTTCTCTCTTAAAGAGCCCCTATTATACTCCTTTTCAGCATCATATTTGTACTCTAGAATCTACTAGAATAGGTTTACATGCTTTGATATTCGAAAACATACTGGTGTTTCTCATACTGCCCATTGCTGCAGTGCCTCAACCTAAAACACTCTGTCTGAGCTCTTGGCCCGCCTTCCCGAAAAGCCCAGTCTGCTCTGATCGGTCAGCTGGCCCACTCTGTTGTGATTGGTCACCCAAATTTAAACAAGTTGCTGGGTGGGTTGTGCTTGTTCGGGCAGCAACTATGGGCAGCACATAGAAAAATTGGGCTTGCATTCTCAATCAGTGAAATCGCATATCGAGGAATTTTAAACAGGAATGTGGGCCAGGCATTTCAGGCAGTTGAGAAAAAGTGCTGTCTATGGGAGAGAAAGAATCCCCAAAAAGAGCATAATACGGGCTCTTTAATAGTAGCAATGACTGTGTAAAAAAAGAGGAGAGGATATTTGTTCCTGTGCCCATGGTAACAGTACAATGAACGATTATTTGGAGATCATCTTTAAAAAAGCAGAGAGGTGCTGGGAGGATTTATGGTCACGCTGGGTACTGTGGAGTTTCTGATTGGGGGTTTGAAAGGCATCCAAACATGGACGATGTTTGGATTAATTTTTCTCTGGCCATATAACAAATTATCTCCGCACAAAGTGGGGTAACACCCTGGGCCTGTCATTATAGTATGTCTCTTTTATTGGTCTCTGAAATTAATGAATCACTTTTTTGTATCTCTTTCAGGTAACACCATCACCTCATGCCATTTCTATCGCTCTCTCTCTATCAGAGTGTATATTGCTTGTGGGCTTTTTCTTTATTGTGAAAATATGCTTGTAAACACTATTCACAATGCTAGCATCCTCTGGGCTGTAGCTCATCTTGTGTGCATAATGTGTGATTTTGAAGAAAAGTGAAAGGCCCTGGTCTAGTCTAGAAGCAGCACATGACAAAAGGCTTTTTTTGGAATGAGCAACAGCAACCGAAGATTCAGGTTTTTCTTTTCCTTAAAAAATATCCTTTTTTCTATCAGAGCTCATACTGTTACCAACCTGAAAACTGCTTTCCTTTTTCTGAAACCATGGGCCGAGGGAATTGCATCACACTTACATCATACCTAGCTATGGACAGAGTGTCCAGTGTTGTATAATTTCTTTCTATTAATTGCAGTATTGTGGGAGAACAAAACAGAAGGGAGGCAATAATTTCATGGTCTATACAACATTAATTATCTTATTAGCAATTTGAGATATATTATGTAAATGGTATGATAATTATGATTATATAATAAAATAAAATAAAATTGACTTTAATGGAAATATTCCCATTCTTATTTTATAGGCATATTTTCATGTGAACCTGCTCTGCTGTTCCCACATTATCTACGTAGTACATCTCAGTACATGTTAGGATGCTTATTTAAATTATGTTAAGTCTCTCAGTGCTGTCCATGGATAGTGAGCTTTAAGTGGGGAAAGTGAAATTCCTCCTGTGTCTTAGTGGAATTGTGGGCCAGAGCGGACTGGATTTCAGCTCAATAGAAGCTGTAATTAGTTGTAATTTACGGGGCAACTCCTCCCCAGCGACCCTGCTGTGCTGAATCCCCTGGCCACTTGGAAAGATCATGTTTTCTTGCACAGTGCATGGCACTCAAATGAACCACAACACTGCCATAATGGCTTGCTCCCCACTGATTTTCCCACCTTGTGTAAGGTAGCTGAAAGTCACTTCCTGTGATGCTCAGTGGAGCGTACATGCAGCTATTTCCATCTATTAGGATGTGAAAGAGCAGGGGTGCCCAAAGCCACCATAAACACATCAACAATAGAAGCAATTTGAATGATTGGCAAAGATGGTGATAATGTGAAGATGTTACTGCTGATGTGTTGGCACCATAAGTGGCTGCAACTGATAATGTGTTTTTAGATCTAATGATACATTTGCATGTAATTCTCTGCGCTTGTTATTGTTCTGAAATCAGTCCAGATGCAATTTGAGCGCATCAATTTAGAGTCCAATGTTACTCAAGCAACTAATGGACTCTAAGGCAAAAATGAAAATTGCTTCCTAATGATCTGACTAAGCTTGATGGGTGAATCTAAATTGATTAGTGCGCTAACATGAATGTAATATGGAATTAGCCTTTGAAAAGAGTGATCACATTTGTCTGGTACTTGCTGACCTTATTACATTCTAGCATTTTAGCGTCTTACTAATAATAGCCATTGCTTTGTGCTGTATGCACTCCAGACCTGTTGTTTCTCTTCATCTCATTCTGTTGGTGTATTGGATGTTCTCATTAACATGTGTCGTCATGGCTATAATTAACTTAACGTGGTACGAATAGGACATTAGAAGGCACATGAGTGTTTCTGTTGCTAATGTTAAAAAACATTCTAACAAGGACATAAAATGAGAAACTGATGTTGTATACCGCATGCAAACACATGCATGCATGTTCTCTATATGTACTGTATATAGTTAAATCTTGCATTGAAGAATATTTAAACATTTAGCTAAAACAAAGAACAACACAAAATGAAAAGTGTACAGCTTGCAACATGTGAAGAAATATTTGGTAACAACCTTTGTTGGATCGAAAACCTTTCATATTTGGTGCTACACTGAATAAGCACTGAAAATTGGTGATTACGGTAGTACTGTGGTTCCCAACCTGGGGTCCGGGGACCCCTCAGGGGGGCGGCAAAGATCACAGGGGGTGCGCAAGTCTTTATCTGGTTTGAGGCTGAGGTAAAAAAAATATATATTTGCACATGTTAAACAAATTATGACAATACACTAGAATATATAATGTATACAAAAGTCTGCATAAAAACTATATATTTTTGTTCTCGCTTAAAATTGTAGGCAGCCTACTTAGTAGGCCAAACCTCCGGGACCTCTTAACCTGTGGCCCTTGCTGTCATCAGGTCAGCTGCTAGCTGCTATCATCCTCGTTTTTCCTGCTGCCACGGCATCACTATTTTATGAATGAAACATGGCGGAGAAACGTAAAAGTGCTGATAACGCCTCTGTATCAAAAAAGAAAGTAAGGCTCTATCTCGAGAGTTACCTCAACTTCGGTTTCGGAGGGGGGCTCAGCTTTTCTTAGACATAAGTAGGGGGGGGCACCAAGGAAAAAAGGTTGAAAATA
The DNA here is from genome assembly GCF_031162955.1 of Sander vitreus. Classification (NCBI taxonomy): domain Eukaryota; kingdom Metazoa; phylum Chordata; class Actinopteri; order Perciformes; family Percidae; genus Sander; species Sander vitreus. The sequence goes on from NC_135864.1 coordinate 12,473,073, forward strand.
ACTGTTCCACTATTTTGGATTTGTTTTTTCTTTATTTAGTTTTTAATTTAATTCAATTACATTGTATTTATAGTGTCAAATCATAATATATATTATCTCAGGACACCTTACAGACAGAATATGTCTAGATCACACTTTAATTTACAGAAACCCATCAATTCCTCCAAGGGCATGCATTTGGTGCGACAGCGGCGAGGAAAGACTTAATTTTAACAGGCAGAAACCTCGGACAGAACCTGGCTGTTGGTGGGTGGCATGGGGGCCAAACACCACCCAAGACAATTGTGATTGGTTTAAAGAAATACAAACAAGCCAGAGCATTTTTCCCCCCTATACCAGAATGTTAACTTGTGCAGCCAGACCATTCTCTGACACTGACACAGCACTGTAGAGATAGGTCTGGCAATGCAAGACTAATGTAAAACAGATTAAGGGTTTGTGGGTTGTGGCCTGCAAAGGACCATAACAGTTTTTACTAAGTAGTCATTGGGTTTCAGTTCAATTTGCAGAGACGTGATGCTCACTTTAGGTAAAATATAGAAGAGTACATCAAGGGTTGTAGTGAGGTGGTGATTACTAGAAGAAGACTTTAAAATTGGAAAAAAAAAAATGTTGCACAATCTGGCTCCATATGCAATCTATCACAGTGAACGTTTTATTCCTTTATCATCCTATGGTCTGTAGCGATCATTTTTGAAAACCAACGTTTGTTGGTGCATTCATGGACGCTCTGAAAATGTTTGACAGGTGAGTACTTGTACTTAATGAGCTAAAACCTGTTTTCTGAAAGTGGTAATTTTATTTACTTTATTATTGTGCCTCCACCTGGCTTGCAAAAACTAGTCCACAAGGTCCTTATTTTTTTGGTATGCAAAGCTTCAAACCTCTATGATTCACACTCTCATTGTAAATTGAGCAAGTTTATGAAGGAGGAGAAGATAAAGCATAACAATCGAAAAAGAAATAGAAGTGGTAAAACAAATTGGCACATTAAATGACAGCACAAGACCATATCCCAGAAACTGGCTTTTTTGATAAACGTTTTGTCAGCCAGATAAGGTAACCATGTGGGCTATCAGTGACTGGAGCGTAACTGGATTTTTCATTTCAAACCAACCAAATTTGCAATGTTAAAGTTGCAAATCTCAAAGTTTTGAGAAAAGAAGGTAATCAGGAAACATCATGATAATTTACCATATCTCGTTTACATAAAATATAGTAGTAACTGCTGTGTACTGTATCATATAATTATTTTAGTTTTTACAAATTATTAAAACAATCAATTTTAACATTGTTTACAGAAAGGCAACCCCAGTAAATACCTTCCATCAGACCTTTAAACAACCCCTGGATCCCCGAGGTGAACTCCTGTCTCCTTTGCTCCTAAATAAGCCATTCTGCTGACGATACTGTCTGGATGGTTTGTCCCTAGTTATCACCAGAAAACAAAAGAAATGAACAAGGCATGGAGTATATGAAGTGAAGGCAAGAAAAGAACAACATGGGCCACAGTGGTTTGACCTAAATGTTACACGAGGGCCTCCATCTTGGTATAAGGGGCTGTCGGACACTTGAATGCTGGGATGAGCTGGCAGCTGGAGCAGAGCACAACAAGCGCTCATCAGCCCACCCCGCATCCTCTTCCCTTTGCTCATCCTCCACTCTGCTCTCGACCCTTCACAGCGGCTCACCTCAGTGAGGATGAATAATGAATGTGACTAGACACATGGGTCAGAGGTGATGTTTCTGTGAGGGAGCAAATTCCTCCTTGATTAGTACATAAAAAGCCAGGCCCATCTGCCTCTGCTCTGGGATTTGACAGGGGTCTGGGCAGGAATGCCAGGAGCCCAGGGACAGTGGAGCAGAGACGAGGCCTGGGCGTTGGTGGTGGGTGTAGGAGGATTATGGGGGGTGGTAGTCCTCTGTACGAAGCAAGGAGAGACCCACAGCAGGGGGGACTTTATCATCACCTCACACCATGCAGACTCTGCAGCATTATAATGTGCAAAGCTTGAACTTGCCTTTGGGCATTTCAGTCTTAGTGCAGTGTATACAAATCAGGCTATCAGCCATTAAATGTCAAGAACAGCACTAACTGTTTTGTATTCACTCATAAAACTTGAAAGTAATAGGAATTGTTTTGGGCTATCACAGCACAGTAATACATCTCTTTATATGCTTCTCATTCATATTTGAACACAGATGTATAGTATTTTCTTTGTTCAAGGACGGATTTAGAATTTTTTTTTTTCTTCCATTGTTATCATGGCTGTGACATAGGGAGCCCCGGAAGTGACATGGAGGGAAAAAAAAAAAAACATTACTTACTATACTTTTGCGAGATCTTGACTTTGTTTTGCGAGATCTCGAGTTTTATTTGCAAGATCTCAAGTTTCATTTGCGAGATCTTGCAAATCCAACAATGAGTATGAGAACCTCTCCACCTTCTCTTAATACATCCATGATGAGAACCGCATAATGAACGCGAGCAGACCCACAGGACTGCGCCCGCCCATGTTGCCCTGCACTGCGCATGCTCATATGACGTTCTCCCGAGGTCCTGTAGCTGTAATAATGGATATAGCTAATGGTTGTAATTCATCATGTGTTCCATTAGTACATCGATGGTATTATGTTATGATACATCCGAGGGATGTATAGATGTATGTATGGATGTATGTATGTATGTATGCATGCTGTAAAGCCTGTAACGTGGATGTAACGTCATTAGCATTTCCCAAACTGCCGGGGCTATCGGCTAGTAGCTAACATCAGCGGTAGCTAGCATGGGGTGTATTAAGAGAACGGTAACACTGTACATAGCTTGACGTCATGGGCCAATCAACGCGGAAGATCCAAGCTCCATGATTGCTTTATGCGCTTTTGAGCACTCTAATTGGAATGAACAGGGCTTCGCGCAGAACGCTGTATCCAGTTCTCTTAATACATCCATGCTCTAGCGGTTCTCATACGCATTTTTGGATTTGCGAGATCTTGCAAATAAAACTCAAGATCTCGCAAAAGTATAGTCAGTATTTGTCCCCAGTACATGTTATTTTATTTCCTCCATGTCACTTCCGGGGCTCCGTAGTGACAATAACTGCATGTCCAAAATACCACGTCATGTGATGCCTACTGCAGGGTAAATCTCATGTTATTCCGTTACGCAACGTGTTTTAGATGAGAGCTGTCACACGCATGCCCAGTCAGGAACACAGCTTCTGATTGGTCAACAGACTCAACCCAAAGCATCATGGAATTGACAGTGGACAGCTAACAACAACTGTAACTTTTGTCAACACGGACAAATGGATAAATAATCACAACAGACATTCAGGGGCCTTTTACACCTACCTCGTTTGATCCGAACCAAAATTACAGGTATGAAACCTCCCCCGGACCGGACCAAACAGAGACCAAAGGAGGTAGTCTTGGTCCTGACCAAACTGATCCATGGGTTTGTTTCTAGTGTGAAGCATTTTTTTTGGATAGCTACTCCTATAACAATATACTTCAATAAAGTCCAATAAAAAAAGGACAAAAGAAGAGAAAAATATTTTTTATTTTTGGGGGGAGGGGCGATGGCATTGGGGGCAAACTGCAGGGATACATTTCTTTTTCACCATGGTAAGATAAAATCCATCACATCACAGCCCTAACTGTTACATCACATTAAGCAAGAGTGCTTTCTCTGTTTTACCTTTCTGTCCTGAGTACAAGCTTAGAAATTCTTTTCATTCAGCCAATGGTTCTTGACCAGAGTGGTTCAGTTGATAACAGACCAAAAAGAAACCTGACCGCACACTGTCGATGCACAGTTTTCTAAATCACTCACACATGGGACCCTTTAGACCTTTCCTTTAGAAAGGTCAAGGCCATCTGCAACACCACCAAGGATCCCTTGAAGTGCCTGACCTCTCATGGGGGGCATCATTGATCTTATTAATCTTTATAGAAGGATTAACAGTGGGAGCTCCTCAGTAGAGTTGTCCACTCATTTACACTGACAGTCTGGGGTGCAGGGAGGTAAATTACCATACTGTATCCCACAGTAACAATGCAATATATACATGCCCTAAACGAGGCCAGAGATAAGCAAATGTGTTGGGAGAGGAAAACATGGAGCAGGTTCACCTCGCGTAGAGAGAAATAACTTACCATTCTGCAGCAGCTATAATTAATATGCTAAATTGAAATGCAATAATCGACTAGGAGACTGGTTTCAAATGTTAGGCGCCAGTGAAGGGGTTATTTGGGACCTTGGTGAATTAAGAATTGGATCTGATGGGAGACAATGCAGCTTCTATTTTTCATTAATTAGCCTCATATCCATAAAACCCATGAAAGACTTCAATTGTGTTTTAATCCAGCCTCTCAATTACATCCATTCATTAGCTCTGAATGGCCTCCACCAAAGCATTATAGCACATGCATATGAGAAAAAAAGAGTGAATGAAAGATTGAGTAGACTGCCCTGATGTCACTGGGTCCCATTATTATACGGGGGGAGTGTATGAAAAATGTTGAGGTCCTTTGTCAAATGTGAAAAGGATAAATATTACATGGCCACCAGCCATTACCATACACATTTGTGTGGAATGTCAAGTCATAATAAGTTTCTATTTAAAACCTCTGCAGTCACACCCACACACAGCCAGTGTGCACTTACAGACAATCAATATCAGCTTTTGAAGGTGCATGACCAAACCACCAATTTCCAATGTCTTTCTATAGTTTCCATGAGGCATTGCAGGGCTCCAGACTAACTTTTTTTCACTAGGAGCACAGTGGCCCCCAACTGACAATTTTAGGGGCGCAACCAGAACATTTAGGGGCACACACCGTAAATCAACATGCTAACCAAATATTCACATTTCTACTGATTTCCACTGTATTACTAATACTTTGATAATAGATGCAGAAATTACAATGTGCTGTTTCAAATTCAGAGTCACATTTTACTGTGCACTTTTGAAAATGCAACATAGAAGGTAAACCGACAGCACCATTGCTGACAGTACAAATATAAAAAAAAAAAAAATACCATACATTCAGAATAAAAAAAGTGCTTAATAACCTTTTGGTCGTTTCACAGTTAATAACAATACTTAACAAATGTATGTAAACATTAGGGGCACTGGCCAATAACATTCCACTAGAACAAGTAGGCCTAAACAACTTGTGCCTTTACTCGCTCCCCCTTAAGTTTTAAGCCATTCTTCCTTTGAAGGTTGAGCTGGCTTTTGAATTTGGTGAAGGGTAGTTCCTCCTTAGCAACGAAGTAGGCCATGTTAAATTTCAACATCATCTCTGCCTCATCTGCGCTCTGATTTACAGCCTCTTGTCCTCTAAAAGCAACTGGCAGTGGCGTTGCTTTTTCATTTATGAACATGTCACAGCATACTCTATGATTGAGGCTAAGATTGTGTTTAACTAGTGTATTGTGTTTAAACTGCGAAGTGTCTGTACTAGAGGTCGACCGATATGGGTTTTTCTCTGGCCGATGCTGATCTTTAGAAATCAGGGTCAGCCGATGGCCGATAAATGCTGCCGATTTATTTTGGCTGATATTTGGCCAATATCAGAGATGTTCAGAAGTCATTTTTTGGAAGTCCAAGTCGAGTCTCAAGTCTTTGACAAGTCTTAAACAGAAGTTGCTTATGAGTGATGTTGTAGAAAAGGCCTTAAAGTGGTTCTATTTTTGTTAGTATTTTTATTATGATTAGGCTAGGCAACATAGCATTTATCAGTAGCTAGTAAGTATATTGTATAATCAGAGAGTGTTGGCAGCATACTTGAATGCAGTCATTAGGCCTAACATTTCCCGTAGCTTTATGATCCAATAGTGAATAGTCTACTTGCCCTCTGTTATTTTATTTAACCTACATTTAAAAGCCTCAAGTTGAGAAATATTGTGTTTGGGGAAAAAAGCAAAAACACATGGATTGTTTGAAAGGTATTGCAAATGTATGTATTTAGAAATTCAAACAAATTCAGGCTCACGCACAATTTTTTTTAAGATTAACCAATCACGTGAACAATAAAATAACCTAAATGGCCAATGAAAAAGCAGCGGTCGTACTCAATTAGGCTATACTAGGCTTCAAATTTGAATAGCCTACCAACGGTTATTTGATTTCAACTGACGAACAAAGAAGACAGCTCGGCCACCTGAACTGAACCGAAGAAAAAACGACAAAGGCGTCGAAAAAGCAAAGTATTCTGCCACTGTAAATTAATTATTATTTCATTAGTGTGAGCCCTGAGCTTGGTGACTGGCAGCCAACTTTTTAACATCAGGACACAAGGATGTCAGCTTGAGCCCCGTCTCGACCTATATTTCTAATTATCTACAGGCCACCTAAATACTGTGCATCCTTCTTTGACGACTTTAGTGAACTGCTGTCTATAATCTGTATTAACTTTTATTAACTTTGTGTAGTTATTGCTGGTGATTTCAACATTCATGTTGACAATCCCCAGGATAGAGGGACCAAAGAACTGTGTTGTATTTTTGAGAACTATGGACTGACTCAGCATGTGACGGGGCCCACACACAACAAGGGGCACACTCTGGACTTGATTATCTCGAAGGGTTTGAACATTTCCAAGGTTGTGGTAACTGATGCTGCTCTCTCTGATCATTCCTGTGTTTTCTTTAATGGCACTATCTCTGTGCACAAAAGTGTCCAAACAAAGTTAATAAGAAAACGGTATATCACTGACAACACCAGTGAAACGAGTGTCGAAAAGCAGAGGTCCACTACAACACCTATTTTAGGTCTTTATAATTTGGAACTGAGGAATGCAAGGCGGTCCTTCTTCTTGGACATTATTGCCAAAAACAATAATAACTCACGTGCTTTGTTTGCTACTGTCGATAGGTTAACAAACCCTCCAGTACCAGTAGCATCTGAACTTTTATCCACCGAGGCCTGCAATGATTTTGCCACCTTCTTCAAAGACAAAATTCTGAAAATGAGACAAACAATCAGTGCTTCCATATCGAGTACAGGGTATGTGTTGTCACAGTGTCCAGGCAAAACAAATTACAATATGACCCATTTTCATATGATTAACCGTAAAAACCTGGAGGACATTATACATCATCTGAAAACCTCCTCCTGCTGCCTTGATATTCTACCAACGGGCCTTTTCAAAAATGTTTTGAATTGTTTGGCTACAGATCTTCTACAGATTGTAAACACATCTCTTCTCTCAGGTATCTTCCCACAGGCCCTTAAGCCACTCTTAAAAAAGAACAATCTAGACACGTCACTAATGAGCAACTATAGGCCGATATCAAACCTTCCATTTTTAAGTAAAATCTTTGAAAAAACGGTTTCTCAACAACTCAACCTTTTCTTGTCACTAAACAACAGTTTTGATGCCTTCCAGTTGGGTTTTTGACCACACCACAGCACTGAGACAGCTCTTGTTAAAGTCTTTAATGACATCCACTTAAACACAGATAGTGGCAACATTTCAGTCTTAGTATTACTTGATCTCAGTGCTGCATTTGATACGGTCGACCATGACATATTACTAGACCGATTGGAAAACTGGGTTGGAATTTCTGGCTCAGTACTAAAGTGGTTTGAGTCGTATTTAAAGAATAGGGACTGCTTTGTGTCTATAGGGAATTATATATCTGAGCATACAAATATGATGTGCGGAGTTCCCCAAGGCTCCGTTCTGGGGCCTCTCCTGTTTAACATCTACATGCTTCCACTGGCTCAAATTATGGAAAACAATAAAATAAGTTACCATAGTTATGCGGATGACACACAAATTTATATAACCTTATCGCCAGGGGACTATAGTCCAATAGAACAACTGACTAAGTGCATTGAACAAATTAACGACTGGATGTGCCAGAATTTTCTTAAATTAAATGACAAAAAAACTGAGGTAGTTGCTTTTGGAGCAAAAGTGGTACGATTAAAAGTCAGCACTCAGCTTCAAACGACAATGTTAAAAACAACAGACAAAGCCAGAAATCTTGGTGTAGTCATGGACTCAGACCTGAATTTTAACAGCCACATTAAGACAATTACAAAGTCAGCCTATTACCACCTTAAAATATATTAAGGGATAAAGGACTTATGTCTCAGCAGGATTTGGAAAAACTTGTCCATGCTTTTATCTTCAGTAGACTAGACTACTGTAACGGTGTCTTTACAGGTCTCCCTAAAAAATCAATCAGACAGCTGCAGCTGATTCAGAACGCTGCTGCTCGAGTCCTCACTAAAACCAAGAAAGTGGATCACATCACTCCAGTATTGAAGTCTCTACACTGGCTTCCAGTGCCTCAAAGAATTGATTTCAAAATACTTTTGCTGGTTTATAAATCACTAAATGGTTTAGGGCCAAAATACATTTCTGATCTGCTGCTACACTATGACCCACCCAGACCTCTCAGGTCGTCTGGGACACGTCTACTTGTTGTCCCCAGAGTCAGAACTAAACAGGGGGAATCAGCATTCAGTTTTTACGCTCCACATATCTGGAACAAACTCCCAGAAAACTGCAGGTCCGCAGCAACTCTCAGTTCTTTTAAATCTGAAAAAAATGAAAGCTAAAGACCTATCTTTTTTATGTTGCCTTTCTTTAAATAACTGTTCATTTGTTATACTGAAGTTTCATTGATGACAGTGTATGACATTCTATAACTGCCCTTTAATGTTTAATTTCTTATACTGCACTGTACACAATATGGGATTTGTTTCTAGGAGTTGCTATGGAGATCATTTGACGGTAGCTAGCAGGACAAGTCGGAGTGGGCTTCTAGCAACATTGAAATATTTATTCAATAATTTGCACAGACAATTTTATTTCAAATTCAAATGAACATTGTATGTGTTGTCAGAGGCTTAAAAGTTGTGATGAATAACAGTGATTAACGCCCCCCATTTGTGCCTGAGCACCCCTCCCTCTCTGCTGCCTCGTTCACACCGCCCCCCCTCCCCAACACTGTCCAAACGCCCCCTAGGGTTGAGAAAACATGTTTTAAATGAATAAAAAGACTGAGTGCTCTGAGTCCCATTGTTGTCTGTAGATGTAACTCTCTATAGGCAACCAACACAATCTGTGATTAAAATCTCCTTTGACTTTTCTTTGTTGCTGTGTCTTTGCATTACTCCAACTCACTGCGGTTTTGTTTCTCTCCCACAAGCTAAAAAGCCAAGCCTGAGGATTTACTGCATTTTGTTTTGATGCGTACATTTCCTTAAGAAGATTACAAAAAAGCAAATGCTGTCATATATATCTGTTTGCAGCTAGTCTCCCTTCCTCTGTATCTCACTCCATGCATGTGTGCATGACTGCCTGTGTCTGCCTGTGGGTTCATACATTCACAGAGATAGACAGAGGTGTAGTGGCAGCATGAGAGAGGAGCACGGTTGTGTAATGAAACCCATAATTACAGGGCGAGGGACGGGTATTGTTCAAGCGATTGACAAGTCCCTTTCAGTCATGAGTGCAATTTTCTGTCAAAGGCTTGTTTTTCTGTCCTTTTTTTCTTCCCCCCAGAAGGCCGTGCACCTTCTGCTGCTGCATGAGAACACAAAGGCATCACTCTCCTGGACAGGGAGTGTGCTTGGCGATAATGCATAATTTGCATTTAATTCTTGGATATGACAGCCTCCCTTATAGTACAACAGAGCCCCGGGCCTAATTTACATTGTGTCCTTATCAGGTGCCATAATGCTTTGTTAAGAGACAAACATTGGGAGCGTATGACATTTATCTGCATGATATGGTGGTGATATGGTTAGCCAGCGTACATGTGTATAATGACAATAAAAACAGGCTGCTGATGTGTTTGGGGATATACTAAATGTGCACCTGTGTACACCGCGTTTGAATGCAGCCAATGCATCTGTAGATGTTTTTCTTTTATGTGTATATGCTTAGATCTGAGCAGACTGAACTTTAAACGTAAAGAGACAACCTGCTCTTCCCTGGAAAAGATGAAATTGTGTTCCAACTGTCAGACCTATTTCCTCATTCTTTTTTTCTCAAGAACAGTATGCATGTAAGGTGTCATTCATGTAATGACATCGTCAAGTATTTGTGTTCATACGTGCTTCTTCACACACTTTTCACCTTCTTCCAATATCTGTGAGGAAAATAAATCTTGTACAACAGACAACAGAGTATATAACACAATAACACAATATTGTTCAAACGTGCTTCTTCCTCCAGCTCAGCCCCTCCTGACAGTGTAAGCAATTTTATTAAACATGGCTTTTCATCTGACTAGTCTTCCAGAACAAAAGTTCCAGGCAGGAGAATCCAGAATGTCACATATCAGGTCAGTGCGTCCAGGTGTGTGATTCCTCAGATATTACATATTTTTAATTCCTCCTTACATGCCACTGGAGAATAGTAGGGGCAATGTCTGCTCATAATTGAGCCAGATTGTTGCTGAGCTTAGGATTCTTGTGGGAGATGGGCAGAAGATGGAGGAAAACTCAATTCTGACCCTGGAGACAGTGAGGCACAATCTGCTGTAGATACCTTCAGCTCACATCCTCCATTCTCCCATATGAATGAACTCTCTCATTCTCTCAGCTTCCTGCCCCGGTCATTTGCGCTTCTCTTCCTGATTGTGGTACAGATAGACATTGTTAAACCATTGTGAAATGTGCCAGGTCAGGGCTGGTATCATCCCCGCTCCCTGATGAGTTAATAAACACATATAGAGCATACAGGCATTTCCAATAAGCCCAGGGATATTTGCTCATTCTCAATTGCTGGACCTCATCTGCCACATGCACCTATTTTAAATTTATTTATTAATTTGTCACATATCTGAGGCCAAGTAACTGCCCGGCTGAGTGCCACCCATATTTGAGCTCAATGGTTTGAACACTATCAGAAGGGACATGTCAAAAATGGCACAATATGAGTTGCATGTGAAGTGCCTCACCATGTGCTATTGCTTGTTTTTTTGTGACAGGAAGACAAGCCCTCAAGCATTTTTCTTCTTTTTTGTTACTGTGTTATCATGGCAATTTCTCTTTCACACCAGAGATGATTGGAAGTGTTAACCATGTTTCCTGTATGGCACGTCTCTTTTTCATGTCCTCCTGTCAATGGAAAGTTCTAGCAAATTAATTCCCTGGGGACCCATAGCCAGTTCTCACTTACATTCGCTTTTTCCCCTTCACTAAAGTTCAAGCACTGTAATTTCGAAGGTCAGACGAGAAATGGCTTGTCTATTAATACTGAAAATCTATGCAGGAGTTTAGATGGAGGATAGTTTGGTGGTGGTGAAAGCTTTGGTGCAACAAGAATTCCCATAGGAATCACAATTTGCCTCAGCATTCCTTGGCCCTTCACAGTTTGATAACTCAATAGATTACCTGCCGCACTTTCCAAGGACATTAAACTAAGTTCTCCTCAGGATCGATGAGAAAGGGCTTTTTGGATATCAACACTGCTCAATCCTGCACACTTCATTTCCCACACCATAGAGGCCCCTGAATTTAATTAAACCACACTGAATGGTTTTAATTCCAACTTTGTACAGTTACATAAAGTAGCTGCCAATGCGAGGAAGACAGAAACACAGCACTGTAAAGGAGAAATGTCGATTTCCAAATAAGGGACTGACAGTACTAGAAAGACAGCTTAGAAAACTCAGTAACGCACTCGTAGCTGACATTTAAAATGTATATTATATATTATACTCAAATATATTTATTTATAGGATATGGTATTTCATTAGAAAAAGACTGGCTTAAGTAGAGAATGTGAGAAATGGGCACTTATATTTCAGACAGGTGGCAGGTAGCGAGGAGTTATTGGTGCCCACTTGCTTTGTCAAAGGCAAAAAGGTCTTTGGAAGGTCTTTTTCAAGTGTGACACTCATTGCTGCAGACTATTTACCTACGCTTGTACTTTTATTTATCGTGTGGTTCTACACCATGAATTATCTAATGTCTTATGGACTGTAAATTTCCCTAATGCAGTTCTGCGCCCTTCCTCTACACTTACACACATAAGCATGTACGCACATAAGCATGTACGCACTATGCACACACCACAATCAAACACACACATACAGTACACAATCATAATACCCCTGAAGTCACCCTTTGTAGGACTACTCCCTCAGCTTTATTGTGTATTGAGACAACAAAGTGCCCATATTTGTTTGCGAGGGGTAAGTGATAAAAGCATCTGTCATAAGAAACCCCCGGTGTCCTTTTGAGGCCCTTGTGAAAGCAGTAAAGCTGCTGTCACCAATCAATCAGGGAGAGTACCATAATATTGTTTACTAGTGCAGCTCATTAAGCAATGTAGCAGAACATGCTAACTTAATTTAAAGTGAGATTTATTGTGGCCTGGGCAGGAGAGAACCATTGTCCCGTAGCTCAACTCTGTGCCATTGTGGATCTGGGTTGCTAAATTACAACCGAGAGCTGCTGATAAATTGGCCTGTTCTCATTTAACCTACTTACCTACTTTCCAGATAGACAATAATGAAGAATCATTTGACACTGAAGTGAAGCACAATAAAGTAATTTGCTATCACGCTATCAAGCCCGACTATTGGCCAAAAATAACACAGTGGCTATGATATAAGTGGAAAAACCATGTAGAGACATTGATAACTCGATGAGTGGAAGTTAATTGGTAAGATGTAGAGACATGGATGACTCATTAACTAGGCAATGCAGGTTAAGTTGCAGTAAAAACAGCATTTTACAGAAAACTATGGAGAGAGGAAAAAGCAATCAAGATCAAAATTGATTGCTTTTTACTTCAAACCTCTTCCTAAATATGAGAGTTTATGAAATTGGTACTTGCCAAAGAATAAAATTGACAATTAAAAGCAGATTTGTTTTTCCACAACACTATTAAAGCCTTTGTACGTTATAATTAGCTTGAGTATTCTGAAGATGTTTATAAATAACAGAAAAGAAATGCAATTGGCTGACAACTTAACTCCTCTCACTTTGGAAATAACACACTGACAGGCTTCCCACTGAGGACGAGGTCACAATGAAGCCAGTGATCAGGACTCTCACTGGGGTGCTTTGGGCTTCTTCCCAGGTACCAGGTCCAGGGGCATCTCTCTAGTAAAGTGCCTCTGGGGGGTAGTTACACTTTTAAAAGACGGAAATTAAGTGGAAAAATGTCTGCTCACTCACTGATGTAATTATCTGTCCTGGATTAACATCTGTTCGCAAGCTTGTGTGCCAAGTCCACTTCAACATGTGCCAGTACCTCGTGGCAGTGCCGGGTATGTGTACCTGTGTCTATTTCCAAACGCTGTGTATCTTGGCACCAGCTGCAGCAACTTTTCACTCTGACATCCTCCACCCATTCAACATCTGTGTATTTAAGTGAACATCTTGGCTGCGGTCATTGAGAATACCAACGTTGTGACACCACCTAATCAGTTTTTCCAGTTTAACCACCACAATGTAGAACAGGTTTTCTTAGATGAAATTTATTTTTACAAATTATATATATATATATATATATATATATATATATATTAGGGCTTTCAAAATTAACGGGATAATAACAAGTTAACTCAAATTCCTTTTAATGCTACTCATTTTTTGGATGCACAATTTACGCCTTGGGCCGCACCGTAGTTTGGGAAATCAGAAAGTGATGCAGCATTTACGTTGTGGACAACCGTAAAGTGTTCTGTGATAACGTCCAGTGGATCACCAAACCCGCCATCCGCCGCCTGGCTCGCCGCTGCAGAGTGAAGCACATCTCTGGTCTGATCTCCGAGGATACTCGCGGTGTGCTGAAAATTTTCCTGGAGAACTTCATCCGTGATGGTGTCACCTAACACAGAGCATGCCAAGAGGAAGAAGGTGACCGCCATGGATGTGGTGTACGCACTGAAGAAGCAGGACCACACCCTGTATGGCTTCGGAGGTTAAACCTGATCCTGAGTCACAAATAAAAGGCTCTTTTAAGAACCACACACTTAATTTAAAGAAAGTCTTCCTGTTCTGAGCAACATGCTTTATTACTTACATTTTTAACTAAAGCAATGGTCATTAAAAGGCAGCTCAAGAAGAAATGGATGATTTCTGGATGATGGTCTTTTGAAAGGCAAGTTCAGTTTCATAGCCCTATATATCTATCTATATATATACACACTATGCTACGTCTGACGATTACTTCACTTTATTTAACTTATCATATTTTATTTAGTAGCCAGCCATCAGCCATATTTACTGCTCTGGTTTGTTCTGCCTACTCTACTTTTATTATAAAATGAATCCAAGCAGAGCCATGTTCTTACAGATCATCCCTTCCTGTTGGTGGGAAGCCTCTAGAAAGCTCATTAGCATGCTTCATTTATCTACATCACGTGTGTCAAGTGAGTGTCAGGGTGGGCGTTCACCTAGTGGCTTATTCCCACCTTAACAACTCTGTTGTAACAGAGCTCAGGGGGCCTGTGTGTTCTAGAGAACCTGCTTGATATTCAGCCCGCAGACCTAGGCTAATCCATTATGCATTGGCATTGTTATACTTCTTTTTACTTCCCCCCTTATTAGAAGTGCCAACCTTTCCTGGTGTGGCTCTAAGTGTGAGCTAAATGAAGGATTCCATTTGAGTTGTGGTTATTGACATGCAATATCCAAAGGATTAGCCTGTCTTACTGTGGAAATGCCATCCAATATAAGCGGAAGGAATGTTTTTGGATGACGCTTGGGTATACATGGTGACTAACATGTATATCTACTGGGAGCAAATTATAATTGAACTATACCATGGAAAAGAGAATTTGCATGTCCTCTTGTTAACTGGGCCCTAATTATCTTTACTATTCAGTTATTGGAGCATAGGGGATAGAGCACTGTGTCCTCTCTATTAGATCAACAGTCTGGGGAGTTATTTAACTATAGGTTAATAAACTGCAGAATGCAATCACAGCTCAGCCAATATTACAAAGGATATGACGTTTCTGAGCATGTGCATTAGGGCTGGGGATAGTCAGCTCTCAGGGGAGTATACCCCTGTAGTTTCAGAAATGTATAATTGTCAACAATGCCATGGTGGTTTTCTCCTATTTGAATGCTCAATATTTCAAATAATCTGCCCTTGTTGCCACACAAATGGCTCTGGCTGGAGGATATTATCAAGTACTCTCATTACAATGCATTACATGTTTTACAGAGCTCAGTTAGTATAAGATTTGTGTAGCCTTTGGCTTGTCAAATGATTCTATAATTGATTAGATTAATACTGATCAGTGCTAACATGAAGCACAGGGTGGACTGATGTCAGTGTAGAGCAGATAATTTGATATAGTGAGTTAGTGTGAATGTATTATCAGTGATTAAATGGTTTGGAAAACGTTATTAAAGTAATAGAACAATCACACATGCTAATTTCTGAAAGGAAATAACCACTGATTAGATTTTTTTGGAATTATGATGGGAGATTATATACACAGTATGATGTATTTCTCATTAAAAGAATGCCTTGTCAGATATATAACATGCTAGAATGCCACTTATTACAGTACTCAAGTGAATTCACTCCGTGAACCATGACCTGAACAAAAAAAACAGCTTGCACTGGTTAGAAATTAGCTGTATTGTAGAAGTATGCTTGTTGGCAGATGTAAGCCTTACTTTACCTCTCTCTCAAACCACGCTTTGCTGTGATTACAGCGAGGTTTATGACCACAGCTCAATTTTATGCCCCCTGCTCTCAGATTTAGAAAAAGAGTGTGATAAACATCTATGCCACAAAGAGCTGAGTCTATTGAAATTATCGTATTGTCCATTCTTAGCCAATGTCCGCACAGAATATGGACTTTATCTCTTGCAAGCACCGCGGTTCCAGTTCGTCTACTTGAATGGAAGGACTGAGATGACTGCTGCTTGTAGCTCTCCCACTGGTTCTTATGAGGGGCCGTCAGGGAAATTATTCAGAATTACCTCTCACAAACATATGTGAAATGCTTTTACATACACTACTGAAACACTCTCACATAAACAACTGGAAGATTATTCGCTCGCACACACTACTGAAATGCTCTCACACATACAAGTGAAACGCTCTCATAAACGCTACTGAAATCCTTTCACGCACAATACTGAAACGCTCTTATAAACGCTACTGAAACATTTTCATAAACGCTACTGAAACGCTCTTACACGCAATACTGAATCACTCTACTATACACAACTGAAAAGGGAATTCACTTTCAATAGTGTATATGAGAATGTTTCAGTATAGTGCACAAATCTGTTTCAGTGGTGTTCATGAAAGCATTTCAGTAGTGTTTATGAGAGCGTTTCAGTAGCGTTTATGAGAGCGTAGGTAAGAGCATTTCACATATGTTTGTAAGAGGTAATTCTGAATAATGTCCCTGACAGCCCCTCATAGAGTTATTCTTTCATGGCAGGATCAAGCTTTGGGCATGGTAGCAAACCAGCGCTTGTTCTATGGACTCGCTATCCACTAGCAGCATGAGACCATGTGTGCGGGAAGTAGCCTAGCAAAAGCTGATGGCAGCTTCCTGGCTATCAGCTTGCTTTGAGGATCATAAAGGGCCACCTTCTTGCTTTAACACACAGTGATATCTTATCATCCCATTCCACTAATTCACAGCACATTATTTGGGATTTTCCCTACTTCAACAATGTGCATAAAGGGATCACAAGGGGCTCAAAAAGTAATCAAGGGAGACCTCAATCACATGCCTTGGGACAGCATGGAGCCTGTGTGGATTTATCATGAAATTCAATCAAAGTCTGTGAGTTACATATACTATTGTAATATTGCCATTGTTTCTTGTCAGACTCCACCCTTTTTCAATACTTAATTTTCAACATGAATCAATAAACAGCATCAGTACTTTCATATTGAAAACAAAGCCTCAGATTTTGAATTTAATTATTTTTATTACTCAAGTAATCATTTCAGCCTCAGACTGATTATTGATTACTAGGAAGGTCTATGTAGAAGCCTTCATGCAAATTGCATGGAGACATGCACAAGATGAGGGGAAATATTAATAAATGAGCTTAAACAAAAAACTTGATACGCATTCAAGCAACCAACTTAGCACTACTTGTTAGATACAATGTTATGGTTCAATTTGCAAGTGACAAACAATAACGGTCGGATTTATTTTAACCAATACAATATAAGCAACTCAGCACACACTATTCATCAAGTCGCAGATGTCTCAAAGTACTGTGGCAGAACCATTCATTAGTAATTCAAATAAAGGGTCTGTATAATTTTCTGTGGCAGCAGGTCCAGTGCTTCTGTTGTTTTCATTCATTTTGTTCATCAGGCTGAATCTCTGAGGACTCCATGCCATCTTATGTCCATCTTCTCTCCAGCTGGTCCACAGGTGGCTAAGTACACTTTGCTCTTATTTGTCTGGCCTGCCTATTCAATATTAGCCTACTCTCCATCCGCAGAACGGCCCCTGATATTGTGAGAGGGAAGCATGGAATCAAGAAGCAAAAAGGCATTTGGCTGGCATTTCCCACCTTGGCTAATTCCAGCTCCTGGAGCCTGGGCCAGACTGTTTCCTTTCTGTTTGAGCACTGATGATGACACTGTTCCAGGTCTCCACCTGTGTCCTCCTCCTCTGATCAGTGCAGTGGCCATGCTGGGAAGGGATAAGCAACAGCAGGATGCTTTCATCTTTCCCTAGTCCTTCCGGGCTGATGAGCATCGAAAGATTATCAGGATTGTGAGGTGTTAGAATCTCAATCTTTTATGCTTGACCTAAGATCGATATACATATGTCTGTTTTACTCAGGTATTTCCATTCTGGCCATGCATAGTTAAACCTTTATTTTTGCTTTTTTTTTTTTTTTAAATCACTTACTTTGTAATGACTTGCAAGAAATACTTCAAGGAAAATCAAGTTATATCAATAAAGATAGCCATGTTTTTGTCATGATGCAATATTGTCATTGTCCATCAGCACAATGAACTCAAATGGTGAACTATGCTGCACTTATTCTCCATTTCAATGAATGATCAAAAATGCTGTCATAAAATTAAGATTTATTTTGTCAGTCTTTGTCAGTCTACTTTTAACTCCATATACAGATATAACATTTCACCTCACCTATTTACTCCAGGGCCAAATGTTGGTTAAAGTTTGAAGATTATTCGAATAAGCAAAACCATATTCTCTGTCTATTTATTTTCAGCAAAAATAAAGGTATTGGTGCAATGTGCGTATATCCACTTTATCTTCACACAGATATTTGCTTAAGCACATTAAGTAGCTAATGATTTACACATTTGGAAAGGAGGAGTAGCCACTTTTCACAACAACAAACAACGTATTGTGGAGTGAATATCCATTTTTTTTAAAGTTTTTAAAATTATTGATATGAAAATAACTGTGCATTGCTTTCATACCGCGATTACCTGTGATTAAGACAGGCTGCCCTGTCATATCGTCTCCCACTCCTCCCTCCTAAGCCTCAGACACACTCAGCCTTAGACTCTCCCTCCCCAGTCTCAGGCTGTCTCCACATGATAAGCAGTCTGAGCTGCACTTACCAGTTGGGTTGGGTACCCGGGAGCTCAGTTCAACTACGGTGGCCCTGACGTGCAAACCATTACAGCAGATAGCACAACACAAGGGAAAATCGCACAACACGACAGAAAATGACACAACACGACAGCAAATCGCACAAAACAACACAAAGTAGTAGTCTCTAGAAAGAGCCAGCATCTACGCAAATCTACGTACCTGTGCGTGGAGGACCGCACATTTTCTACGAGTAGTAAACATTAGCTTCAGGCTAACGCCAGCTCCATGGCTACCTCCCCACTTGCCCACAGGAGTTCCCCGTTGCTTGAAAATGCAAACAAAGAAATTTCTGACCTTAGGGAAGAAGTTCGTCGGCTCTCAGAGGACTTAAAAACCAAAGATGCCTTGTTAACAGCCTACCTGGGCGCTGCCCAAAATCAATCGCTCCAAATCACAACTCTCTCGGCGGCTTTCCAGGATACTGCGCTTTGGGACCCATCCGCCTGCCCACATCCATCTTCTTGCTCGACACCGACCATCAGGCCATCCTGGACTAAAGTGGTTTGCCCTACAAAGCTCTAAATGGTCAAGCACCATCATATCTTGAAGAGCTCATAGTACCTTATTGTCCCACTAGAGCACTGCGCTCCCAGAATGCAGAGTTACTTGTGGTTCCTAGAGTCTCTCAAAGTAGGATGGGAGCCAGAGCATTTAGTTATCAGGCTCCTCTCCTGTGGAACCCGCTCCCAGTCTGGGTTCGGGAGGCAGACACTGTCACCACCTTTAAGAGTAAACTTAAAACTCTCCTCTTCGATAAAGCTTATAGTTAGGGAGTGAGGAGTTGCAGTGCTCGCCTAGATCGGCGGGGGAAGGTGTGTAGCCACAGTCATTACGCACCCCCACCCTATCTCTGCTTCTCCCCATAGAAAGCTTACATATACTTAAGGAGTAATGAGTCGCAGCGTTAGCCTAGACCGGCTGGGGAAGGTGTGTAGCCACAATCATGGAACACAGCCTCCCTATCTCCCCTTCTCTGCAGCTCTTAGTTATGTGGTTATAGTTCTAGACTACCGGGGTACCTCCTTGGACACACTGAGCTTCTCTCTCCTCTCTCTTTCCATCTGTGTGTATTCGTGTCACAGAAATGCTTGTTACTAACATAGCTCCGGGGAGCTTATTCCCCAGAGTCCTTATGTTCTTTTTGCGCCCAGCATCATCATCTTGGATCATGATGGCACCTACATCATGGTGGCAGCTGTCGCCGTGGTCCTACCCTACGCCCTGCTGTGCCCTATTACACCCTGATACGCACTGCAATGCCCGGCTTCGACTCGCTATGTCCAGCCAACGCCCTGCCACGCCCTGTTACGCCCTGCTGTGCTCTACGACACCATGAACTATTATAACTATTACAATATCTTTATTGTGAATATTATTGCCATTGTTCATCATACCCCCAACCGGCACCGTCAGACACCGCCTACCAAGAGTCTGGGTCTGTCCGAGGTTTCTTCCTAAAAGGGAGTTTTTCCTTGCCACTGTCGAACTTACGCATTCATGCATGCTCTTGGGGGAATCACTGGAATTGTTGGGTCCTTGTAAATTATAGAGTGTGGTCTAGACCTACTCTATCTGTAAAGTGTCCTGAGATAATTCCTGTTATGATTTGACACTATAAATAAAATTGAATTGAATTGAATTTAAATGTGACTACGAGGCGTTTTGACAGGTTATGAAACTGTCTCATTTTAATACTGATAGATGGCAGTGCAGCCTGCTGCACGGACAGACAGCAGTCGGAGCTCAGGCGGAAGGCTGAAAGCTCTGTGCCCGTCAGCAGCGGCTTCTGGCTTCACCACCCGTCCCCCGGGGCAGAGGGTTAGGGGTAACCCTTTTGACGCTTGTGGTTTTTCTTTTGGCGCTGTCTAATTACCTCTTTGGGGGTGCCAAATCTTTCTCTATGCAGGAAAAACTCTACTAACATTAGCTAAAGGTCCCAAGGGATATGAGTGTGGATGGTAAATGTTGATTTTGTTTGGATGTGCCTAATTGTAATAATTTAAGTGATTGTTGGTCGGACCGTTGAGCTTACAATACTCATCGTCATTTGTTGCCATAGCAACTCCAAACATCCTGGGCTGTAGCTGTAACAGACGCGATATTATGGATCCAACTGCAGTTCCAGGCAAGACCTGCCCTACGAAGCAGCCCGATTGGTTGAGGCATTGACCTTGAGTAGTTAAGGTTGGGATAGCCGATTGGTCAGGGGATAGGACCTGAACAAATCAGGTCCTATCTAATGTTAGCAAAGAAAATGTTATGTACAGATAAGAAAAATAAGAGCCCAAATCCCTGGGGAACTACGCTAGCATTATGAACTTGAGAGCCATTTCCGCTTACTAATTTAACAAAGCACAATAATAATTTAAACACAATAGACAGACTAACAACATTACTAAAACACATCTAAAAGGTGCTTTTGGTGACATTTACCCACCTGAAAGAAATGGTCTTCAGTGGCAAGTTTACTCAAAACATTCATTCAGAATTTGGGCCAACTGAAGAAGGCAGCGCAAACCAGTTTATACACTGTACCAA
Organism: Sander vitreus; assembly: GCF_031162955.1. Classification (NCBI taxonomy): domain Eukaryota; kingdom Metazoa; phylum Chordata; class Actinopteri; order Perciformes; family Percidae; genus Sander; species Sander vitreus. The sequence continues at coordinate 12,494,179 of NC_135864.1, forward strand.
CGGATGATATTGTGCCTTTATACTCACATAAGGAATACATCAAATGGGGGTATCTCATTTTTGCAAATATACAAAATTAAATAATACATAAAATAAAGTAAATAACACATAAAATACCCCAAAATATACTATGTGCCACAAAACCAATCAGGACGAAGATTAGTGGCCAATACGTATCTACCCTTTCCGTTTCAGTCACACCAATGCTGTCATGTTATGCGATTTGCTGTTGTTTTTATTTGCTGTCGTGCTGTGTGATTTGCTGCCGGGTTGCGGCAATTTGCTGTTGTGTTGTGCCGATTTGCTGTCGTGTTGTATGAGTTGCTGTCGTGTTGTGTGAATTGCTGCCGTGTAGTGCCGATTTGCTGTTGTGTTGTGCGATTTGCTGTCGTGTTTGCACTTCAGGGCCACCGTAATTCAAAATCTAGACGTCAACATGTAATTTATATAATTTATAGACATGAACTGTTAGAAAAGCCAATACACAGTTATTTCAAAATGAGATTATTAAAAATTAGACTTACGGCACACAGGAAGCCGGTTCTCTTTTTTTAAGGTTCTTGGTAAACCGTTATTTGATTGGGCATGCTTTGAAAGGGTAGCAGCAAACAGGGTTTAAGTTAAAAGTCATTTGAACTTTGTGCACAATGGCAAGGTGTGATATTTTCAGTGCACAATGCACTTTGCATAGTGCCAACCATAAAATGTCTGGACTGGTGTCCACAATGATGGTTCCCATGTGGAAAAAAGCAGAAATTATACACAAGTGACGATACACCAGTTAATACAATTTGTCCTTAAAATTCATGCATCTCAGTATGAAATACAGTATAATCTTTTCAGAAATGTCCTGTTCATGTTTTTCTCAAACGTGCTTAATTTGCAACTTGCATATGGACCCTCTAGCTGTGTTTGCAACTCTTAGCTAGTTTGCTTACTGCTTTGCTAGCTAAGAGCAGTCATTTATAAAATACAAACATGCAGTTTTTTAAAGCCTTCAATCAGCAAATTATGACACTGCAAGAGGCAAAATGCATGACACTCATGACCTCAGTTACATGACGAGCAGAGTGAGTGAAGGAGCATTTAAAGTGGAACAGACTGAGTGTCCGTCCGTTTGTCTTTTCTTACAGCAGTGATCTCAAGCACTGATAAACATAATTGTGGGTACTCTGGCTTTGCCCAACATTAAGAAGGAGACAGAGAGAAGCCAGTGTTGTTGATGGTTATGGGTGGATGAGAGGATGCAGAAAAACATGGAGGCATGGCATGCTCTTGGGGGTGGGGGGACTTTGCAGTACCTGGTCCAAATAATGGGGAAGGCCAGCTGGGGCTTTTGGCAAACATATTTAGGACCTAGTGGCAGACCCTGAGCCCCTGAACTAATCCTGTTGCAGGTGATTATGTGGAGAGAATTTCAGAAATCGTGTGCTACACCCTCTGTTCTCTTCCCCTATACCTTCATTTCCTAATTACAACAAAATAACACAATGTTTTTACCATTATCCTACATGGTTATACAAATTCATTTAGAATTTAAAAATGGTAAATTGATTATTTTCATATGAATAAACTTGAGTATAATGTGACTTGTCATGGCCAATGTCAAATGTTAAAGAACAAACATGAATGTTTTTTTTCTCAACTGTTTCTGTCATCATGGCCAGAACATTATGTTGCATAAAAGAAACAGGCTTTTCTTTTTTTTTTAAACTGCAACTATTTACCATCCAACGTCTCACCTTGAAGCTGAATAGGCTTGGAAGCACGTTTTCAAACCTGCTATTTTTTAAGCACGGAAATCTTCACCTGCCGTGTCAATCCATGTCTGTTCAAATTAGCCAATCAAGAGAGAACTGAAAGAGTCCAATTTGTTGTGGTTTTGTCGGGAATGATTGACCTACTTTGGGTCAAAGGACTTAAAATTGTGATGTGACGACTTTAAAAGGTTTCATTTAGATTTATTTAGACGGTAGGATGCAGGTGTGCAGACGCATGGAAAAATATAAGCTCTTCATCGTCTGGCATGGCTTCTGCCTTGTGTTCAATTATGAGCCAAACAGTAATGCAGGCCTTGGTGAAAACATGGTATAAGAACCTATCACAACAGAGAAATGCAGGTGCTTGTACTAATTCTCCAAAGTTTACATCTGCATGAAGAAAAATATGTCATTAATAATTACAATATTTTTAATTTTTTTTTAAAATTGTACAAAACGCATCCAACAGAACAGATACATCTTGATTATGTGACTTTGCAGTTCCTTCAAATCAAACAAGCCTATCATTAAGATGTCAGTCTTGAACTATGTAAAGTTTGGGTGGGGAATTGAAAGCAATTAGCAGAAAGTATGGAAATCTTTTTGTGTAGGTTGCAGTGCTTTTCAACAAAATCAAGGCACACCATTTAAGCCCCAGGGGGCCCTAAAATTACTTATTTTCAGGTTACCTAAAGATATTTAAATGGGAAATGACAAAATGGTGTTTTTTCCTTTCTCCTATTCTTTTCTCTCTGTTGCTAGATGAGTGGCAGGTACAGCCTGTGACAAACAGGGCTTGTAACATGCTCTAAATCTGTCAGGACTGATTGCACTGGCCTCATTTGACTAACGGCTACATTGCAACAAAAAAAACATTCAGACACCATACCCAGTTGATGATGAGATTATGAGCCAAAATGTGTGATTAAATCTGATTTGCCTACCACAGCCATATGGATGATTGTACAGTAACCTTTCTATAGGGTCCTAATCCTCTAGTGTATTATATACAGTATACGGGCAGTGCAGACCTTTCAGTGCACACAGCTACAATGTGTTGTTTTATTTACAAGGACATGCACCTATACAGTGTTACTGAAAATACAAAATTCAGAAGGATGACACTGTCCCAGGTACTGAGGTAAACATCATTACTAAACTTCATTGCAGTAAAAAATGCATCTTTCTTAGGGAATGGATAAAAATGTAGTGCATACACCTGAGTGTATTACTGCCTGTGGTAGTATATGGTGTGGCAGAGGACATGGTTTCTTGGGTATACTTGATTCTGTATATACAATAATGTAGTGAATTATTGAGTAAATGATCTAGTTTTTTAACAGATATTTAAACAAGTAAAAATATTACATTTGAATTAACTATTTGTATCAAATTGGCTTTTAATCATAGACATTGTATCGTAACAAATGTATCTGTATCATGGACCGGCGTTACGTATTCAGAATACAAATATGAAAATAACGGAGAAAGGAGGAGTAGCCACTTTTCACAACAACAAACGTATTGTGGAGTGAATATGCATTAAGTTTTTTAAATTATTGATATGAAAATAACTGTGCATTGCTTTCATACCGCGATTACCTGTGATTAAGACAGGCTGCCCTGTCATATCGTCTCCCACTCCTCCCTCCTAAGCCTCAGACACACTCAGCCTTAGACTCTCCCTCCCCAGTCTCAGGCTGTCTCCACATGATAAGCAGTCTGAGCTGCACTTACCAGTTGGGTTGGGTACCCGGGGGCTCAGTTCAACTACGGTGGCCCTGAAGTGCAAACCATTACAGCAAATAGCACAACACAAGGGAAAATCGCACAACACGACAGAAAATGACACAACACAACAGCAAATGACACAACACGACAGCAAATCGCACAAAACAACACAAAGTAGTAGTCTCTAGAAAGAGCCAACATCTACGCAAATCTACATACCTGTGCCAGTTGGAATAGAAGAACACACCAGAATAGGCCTGTTTAGCAAGCTGTATGTGATGGCCGCATTCCTACACTTATAATATGCAATTCAATGTGGAAGTAATCCAAGTGTTCAGAATACGTTACTCAGATTGAGTAACGTAACGGAATACGTTACAAATTAAATTTTTGGGCATGTATTCTGTATTCTGTAATGGAATAGGTTTTGAAAGTATCCTTCCCAACACTGATCATGGACTATACATACCTATTGAATATCATGAGTGGGAGAATTAGACACCACTTCCGCAGCTAAGACAATATTAACAATTTAAATTACAATCAAAATTACAGCTCAGATACAAATTTGACTGCAGTCTTTCAAATTGCAATAAAAAAAAAAGAATCACTTGTTCAGCCCCATTTGTATATTTGTATTCCTATTTACTGTACATAAACCGAGTATTATCTGAGTGCACTTCCAAAAGCCCTATACAATATACTCATGCAGGACCTCAGTGGCTTCCCTCCAATTATAGCTCATGGTCTAGATAATAAACATAATGATTTCAACTTTTTGTTATATCTCCATTTTGACTGAACAGAGTACTGGCTGCGAAATACGTAATACAAGTCAACAAAACGGAACTATAACGTTGATCATTATTAAATTATTTCAAAATGTGCTGGCAATTTGCTCCAGATTATTTACTTATACATTTTTAGATAGAGCTTTAAAAAAAAAAAACATAACTCCATCTAAAATACCGCTCATGTGTATCAAAATTACATGTGGGGTCCGGAGGAATGGTGGGGTTTATTTGGTGGGGTCACTCTAGCCACTTTATCGACAATGCCAGTAGCTAATTCTTGCTCACAAGCTAGCTGTCACTCCACATAGCAAAAATAATCTTCGCCAGACCTCAGCCATCCAAAACTCGCTGCCAAAGCATTTGACTCTCAGTGCTATTAGAGGATTTAGTTTTGTGACTGTTTGACGTCATTTTTGTACCACTTCTTTTATCTTACAGACAAGACAGTATGTCAAACCCGCTCTCAAGTTGTGGTTTACTCAAATGTAATCAAACTTGCGTAGTTTGTAGAAATATAATGAGATTTACAATCCAATAAGATCTGACCAGAAATGCAGCATGGAGTGTGTTGTCCGCCTGAAGGGGTTGTTGTACACAATCCATTACATGTGCTGTCTATTTTGTTGATGTTTATTGTTTTACTTGGCTTTCCAATTCACTTTTATATTCCTTAATGTTCAGACCATGTTCTGGCCTTATTTTCTGCATCATTGGGAACTGCAAGTAGAGTGAGTATGTTTTGGCTGTCCAATGATATGACAGACACATGGAGACATTGATCATGATGCACCACTTCACATATAATACTTGATGCTTTTTAGGGAAGCAGAAATAGAGTAAGTAGCATCCATTAGACACACAAGGCCTCGCATAATAAGGCAAAGTAGGAAATGTAGGGATTTATATAATAAGGATTAGTCTTGGCTGGTAATACATTTGGTCATTTTGCTACATGAGGATTCTAAAATTAAAGCTTCATATGACATCTCATGGATTCAGAATTCATTTTTATTGCAGTCTCTCCTTCTTGCTCTCTCTCTGCCTCTCTCCCTTTCTCTCACAGAGCCAAAGGGTCAGTGATTAAATGATGTAGTTTGTGGGATGCATCAACCAGGTGGTGTACAAACGCATCTGTTGTGTTAGTCCTGCAGACACGGTCTTACCCATGGCAAACCTCAGATGCCGGAATGGTCTCAGCTGCTGTGTTCCCATTTATTTATTGTCATCTATTGGACATCTATTTGTACAGTTTTCCACAAAACACTAACTGGTTTAATTGGTACAAGCTCCACCAGCTTTCCAGACTCCCCTCTTTGACATCCATCCATGATAATATCCTGCTGTAAGGCTATGGGTACATTTAGTGCAAGTTTTAAAGAAAGACTTTACACTTCAACATGGCATGAGTTAATTAATTTCTAGTATTGGCAGCCTAATATTCTACATTTGCTGTGACGCCACTTCTTTTTCTATTTATAATGAAGACATGCAAGTCATAAAAAAAAACATATTTGCAAAAATACGTTTAATACTACATTAAGTATGAATTTAGGCAATTGTACTTAACTCCTTTTTTAATTTAAGATGGCTATTGTGTTCTTTACTCCACTACAGATATGTAACAGCTATAGTTACTTGTTACTTTGCTGGCTAAGATTTATATTATCTATCTATCTATTGTTATAGATTATGTACTATTGGCTAGTTTAAAGTAGTTCATATTACCTCAACAAGCAACAGTATTAACATGCAGCTAACATGTCAGCTGCATGTTAATGTTGTTGCTTGTGCAATGCATCAATAATAATAACAATAATAATGATGATGCTATCAAATACAGGTGAAACGATTAGTCAATAAATCGATGGGCAGAAAAATAATCAGCAACAATTTTAATAATTAATGGGTTTTTTAATCATTCCAAATAGCATTTCCTCTGGATGATGATGAACGATCATACAGCACACAATATGTTTATATAGGGCTTATTAATATGCAATTATTAGGGCCACCCCCTCTTAGTCGATTAGTCAACTAATCGACAAAATTAATATTTGTTACTTGTGACTAACAATGTCTTTAATCGACCACAGCCCTAGCAATTATACTATTTTAACTCTAATTCAGCACCTTGTTTCAATCTATTTTTAATATATTTCAGCACTATAACTTTAAAAACAAAAAACTTTACTGAGTTCATTATTTTTGCCTGTACCATCGTTCCAGTCCTTACATATACTAGTGATTCACTTGAACTCTCTCAGACTGATACGGCCCTGACAGTTTTGTTGAAAGACCTTTGGTTTACTGTGAAACATGCATCCTCTCAAGATGCTTTTATGGTGCATGTGTGTCAGCAGGTGTTTTTATTGATTGTGTTTTTTTGTTTTGTTTTTACTGTCGCGCCTTGTCATATGAGAATGACACATGGAGAGAATCCCTCATGGAGATGTTATATGGTGGGATGTGTGAATGATTTATGTTGCATTCAATTTGTCAGACAAACATTCCCATATACTGTAATGTTGATGCATGTTGAGAGGAAAATATAGAAGACAATAGATATCAGCACATATCAGCGAGCCTCCCCAGAATGGAAGTGATACAACTGCTTTAAATGTTTGGACATTTGAAATGACTGGCAAAACAACATGAATGTACATACAGTATGTGCAAACTGTTTCAAGCATTCATGCAGGTACTATTCGAGCAAATGCAAACAAGTGTGTATTTTATTACATTATTCCATGCCTTGATCGATGAAGTCTTGAGATACATTATGTATGAACTAGGGCTGTCAAACGATTAATTTTTTTAATCGCAATTCATCGCTTAATTTCTATAGTTAATCGCGATTAATCGCATATTTTATCACATGATTAAAATTCTATTATTTTGCATTTCAGAACAGTTTTTAAGTACATATTAACAATCAAAAGCAATTCTTACCAGTGTATCTTGATTGGGAGTCAAATTAATGCAAAGAAAGTTACTTTATGAACTTGATTTTAAGATTTGTAATTATTTATTTACTGTGTAAACAAAAGAAAAATGTGTGAATCTGTCATTATTGCACAATTCCTCCAAGTACCTAACTAAAAAACCCTATCCTTACCAGAGTCAATATAGTGTTTAGTAACTCCTAAATAATTTTGATTACTCACTGATGTCCAGTGATCACCGGCAATGAGACAGGTCAGAACATGCCAACCGTAGCACGTCTTTAAGACCCGAGTCCTCTACGATGCTGACAGGTCTGCAGTTATTTGCCACCCGTTTCGCAAGGGCTGTAGTAATTTTTTGGGATTTGGTTTCATCCACAGGTCGGCAAGTAGCACTCTCCAAAATACTGCTTTGCCTGAGTGGGTAGCATGCTAGCGGGTAGCATCACGTTAACTGTACTACTATGCTTAGCTCCGTAGGTGGTAGCTTAAGCTTGACGTGCTTCAGTGATATTTTAATTTGGCTTTACACAACGTGCATATGGCTTTCGACTTGTCTACGAGCCGTCCGGGAGTTTTAGAAAATAAAAAGCTCCATTCAGAGTTATTGCTGCTGTGTTTCTCCATCATGCCTGCAGCTTGCAGCAGCAGGATGTGTTAAGAGGAAGTGGCAGCTTGATGATAAGTAACGGTGCTGCAAAGGGCCAAAATAGTAGCCTGTTAGGCACGACGAAAAGCCGAGTGAAGTGTAATATAAATAAAAAAATGCCGGCACGGATTAATGCGATTAAAAAAAATTACGCGTTATAAAACGCGTTATGCTCGGCCCTTAATCGCATCGCGATTAACGCGCTAATGCTGACAGCCCTAGTATAAACCCACCGATGAGAAGCAACATGTAATTAGCTGAGTATAATAAAAGTACTCACAAAGACATTATTGTATATTATTGCCAAATGAATTGTAATAATGATGTCTGATTTTTATTGGCATATAATGTATTTAATTCATTTTCCTGCCACTGATTTTGATATGTAACTCACCAGGCTGAAGACAGAAGTGTGTGTTGTGTTTTCTTAGATTTAGTGGGAAATTGAACTGGAGAACTCAAAATTGGACCACATGAAAGCACAAAGCAAATCTTTGTAGCTACTGTACCTGTACTTGTACTGTAAGTTATTTTTTAAAGCCCTAGAGTGTATCATTATGGCAAATTTATGGCTATGCAAATACTGCTTTTCTATAGCATAAAATTGTTGCATGTCTAAATACTATATGTGCGGAGGTGCCAACAGGCATTTCTTTTTGCCTGTAGGTATAAACTACACTTTTCTTTCTTGTCTCCATAACTGGCAATATAATGGTGGTGATGCTCCCTGTTTCAGCTCTGTGTATCTCTAAGCGTGCAGCTGCCGCCGCCCTGCAAGCTCCAAATAATCTTGCATTTTGGCAGAGCACTATAGCCTAAAATAATGTGCAGCATATTATCTAAGCTAACAACATATTTCCTTGTCAAGGGCAATTTAGCAATAGGCTTGATGTTTAAGGACTCATAATCATTCGAATAGCATCAGCTAAACACCCCTTCACAAATGTGCAAGTATGCACACGCGCACACACACACACACACACACACACACACACACACACACACACACACACACGTAAACTACTGCACACAGCGTGGTCTGTGATTGATTAGCACAGTGGCAGTGGTACAATAGCTTGAAGGGGGTGCAATCCTTAAATAGAAGGTTTAAAGGAAGAGCAAGGCAAGCCAAGAATTCTGGTCAGCTGCAAGAAAACTGTTCTGGATGGTGTTCAATTACTAACACACAATGCTCTGAAGTAAAAAAAAAAAAAAAATGTACTTGTTTTTTTTCTTTAGCTTGTAAGATTGTATCTCACCTGGCAATGTCTTTTTCTGGTTGGGTAGAGATGGGATTTTAGCAATACTTCATCATTACCATTTCTTATTGATATTTACCAATACAGCTCTATAATTGTATAAATAAAAGTACATGATGTGAAAGCAATTCAGTTATTCACTTAACATTTAAAAAAAAAAGCAAGTTTAAGTCACAATAGCTATTTAAACAGTTACAACAAAGGCCCAGCTTCCTAAATAGCAAAGGCATTTTCAAACAATGGATTTGGAACCTCTCCTACATTGTTTATCAAAAATGCACCAAGGATCTTTTTTTAGAAATGCATGTTTTCCAGTATTAAAATTTATAATGGATGGAGTTATGCTATCTGATAACAAGCGTTACCTTGACTTGATGATGGAGGTGCAGCACAATGTTTTGCTGAGCCAGTCCAAAACACAGCAAATTGACTTATTAGTACCAATCCATCAGACATATCAAGAAACAGTATCAATTTAAGACTAGTTCTCAGTTTTGAGTGTTGAGAATGTTAGGAAATAAAAGTAAAACTTGCTTCCAAATGTGATGTTTACTGTGCATTTACTCTGATTTGATATATATATATATATATATATATATATATATATATATATATATATATATATATATATATATATAGTTATACAGTCAATACTGGTAAGGTACTCTGTGGAGTTTTTGACCACTAGTTGCGTGAGCACATGGGCACATGATTTATATCCTGCTATGCTTCACGCTATAATGTGGTAACGTACAGAGATGGGGACTCGAGTCTGAGACTCGGACTCGAGTCGCACTTAAGTCGCACAAACAGCAACTTCACCCAAAAGACTTCAGACTTAGACTCAGACTCGAGCTTCGAGACTCTTCAACAATCTGTTTTCATGCAATTATTGCTTTTTAAATCTAAATTCATTCATGTATTTCTATTTTCTTTTATTGGCGCATATACGTTGGGGAAACTTATGACAAGCTGCATGTCCCCTGCTCTTTGCCATAATGTGCAACGTAACGCATACGCTATGCCTATGTGCGCGCACTCACATTGAACACAAAAAATGCATTGACGATGGTGACACCAAGATACAGGTGCAGATACCAAAATGTTGAAAAATACAGTTATGAAATTGAAACAGAGTTCTTAATTTGTGTTTCTTCAGACTGCATTGCAGTAGACCCCATAAAGATTTTGATACTGTACTGTATGGATGGTAGTTACAGCACATGCTTTGAATTCATAAGATTTAACAATACAGTGTTAGGGACAGATCAGATGGCCAGAGACTTGAGACTTGACTTGAACTTGTGGCAAAAGCAAGTAAAAATGTATGTAAACAAAACACAATTCAAAATATTTTACCAATTGACTTTTCGAATGTTTTATTTTTTTAGGAAATGCATTGAGCATGTTTGTTAAGCCTCAAGAATACACACACTGTGTATTAGTATTCGTATTAGTAACAATGCATGTAAAAAATAACTGTTTGTTTACAAGAAAAACTCCAGGGGGCCTTTAAATACTAACTGGTCTCCATTCACTAACACTAACACCCTGACTATCATAAATTGTTTTTCACATTTTCTGGGGGGAAATGTTACAGTTTGATATTAGAACAACCACAACAATTTAAAGACGCATTAATGTAAAAAGCTGGCAACACAGCCTTTACTGTCAAAGACATGCAATCTCCATTATCTTAATAATATTTGGAAAATTTGACAGATAATGCACATTTTTTAATTTGCGAGGTGACTCGCGAGTAATTTCACAGAAAAATACTTGGACAAGTGGAAAATCGCATGTCTTCTCCCAGCGACTCCCTCTCCTCCCCTCAGTCATCCACCATTAGGCTTGCACAGTAGCAAAACCTGTTGGCAGTCTAAGCCATGCTGCTACCTGCTGAAATGTAACTAAGACAAAGCTCCTTTATCTGCCCTGCTAGTCTGCTGTCCTCAGCACACAATTTACTATTCAGTCATTTAACAGATGCTCTTATCCAGACAGGGGCATAACGAGTGCATTCATATATGGAGGGCTGAAACGGCCTCATATTTCCACTGTGTCCTCCCAACTTTGTCAGATGTGAAGGACGTAGGGCACTGGCGGTGGAGGTCACAGGAAACCTGTCTGGATGGCAGACTGGGGAGATTACGTACTTTATGACTCCCACTTTGGATTTCTCTCCCTCCCTGTCTCCCTGCCTCTCCCTCACTCTCGTTCTCACTGGTTTTCTCATTTCCTATGTTTTTTTTACCTGCATGCCACATTACATTTCGAAGGTGAATCCCATAAATACTGAAATGTCTTTGGAGGATAAATTACTTAGGATGCATGGAATCCTAAGCCTCATTTTGCATCGACAATGTCAACCACTGGAAATTCTTATAGCAACTTCATACATTCTGACAAGGCTAACAGTCTATATTCTATAACTATTGGATTGAAACAAAAGAAGGAACTGAGAAATGTGCTGATTTATTTAATCCCTTTGAAATATATATTATTTTCAGATTTGATCCCCACGTCTCATATTTGAAGTTCCATCTCCATTTTTTATCTTAGAAAACAGGCCTGGGAAATTAATCTCCTGAAGACTCTTGATAGGGTCATGTCCAGACCCACAGACATTCCCAGCAGGTGCCAACTCTGTGCCTGTATGCAACTCTGTGTGTATGTGTGAGCATGTACAGCTTTTAATTTTCTTACTGGAAGTTGCATTAATGACCAAAAATTGGCCAGTTTACATTAATGCGGTGCAGCAGTATATTATGTTAATTACAAGAGATAATCAATATGTTAACCAGTAAACTCACACATTTCTCTAATGTACTGTGGAAGCTTTTCACCAGCAAAAAGCTTTGCACTGACAGAGCTCCAGTTCATATGCACATATCCTCAGATGTAGCTTTGTACTCCTTTTACTCCTGAAAATGACCTTCACTACTTAAACAATGATTACAATGTAATGTCCACATGTGTATGTTACTGGCCTTAATTGAAGCAGTTGCCAAGATGAATAATTACCTTCTTCTGAATGAAGCTCAGACACATAGCAAATGTAAGACAATCTGTGACTGGTGGCTACCAAGACAGGATTTGGCATTGTCAAACATTTATATATTCTCTTCCTTCCCGCTACCAATGCGCACATCCATGATGCCATGTCAACAAGCGCCCACACATGACAAGCATATCATCCTGTGTGGGCGCGTTGAGAGTGTCAGAAAAAGAATATTAAGCGACACCCCCACCCTCGATCCATCCCCTTGAGTGATGCTGTCCTTATGATTCAAGCAAAAAATAAAGTTCCAATTGTATAATCGCAACTGGTGAAGAGTTACTATCTCACAGTGTAACAGACTGTTACAATGTTGTTGTGTCACCTTATATTTTAGTTTAGCTGAAAGGTTTAACAATACTCTTTGGTGGTCATTATGCCCTCCTCCAATGTTGTTTGTTCTAAACAGTCAACAAACCGCCAAAAAAATTCTGAATCCAGAAATCTTTTGAAAAAAGCTTTAGCCACTGCTATGGATAAACAGCCTCATCAAACCCTGATGAATTACGGTTATTTTGTCATCTTGTGAAGGATATATTTTACTTATTTCCCCTTTGAAATGTCATCAGCATGTCACTGGATTGTCATGACATTTTTTATACCAATGTAAAAATTACTTAAAAATCATCAAAATATATGACTTTGAGATACAGATGGACTTAAAGCAGTGTGAACATTTCTGTCCTTCCTTGCCCATCGCCAGTCAATCAAGACTTCTAACCAGAGAGATTTTATGATTTATTAAAGTAAATGATTACAGCCAATGCAAGTCACAAGTGCAGTTTCATTGGTTTTGGGCCAATCCCTTCCTACCCACACATAACACACATAACCACCAACACCACCCCACACCCCCTACACACAGCCTCTCCACAGGCATGCCAGTAGTAAGCGGTGCTTTCACCATACAGAGAAAAGAAGGGCCAAGTGGCAACTAGGGCAGCGGGGGCACAACCTGTCAGGGAACTCTGCTGCCAAGCCTCAAATACATTTGGAGGTAGCCTTGACTGAAAGTGACTTTCAAAGTTTATCTTAGTATTGCAAAGACCCATATTCAGATGAACTGTGCACAAAAAAACACTTCAAGATTTTTCTTAGGCAGTTCTTTCTTTGTGAAATGGAACAAAAGGGAGTTGGTTTTCTTATGTCGCATAACATTTCTTGACTTTGACTGTACTGACTTATCTGTGAAAAGGTTGTTACTAGATAAGTGTTTTCACATTCCTCAACTAATTTCTGTTGTCTGTGCACTTCCGTAAAATTTGAGATTCAAACGTATACTGGGCAAGTTATAGGTGGTAAGTAGAGCTGCACAATAAATAAAATATTAATCGCAATCATGATTTGGGCTTCCCACAATTAAATGAACATGATCGACTGCAATATTTACGTTTAAAATGTGTGCTCCGCTCATGGAAAACTCCACTGCCTATCAAATCAAACACTACAAACACCTAAACTAACAGCATGACTCAGGAAGGACTCAGCCAGCTCCATGACAGCAGTGGCATTACGCACCGCCGTTCTCTGTTAAATCGCCTGAAAACAAAACCAGGGTGCTACAGTATAACAACACAGACCTCTACACACATCAGCCTGCTTGGATATAACGCAATTCAGCCAGACATTTCTTGGTTCTTGGCTGAGATGGACGGCATAGTGCTGCAGTGTTTCAGTGTTTACACTCACTGTACTTTTAGGACTTTTAGCTAGCAGCTTAATCCCGAATCCTGTCTAATTTGTAAAAGCTGGAAAAGAAACCTGAAACCTCCAGCGCAGAGGGGACTCGTCAGTACAGAGAGCAAAAGCACACTGTCATCATAGCTGTGTCAGCCACTGCCAGTAACAAGCTAACAAATAACATAAACAAATAAAAGATGCTAACTACTCTTGCCATTCTGATACATGTATGTCTGTTAGAAACTATCTCTGCAGATCGCGTGTCCTGTCTGAAAAGCCCAATTGGTTAAAATGGGCGCCAAAAGAAAGTGTGCAGAGCGTCGGGGCGCTCCCGCCTCCTGTCTGAACCCGGCTTGAGGCTCCAACATGTATGGCTGAATCTCTCCGAATTTCATGACAAACATCTAACAGTTTTACTCAAAATCACAAATTGTGGTGCTAGAGGAGGTGCTAAAGTCAAAGTCTTAAGGATAGATTGTCTGGGAACCATGAATGTCTGTTCCAAATTTTGCCCCAATCCATCTTGTAGATATTGAGATATTTTACAAAACTTTGACCTGCTGCTGGCGGTAGATAAAACATCAGGAAGTCACTAAAGTCAGTAGGATTCATCATCAGAGACAAATGAATGGTAATGAAGATTTTTTATTGTGTATTCAATCCAATGTGTTCTTAAAAGAGAAAACAGTCACGTCAGTCGAACGACGAACGCCGTGCTACGTGAGCTGAACTGTCACTTGAAATCTCCCATGGTCCGTGGTTTCCCAATGGGTCGATAGGAATTATGTTTGTGAAATGTAATTACATGGAAATGCATGAATTATATCTGTTTATTAAAATATATGCACGCCGTTCGTCGTTCGACTGGACGGACTGTTTTCCCAAGATGGCGCCCGCCTGTATACATGAAAGGTACTGTCTTTCCAAACTATCTTTTTAATAAACTGTCTGTACACTTACAAAGTTCTCAATTCTTCGGTTTACATGTAGGGACCCTCATTATGCTCCCGTGGAAGTGTGGTGATATTTTGAGCCTTGTTAGTGGTATAGAAAAGCGATTTCTTTTTACTTTACCTGTGCCCGACGACTACCTTTATAAGCTAATTAGCAGTTTGCGCTAAAACTGGTCACATTCGATTAGCATGAAAAGATATCACAGAGAATGGTCGACTCAGTACACGTGTTATTAACCCCTAGGTTCATTTTGCGCTGGATTTCTCTCATCTCCATGGCTGTCCCAAACGACCTCTGCAGTTCATCAAGTGTGCAATTACTACATTTGTGATGTCTTTTTTCTTTTCCTGTAGCCTTACCCAGAGAATGTTTGGAGAGTATATCTGATTTCACTTGAAATTGCAATGGCCAAACCACTACCAAGTCATCAATCAACCTCAATTCGTTGGAGGTTTGATTGAATTTCATAATTTCCTTCAGTCTGAGAGGTTCTGGAGATCGATAAGCCCGATATTTGTGTGACTGTTAGTCAAATGAGTGGTACAAGAATGATACGAGAATTATACGAACCTATGTAAAGTATTGCTCTTAATGTTATGAAAAAACAATACCAGAGAAAAACAATAAATGTATAATAGACGCAGAACAGAAGGACAATACAGAACAACAGCTCTAAATGCTATGTCATTGTGAAATAAAAATGTCCAAAGTTACATAGTATTTCACAAATATGTTTTGAATATCAATATATCAACATGCTGTGTAAACACAAGCAATTTCTATATAAAAACACAGCAAAATATATATTTTTTCTCAGCAGAGCATGCAACTTGCATTAAAGTAAACAGGCGGTATTTCATACATAATTTGATTTGCTTTTCAGACGATTCTCTTTTACCACTAATGTTCTCACATTCCATACAGAAAGGAGGTGTGACTAGTATTGTCTTAATATTTCAATGTCACCCTTGCCTTTATGTATAGGATAACACTGAACACATTGTGTGTCATTACAGTAAGTTGGCGATACAGATGAATTGTATGCAATTTTTAATTTAACTACGACAAAGCTTAGTGATGTCCTTTTTCTCCCTTTCAGTGAGTGTGTGCCACAAGACTGAGGTGTGGAAAGAGCAAACTAAAATCATATTAATAGAAACATAATCTCCTCTTTCATCTTTAATTTTTCACCGTCACATCAGAGCAATGTAGCACTCATCATCCTCTTAATTAGCTGTCAAAGTATGGCCGAGAGGACTTCCATAAAAGATGCTTCCCTTGACGCAGGACAATAGAGGAAATGGGTAGGGTGGTTTCTAGGATATTTCACCACTGTTTTCCTTTAGTCTCTTAAGGCCACAGTCCTCTTGGGTGCTAGCTGTATATATCCTAACTGGAAATGGAAGAGGTGACAAGGTGAGGACACAAAATATCAAGGTACTCTATTGACATGTCACTAACAAATAAGTAATTAAACACATTTTATTTATCACATTAGAGTGCGTGTTCTGAGTCAAAGTGCCCTGGTTCACATATGAATACATAGCAATTATGTATTTCTACTTCTTTTTTTCTTTTTCTTTTTGTAAGATGTTTTTTTTTTGGCATTTTAGGCTTTTATTTGCTTAGACATGAAAGGGGAGAGAGAGGAGGAACGACAGCAGCAAAGGGCCGCAGGTCATAATTGAACCTGCAGTCGCTGCAGCGAGGACTGAGCCTCTGTATATGGGGCACACGCTCTACCAGGTGAGCTACCCAGGTGCTCCATGTAGCTCTACTTCTGATTGATTCTTTATTTCTAGTTACCTACGCCAAGTAGTTTATAGTTTTTGATTCAGTGTGTTTGTTTGTTTGTTTTTCAGCAGGGTTGCAGAAAAACTACTGGCCCAATTTTCATTAAACTTTGTGTAAGGGTGACGCATAGGCCAAGGAAGCACCCATACAATTGTGCAGCATATCCTAATCATGGAGTGGATATACAAATTATGTTTCACTTCCGTTAACATTGCAAGATAGGGCATGGCCTTGGCAGGTCTGCACTGTCCTAGTGCCCTTCTAGTTTCAGATGTGATACTGCAGTTTTCAATATACAGAGTATTGTACACTCCTATGCATTAGAATGTGTACCCTAAATTCAAGATATAGCCTTTCAAAGTTTCCAAATTAGACTCCTATCTAGTTACACAATAACACCATTCCTGTGGTTTCAAGACTACAATCAGGAACGATTCATATATAAAACAAGAAGTACTACAAAGGGTACGTATTTTGTCATGAGTCAGTATTTGTAAGATTTGAAATGATACACAGTCCTGATTTTTCAAAATTAATGACAAATGAGAATTCAGGCAATTGTGCATGTAGGTGGCACCGTCATATCAAATAGTCATACCATAATACAGTAGTTATTATAATACTTTTTTTAATCCAACATGTTAATCATACCGTAAAAAAAGTTGGAAGTAATTGTGTGGTGAGTGGGCATAACTTCCGACATGGATGTAAAGTAAATACATAACTTAAATGTGTACAAGTCAATCAATCAATCCAATGTAAAGTGTAAAATCACAATTAGACATGGTCTCAGTGCACTTTACAATTAAAGGAAGACAAATAACAGACAGTAACAAAACAATTGTACAGCATTGAAGCAGTAATTATAAACAATATAAAACCAGCAACATAAGACAATAAGTGAAAAGGTTTGTTTGTGAAGGACACAGAAAGGATGGTGTGTTATGGTTAGCTAAAGTATAATGAGTAGAGGTGGGTTTTCAATCTAGATTTAAAAATATCAACTGAGTGAGCTTCTTTAACATGTAATGGGAGGCCATTCCACGGTAGGAGAATGCTATATAACCAACTGATTTTTTGTTTACTAGAGGAATGACCAGGGGACCAGCATCAAGGGAGCAGAGACAGTGTGCCAGTGTATATGGTGTAATAAGTTCAGATAAATAAGGTGGTGTGAGTCCATGCAGGGCCTTATATGTTAAAAGAAGAACCTTAAAATCAGCTCTAGCTTGCACTGGGAGCCAGAGGCCAGAACGGATGTTATGTGATTGTATTTTCTAGTTTTTGTCAAAATTCTGGCTGCAGTGTTCAAAGCAAGTTGAAGGCCTCTAGTGGCACAATTTGGAAGACCAGAAAAAAGACATTGCAGTAATCAAGTCGGAAAGACACAAATGCATGGATTACAGTTTTAGCATCTCAAAATGTATCTCAGTTGTTTTTTTGTATACAATGTAAAAGTGGGTTCCTGATGTGCAGGTGTTGGAAGTCACATTTCTGAACAGTTTCTCCATTACCAGGTTCAGCCCATTTTTTCAGCCTCATTTACAATCTGATTGGAGTTTGGGCACAGCAGAGCAGAGGCCAGGCTACAATTGAAAAATAATTAATTAGTGTCACAATTAGTAACAGGGCTAACCTTCTTATTGCACAAAGCAGGAATATGTGTTCCTCCTCTTTGTGGTGTTTGTATAGTGTGTGTGTGTGTGTGTGTGTGTGTGTGTGTGTGTGTGTGTGTGTGAGTTGAAAGCGTTTTTGTGCTGAGTGCTTGTGCATAATTTTTTTATGCACAAGTTTCATCAGTAATTGTTACTAATGAGATGTCTAGTGATCTGCCAGTGGATTGAGCACTTCTGTACATTCTATCTTGCCTGGGTCCAGACCTTTGAATCTGCCCACTCCACCGAGTTGACTGAGTCGTGTGGCATTATGACATGAAACAGTGGTTTCTTGGTTAAATAAGATGGATGGATGGATAGATAGATAGATGGATAGATAATATAATATAAGATAATATAAAGTAAAGTCAAAGTGCATCGATTGCCAAAAGCAATGGATCCAAAGAGTGATCCAATGAGCGATCCAATAGTAATAGCTAATGCCCACCTGGAGCTAATGAAAGCTTTGCTATAAAAGAGGGCAAGAGAGGAACAACACTTAACAGAATAGCTACTGGCTGCATAGTGAAGCTCCTTTATAGTGAAAGCATTGTTTTTTAGCATTGAGCTACCACACCCTGAGCTGAGTTAAAATATTGTTGAGTTTATTACTTTTAATATATAATAATACAGTAGATTGTAAGAAAAACACAGATACATACATTCTTACTTCAAGATTATAAAGTTGTTTATGTGAAGGACTTAGAAATTACTTATACAGTATAGTCTAAATATCTAAAAGGTTAATTGAAATATGACAAAAAAAATAACCAGCAAGTGTTGTTGAATATTAGAGCGTGAAACAAAGTATACAGTTTATAGCAAACTGTCTCCAGAAAGGCCTGTAGTTCAATATGTATAAAACACAGGAACCAATTGGGTCATGGTTCAATGAACTACAGTACATATAGTTTGATCTGCAATTGGCATCAACAATATTTTGCTAATTGATACTTAACTAGGGCAAAAGCTGCTTAAAGGAGTTGTTGGTGTGCACCAGCAGCCGACTGCTCATTGAATCCAAATCCTTTTGAATTTCTTACACAATTTATTTAAGCTCAGCTTTAAAAAGAAAGTCATAAATAAAACCATACTTAAAAACAAAAACTTAAATGAATGACTTTCCAAGAACTAAAACAGTAGTTTTCCAGATACATTACTTATTAGCCATTTATTTAAACTGTTTTTTTTTTTTTTTTTAATTGCTCTGTGCTTTTCCAATGAGGACTATTGAGTAGAATTAAGTTATACATTTCTTAACAAGGGAGCTTAATGACTTAGACATTAAACCAAATCCATATTGACACTGGCATTATAATGAAAAAAATATTACTTCCCATGGAGTAGTGAAAAAAGTGAATATGAGAAAATCAGCAACTGTCAACACGTATCCTCATTGTTGCTTTTCAACTAGATGACACTTTGTAGAGATATCACTTATGCCTGCTTGCTGTGCGTGTAGCATATTGACACACTGATATTGGCCAATGACAAACGGAAGGGACTGTAGGTAATTGTACACTGTGCAATTACTCTTCACTAGCTTGCAGGCAGTCGATTCAATCACATTCTTGTTATGTTCATATGAATATATATTCATCCTAACTTGGAAGATATACTTCATTCACTGAATAAAGTAGATATGGGAGAGACATGTCTAAATGGAAATGTTATTGAATGATTGATATATAACCCTGCAGGAATATTCAATCACACATTTTGGTTAATGAAAATGGACAGTAGAAATAGGGTAGGTGTAATAGGTAGATGTGACAGCTTACTGGTGTCACTGCACAAATGAGGACATCAACTCCCTATACCGAAGCCACATGACAGACAAAATGTCTATTTGTTGAATGTATAGAGAGTTAACGCCTACCAAAGTTAAATTCCTTGTGTATGTAAGTATACTTAGCCAATAAAACTGATTCTGATTCTGATGACCGTAACCAACTCCAAATTTAAATTGCACTGCTATACTGAATAAAAATATACTTGACACAGAAATTAATGGAATGATTAGTAATTAAACCCACAACATACTGGGGGTGACCCAATAGCATGGGTCTTGTTACAAGAAAATACAATACTATAGTATAGTCCTATAATAAATCCTGCCTTTGTGAAGCTTATGATGGTCAATTTCTGTTGTGGTTATGTCAGAGACACACTTAACTTTGCCAGTTTTACATTAATGTATTTTTACTAGGGCTGTCAAAATAACGCGTTAATTTTGATTAATTTATCTGAGAAAAAATAATGCGTTAAAAAAAATAACGCAGATTAATCCATTCCATATTGACGTTTGAACCGGAGCCATTCTAGCCACAGTTGGACTGTAAAATGAAGGAGGGAGACGAGAATGTTCTGCCTGGATTATTAATTGGAACATTTACTTGTAAAAATCTTCTTCCTGCCAACCCTGGCTACCGAAATCTGGTGCCACTGATATGTCTGCGCTTCTCTCTGATGCTCTGAAACATAAACACCACTGCACATGACACTAGTTAACACTATACTCGACAGCAGCTAACGTTAGCCTACCGCTAGCTAGTAGCTGGATTAAACACGGTTAAAATGCTGACAGCTAACGCTAAACGGTGTAAAGTTTGACTGTGTTTTACTGTAGAGGATTCAACACCGGTATGTAACAATCTGCAGCTGCCGTCGGAGAAACAACGCAGACGGTGCGTTCAATGAAACTGGTAAACTACAGCCTCGTGGTGCATTTGAAGTTATTGTAAATGTCCTTTTCCCACCTGATGGTTCAACAGCAATTTACTACTGAAATTAGTTATTGTTATACATTATTATTAAATCATTTCATTTTGACCATATGGCCTTAGCAATAAACAAGCCGTTCTTTAATGTCACCAACTGTTGTTTAGTACCCTTTCTTTTTCTTTTCTTTCTTTCTTAAAAAGTATCGGTTCAAGCACTGTTAATTATGTATGCGATTAATTTCGATTAATTAATCACAGAGTATGTAATTAATTAGATTACATTTTTTAATCGATTGACAGCCCTAATTTTTACATCATATTTGATATGGTATTTTAATTTTGTATATACTTTACTTATCTTGTCAAATCAAGTCAATTTAAATGGATCTGTAGGGTCATACCACAATTTACACTATATGATGTTACACTATACTCATAGGACTAATTAGTCAGCATTAATGTAAGAAGAAGGCACAAACGTCTGTCTGTAATGATGGAGTATAGACTGCAACAATCAATAATCCATATAATAGTATAAAGTTGCTCAGATGAATATGTGATCATTACTGATCAGAATTAATCTGAGATATTCTGTCTTTAATTGCCTTCTCTCTGGACTTAGTAACAGTCTGAGTGCATATTTAGCGTGATCTAATTTACATAATGACAGTATTATATAAGACTCTTAAGAACAAATGTCTCCTTTATTATCATATAATAATTTCACAAGAAAACATGGCCGACTGCCAGCTGTGGACATCAGCGGCAATACATCATGTTAAAATGTATTTTGTGGATTTGGCACGGATATTGTGTTTTTCTATTGCATACACTTTCCAACAGGCTACTGCTG
This sequence comes from Sander vitreus, assembly GCF_031162955.1. Lineage (NCBI taxonomy): Eukaryota > Metazoa > Chordata > Actinopteri > Perciformes > Percidae > Sander > Sander vitreus. The sequence continues at coordinate 12,516,031 of NC_135864.1, forward strand.
TGTAGTCCAATATGTGCAAATGTAATGCATTTCATTTTTTTTGTCTTGGTTCCAAATATGGTAGCGTACATTTTTTTGTGATGGGGCAGTGCATCATCTTTTTGCTTGGTGTTTGACCTCCTTCCTCTAGTGCTGCTAAGAGCTTACACAATTAATTTGTTGTGCTCTCTGCTAACTCCTGCATGCTTTCTGACAATACTTGTGTGCCATTTCACAATGAAAGAAATGCTAGACATAAGATGTTCAGGCTCAGCAACAGAGAATAACTAGCAGTTCAAAGTTGTTCCACCTACGATCACAACTGACGTTTGGCTTCCAGATACAAATTCAACTCTGTGATGTAGTTGGCTCAGGCCTTCGAGCCACAGAACAATGCTCCTGATTAACTGGTCAGTCTCTCTCTGAACTCTGAACCTCAACTCCAGTAAAGATATTTGGTTTGAGACCTATATTAATAGATTGTGGCGAAAAAGTGGAGGACATGTTCCTCCACAGGGTGGCTGGCCTCAGTTTGCATAATAAGGTGAGGACTTTAATGAGTCAGGAGGGCCTCGGTATTGAACTGTTACTCCTCCACAGAAACAGGAGCCAGAATGAGAAGTTGTTCAGGCAACTGGTAGGATTCCCCTGGATAGCTCCCTTTGGTGTTGCTCCAAGCCCAGCACACTTATGAGTTTCAGTGAAAAAGAAAGCCTGGCTGCTCTGCTCACTGTGTTGCCACTGTCACCCTGACACTGAAAAGCAGTTAGAAATTAAATGGATGGATGCGTACATTTAAAGTTGACTTGATTATGAAAAAAAAGCTAGCTATATAAACTTAGCACAAAAAGTAAGGACTTCTAGGAGCTTCGTGTACCATTACAAATATCCCAGTGGTTTAATGTTGATAATGTCAGCTTTTAAGTTTAAAATGCATTAAATGGAAGTTAAAGTGAATTTCAGTTTTTGACCTGAGTCAGCATTTATTTCCAAAAGGCAAATGGGAAATTGTAACATTTCATCAATTCCTCATTCTTTCTGATATGAGGCCACATATTGTAGCTCTGATTTATTCATTTCAATTATCCTTGCTCTCATTAAATTAAAACAAATGGCATCTCGTTACACACTAGCTCTGGGTTTATTGCAGTATAAAATCTATCCTATTGTTGCATGGAATTCAACATAATGTGTAATGTCATCAATGGGAGATAACTTGACACCTGTCAATACAATCACACAGTAGAGATGGTACACTTGCTGCTGTTCATTTAAAAGAAAGTATCACTCAGTAAGCCTTTTTAAAGTCCAGTTGCGATTCAGTATAACTACATCAAAACACATACTATGGAGAACACTGAAAATAAACTTAGCACAAAAAGTAAGGAAATTTGTGTTTGATAGATTATTTCTCTGTGGTAACAATGCTTTTTGGCAATAAATCTTATACCGTTGGAAAGCCTGTTTAGTTCCCTTTCAAATGGTGCCCCATTTGTAAGGAACATGCATTTGTGGGATGAGCAGCAGCGCTGAGTATGTGGGTTGCGCCCATGAAAAATTTGCCAAATCTCTGCCAATGCCAAACAGCTTCTTCTGCCATTGACTCATTTGGGGTTTGGTGGATTGGATGATTGAAGTTTGAAGAAACAAGACATATTGGCAATTTAACAATTTCACAAACAGGAGCCTCAGTGGCGTGTGGAAGAACCATACACAGCCACAACAGCCTGGCACCTCCTCCTCATGCTGGTCACCAGCCTGGTCACACACTGCTGTGGGATGGCATCCCATTCTTCAACCAGCATTTGTCGCAAGTCTGCCACAACTTGTGTTGGTCACTCTGGCACGAACAGCACGCCTAAGCTGATCCCACAAGTCTTCAATGGGGTTGAGGTCAGGACTGCTGGCAGGCCATTCCATCCTCTCCACTCCCACATTCTGGAGGTAGTCTCTGATAAACCCCGCCCTGTGGGGGCGAGCATTGTCATCTTGGAGGATAGAGTTCGGTCCCAGACTGTGGAGATATGGGATTGCCACTGGTTGCAGAATCTCATCTCTATATCTCTCTGCATTTAGATTGCCTCCAATGATGACAAGCCTCATTTTTTCCAGTGAGGGAGATGCCGCCCCACACCATCACACTGCCTCCACCAAAAGGTGTTACTCTATCGGTGCAGCAATCAGCATAGCGTTCTCCGCGTCACTTTGACCCTACGATCCAACTGCCGTAGGCAGAATCTGGACTCATCACTGAACATAACATTCCTCCACATGTTCAGGTTCCAGTGCACGTGTTGCCGACACCAGCGCAAACGGGCCTGACAGTGAAGGGCAGTCATGGCAGGAATCCTGGCAGCCCTATGAGACTGGAGATTGGCTGCGTGCAGTCTGTTCCGGATTGTCTGGGCAGAGAGCCGTCGGCCATATTGTCCTGCAAACCTTGACTGCAAATCTAAATTTAAGTGCTGACAGGGTGAGGAAATGGTCTTCTTGGGACGCCCACTTCGCGGCCTGTCTTTGACATCCCCCGTTATATGGAACTAGGCCTTCAGTTTGGAGATGGTACTAGGGATCACTCCAGATAATGCCGCAACTTGGTTTTGCGGAACACCAGCTTGAAGTTGCCCTATCGCAAGGGCCCTATCCAGATCAGTCAAACGTGGCATGCCGATTCTTGGAGCAGACACTTACTGACTGTAGCTGTACTTACAGTAGATGGGCCCATGCACACAGGTGCTGCCAAAATCTCAAAACAAGTGTCAATAGCAACAGCAAAATAACCTATTTGGTTAGAGAAGCTTTGGCAAATTTTTCATGGGCGCAACCCACATACTCAGCGCTGCTGCTCATCCCACAAATGCATGTTCCTTACAAATGGGGCACCATTTGAAAGGGAACTAAACAGGCTTTCCAACAGTATAAGATTTATTGCCAAAAAGCATTGTTACCACAGAGAAATAATCTATCAAACACAAATTTCCTTACTTTTTGTGCTAAGTTTATTTTCAGTGTTCTCCATAGTATGTGTTTTGATGTAGTTATACTGAATCGCAACTGGACTTTAAAAAGGCTTACTGAGTGATACTTTCTTTTAAATGAACAGCAGCAAGTGTACCATCTCTACTGTGTGATTGTATTGACAGGTGTCAAGTTATCTCCCATTGATGACATTACACATTATGTTGAATTCCATGCAACAATAGGATAGATTTTATACTGCAATAAACCCAGAGCTAGTGTGGAACGAGATGCCATTTGTTTTAATTTAACGAGAGCAAGGATAATTGAAATGAATAAATCAGAGCTACAATATGTGGCCTCATATCAGAAAGAATGAGGAATTGATGAAATGTTACAATTTCCCATTTGCCTTTTGGAAATAAATGCTGACTCAGGTCAAAAACTGAAATTCACTTTAACTTCCATTTAATGCATTTTAAACTTAAAAGCTGACATTATCAACATTAAACCACTGGGATATTTGTAATGGTACACGAAGCTGCAGTGCTATAGATTAATGTAGTGTAGTGTTTAATGTATTGCATTACACCGATCTAGTAAAGCATCAAGAGTCATGTATGAGTCATGCAACTTCGAACGCTTCAATAAGGCCCAGGAAAACTTAATGTGCATCCTTTCCAAAAGCACGTCTTTTGATGGCTGAGACGTTTCATTATCACAAGATTTGTGTATTTGTGACTACCCAGTTAATCATCAAGGTATTAATCATAAAGGTAATAAAGAGATCACTGATAAGACTACAGTCATACTTAGGTAGTTATTACTTAACATAATGGCTTCACAGGAAATGTTGCCAAGGTCAACACCAGAGAACAATGCAACCCTTCAGACCCAGATCCACTGTGGATAATATAATACAAAAATGAAAACACAGCTGTGCTCACAGATGTTCATGTGGAATCCTTTTTCTCATGAAGGGGGGAGTACAGTATGGAGAAACCAGAGGGAATCTGTTTGTATGTCAGGATAATTGCTGGATCCTTCTGGCCTGCCCATTTAAGTCTGCGTTGTCTTTAAATTCCATCAGCTTAATTATTTAATAATTAATTTATAATAATAATTTGCTCCTAAATCACATGACATTTAGCCATGCACCGTTAATTGTTTTATATATATATATAGTATATGGGTATTATGTGGTGTTATTTTACACAAGGGCTTATACATATTAATACAAGATTTTTATGTTTTAACTTGAATATTTTTGTGGTTCTCTGTAACTTGGTTCATTTTAAGCCTGTAGTCAATATAAGCGCCTTTCAAACCCCAGAGAATAAACTGGGCAGACAAAAAAAAATAAATAAATAAATAAAAATAAAAAAGTTTAAAATGTCAAACAGTAGGGCTTTTTTTCTTCTAAACTTTTGGAAGGCTGACATTTTTGAAACAAGAGTTTCTCAACACACTGCAATAACTTTCAAAATAGGGCACTGTACTGGTGCATTACTTTGAATATAGTGAATACAAACATTTTCATACACTAACAATTACTTGCAATCATGTCTACAGTATGACTTCCTAATATGTAGAGTTGCTGATGAATAAATTGATGTGGTTTTACCACCATAATACAAAAAATTGCTTCCCTATTTAATAAAATGCACTTACACTACTTGTTATACTACTAATCTACATTTCTACTGGTGTATATGTGTAGATCAGAGTCAATCAAAATAGCTCCATCTGGCCTATTCTTCAAATCTGGAAGACAAAAACATGCATCCAGTCAGGAATCTAGAGACACGAGATGGCTGAACAGAGGCTATTCCCAAGGTGTGTTGTTTACTTGAGGTTGAGCTGCAGCAGCTGAGCTTTGTTCATACAATTACTCAAAATAACCAATTATCCATATTTGGCAGCGTATAGGAACAATCCCCAAGCCCCAGAGGATGCCTGTAGTCCTGACACTGACAGAAACAACTCATGTCACACAGTCTAAATTGAGCTTTTCTCATCGTTCCCTTTTTCTTCTCACTTTCCGTGTTCCATCTGATTTTGGTCTGTGTGTCTTTATGTGTCTGCTTTTACATTTGTCAGTCTGTTTTTATCAGAATGACTGTCAAATCAAAAGGAAAGTATTGTATGAGCAAGGGAGACTTGGGAGCATAAGCATACAGGTAATAAAGCAGTGGTAATACAGTAAAATAAAATAACATGATACAACTTTTGAGGTGTGGAATGATTCATAGTTAATGAGGGTAAATGAACCCATGGGTATAATTTGTGTACTACCAGTGCTCTGTTTAATGTTTTAAATTTTACATACTAGCTTAGATAGTAATTCATCATGTACTGTTGTACTGATGGCTGGGCACTAGCATGGGGGTGGATCAAACATTGATCCAGATATGCATGTGCAGGAGTACGGCTGTTTATGTGTCTGTTTCTGACAGTGTGTGAAACAGAAAAGGAGGAAATTTGTTTACACGTGTTGTATGGTATAGTCATTTAAATGAGAAAAGTGTAACAAAAGTTACTTCAGAATTTCAGAGAATTGTTTAAAATATAAGGAAATGTATTTATATTGAGCATTAAAATTATGTATGGCAGAGGTAAGGACTATTATACAACAAAACATCTATTTAACTATATCACTGTGTCATATACGCCGTGGGATTATAGTATTTTAATTGGCACTTAAGTGAATACACTAACTATAGCTACTATAGCGGCTCTGGTGTATATTTCTGACATAATAGTGCTAATACTATTGATAGTGTTTCATCTCATGTTGAATTGCTTAAATAATGGACATGTTCAACTGTATCAGAATATGTTAACCCCAGGACAAAAATCTTAATAAATATTCTAATGAATGATATCATCCTCGTAGAAAATGTGACTAAAGGTTATACTGCAGTGTAGACTGAGGTAATATATTAACACATCTCCAAGCCCTTAATTTGATAATGTATTGAATTTTACTGACTTTGGTCTCGGGATTTGCATTTTATTATATTTCTTACAGCCTCCCTTGGTGTAGATTGTCTGATATTGTAAAAGAGATGGAGTATGAAAAAATCGAGCTGAAATGATAAGTCATTTGATTTGTCGTTTAACATAAAATGAATTGCCTGCAGGTCAAAAAGAGGTCAAACACTCACCATTTCCAGCTTCTCAATTGTGAGAATTTAACTTACATGTAACTATTTTCTGAAATTTAAATATAGACTGATTGATCCATTTATCAAGCAAAAAAATAAAATCAACTGATTAATTGAGTGTGAAAATAATCGTAAAAATATTCTTTCATTATACAATGAAATTAGCATGTTCGTCCTGACATCCTGTCTTCTAGAAAGGGGACGTCACATTTAGAGAAGCAAGAATGCATGCAAGCAGGGGAAATAGCCTAAAAGCTATGTCTAATGCCAAAGTGATAAAAAAGAATGATTTTTGTTTTCATATCCAGCAAACTGTGTGAGAATATCATGATTTTTCTAACTTTACTTCTATTGCTCCCTGGTGAATTGGAAGGTGGTATCACATTTTTAGTCTACATATCAAGCAAATGTGATGGATGGCCCTGGAGAGGGAGGTGGGGGAATTAAGAGAAACAGACATACAGCATGTTGAAATTAAGATGAAAATTGGGACGAAAAGCAGAAATGGGCAGGGTGGATTGGACATGGCGGGGATAGAATTCCACTGGGCAACCTTCTAATTAGTTCTGCTAGCCCGAGGCAGTGCATTGCCACTGGCCTCGTAGCATACAGAGTTCCTGCAAGGCCTCTAATAGAATGATTGACCGCTCTGGCAAAGAAACTGATGATAGCTATCATAAGCGTAGCACTTGCATTTAATTACCCTGGGGTTTACAATGCATGATAAATACCCACACGCATAAAGATCGATAATTGGCATTCACAGTTTGGAATATTAACCATCAGACCTCCTTGTGAGCCTTTGCATAAGTCATCCTCACTAGCACACAGAATTCATGCATTTGGTTCCTGTTCTGGAAATATGGAACTCCACCTTCATTATGAATCAATCTGTCTATTTAACCTACGTATGTCAGAGCATTTGTCTCTGAAATGTCGTGGTATGCACTACTATTTTATTGTTGGTGGATTCACAATGTTACAGAAATGGACTGTTTTGTGCGGTCATTTTATTTCATGGGCTTATGAGTGATGATTTCATTCCACTACAGGAAAGAAAACAGGAGTGTGACTACAACTAACTTCCTATGTGCTGCTCCTTAATTGGCCAGCAAGGGAAATCAGCCATTGAAATTGTGTCACAGTAAATGTGTGCTATCCCAATGAGCGAGTGGTAGGGGGAACTTTAGGGGCCAGCATTAGCAGCATCTTTAAAGATTGACTCCTTTTTTTGCTACTGGAATGATTATGCAGTTAAATGGCAACGAGAGAGACAATGAGAGAGAAGGTGAAATAATAGCATGTCTTACTATGCTTAACATCTAATTATCACGGCCTAAGCATCAAGGATAATGAATATAAGGGTATGATGGGTGATTCACATATTCCTTGCTGTCATTGGTTTCTCTCTCTTCCCAGTCAATACCAGAATTAGATTATAGAGCAGAAAAAAAACTAGGACGATCATTTGATCATAAACACAATCAGAGAGGCCAACCTTAGTGTCGGTTATCGTTAATGGGAATCTCACAAACGTATGGCAAATGTAAAAGTAAGTTGCTTTAATTACCAAAATGATGCGAATTCACCCGCAGTCACTCCAGACTGGTTCTCTCATATGATATGGCCTCATTAATTCAGATTATATTCACACCTCTCAGGGTGGTTTTCACACGTTCTTTTCCTTTTTTATTTTTATTTTCCTGACAGGTCACACAAATGGATTAGAAAACTCCAAGGGATTGAATGTGGAACTGTGCAGGCGTTGAACATAGCTCATTTTACATATATTCCTAGAAGTGTTGATTGTTCTTAGCTGGTCACATGGTGGAGAAACAGCAAGATACAATTTGCTTTAACAATTTCATAACTTATTTTTATTCCTTGGAAGATTCTTCCTGGGTCTATATTACCATGCAAGTTCCATGACACACTATCTGTTATCTCTATAAACAGATACATACCTGCATCAGAATACAGAATCTGGAGGCAATGGGAAAAGATGTTGGTACTGGAAGCTTTCTGGTTTCTGTTTGTAGTCTGTTTGTAGTCTGAGTAGTATTGACCAATCACATTGAGCTTTGGATGCAAAATCAATCTCGAAACCCACAGGCTATCCTAGACCAGGCGCACGAGGGAAGTCTTGGACCAGATATCTACTGGCTACACAGGAAACCCAAAAATATTGGATGTTGCGCCCAGAGGCTAAATCATCATCAGACCTATAGCTGATGTGTTCCGAGTTCTGTAATGGCTCTTTATTGCATACTGGGGATTTAAAATGCTGTAATGCTATACAAGACAAAAATGTCAATATGATGAATAATTGCCACCTTGGACACCAATTAAAAACACATAATTATCTGGTGATTTTTTATCCAATATTCATTTATTTAATCCTCACAGTTGGATAAAATGATCAATATCAATTTTAATAGTTATGTATTAATAATTGTATTCCAAATGTTGTTCACGTTTTGCCTAACTTGGCACACACACAGGGACCAGAGGGTAAAGATTAGCCTACCTCCAGGGGTGAAGTGCTAATTGTACATATCGGAGCGCATCTAAGATGCGTGTGCAGTTGTGGCTTGTTTCATAAGTTTATATAACCACTGTTCCTAGGGTGGCAAGTTTACGTGCATTGGTCAACTATAACTGACGTTAACACTTTATAATAACCATCACTAATAAATGGTAAATTGATAGTTAATTAATCTTTAGTTAATATGTATTTACTGTTAAAAGACAATGAAATTATAATTTATAATGTTTACTCATTATTAGTAATTTTATAATTAATGCTATTTTATCATTAGTTTAGGGTCATATACAATAATAAGTTTATAACTTCAGTGGTTAATACTTGTTTTGTAAACCGTCTATAAACATTATTTGAATGGCTATAATAAAGTTGCAACTAATCCATTAATAAATGGTTTAAAAAGCATCAAGTAACATTAATTTGGCCCCATTAAATCTTTTTTTGGCGATCTATAAAAGAGATGATTATTTGATTATTTGAGCACTGATAATAGCTATCTCAATAATGTTTATAGATGCTTTACAAAGTCTTTATTAACCATTAACATGGCATTATTTTCATCAGATGCAACTTTACAATAGACATCCAAATAATGTTTACTGACAGTTTACAAACAATTTCTTAATCATTAACAAAAAGTTACTATAATATAGAAAATGTTTTGATGTGAGCAACAATAAACTTAAAATAAAAGCGGAACTAATATTCGTAAACATTATTATAATTTTTTTGTTAATTAACAGTAAAATAACTATTAACTTAAGTTTAATTAACTATCAATTTATTTATTAACAATGATAATTATAAAGTTTTACCGTAGCAATATGTGTTATAAATTATTGAATTTACTTACTTACTGCCGAGCAAATGAATCCGCACTCAAAACATCCATAGATTGACAAAAAAATAATTTAATTCACTGTGCTGCTCAAAAGCTACCGGCAGATTCCGGCAAATTTTAAGGTGAAATGTTTTCTTGCATGTTACTCAATGCATGAGTTGATGTTGTGAATCAATCAAGATACCTTAAATAATTAATAGATACCGATCTTAACCGTACATTTTGTTTTCACAGACTAACCTCGCCTCATAACGAGGCCGTGACCTATTTGCTCGGAGCTATGTCTGCAAGTCCAGATTTATATTTTTTTTTATTATTCATACCACTCTCATTTAATTGTTTTCCAGCTGCCTGTAATTACGAGACAGTAAGCAGGAGCTTCAGGTAGAAACAACCAGATCTTGCATCGCAGGCGGAAGCTGTGAAGAGTTCAGCTCGGAGTCCAGCAAGAAGAAAGAGGGTAAGATTAGATACATTTTGGTCAATGTGACTATTTTTCAGGTGCATTAATAGATGTGTTGTGTCCATACGCAGTGCATCGCACAGTACTGATTGTCTTTATTGATTGTTTTTACAGCTGCTGGAAGCGAGACAGAGTGTGCTGGATGGATTGTGCGTCCTTTTCGCAGCCAGCAGAAGTACAGGGCAACGCACCACAGACGTCGTCATAAAACGGACCGAATTAAGACAGAATGCCGCCAGTTACCTTTTTTACCAGTTTACCATTTGTTGTGTAGGCTGTATATATATAGGCTTCAGCCAATACTGAGTGAGGAAATTGAAGCCAGACTCTCTCGCTGGTATTCATATGCTTATTAGAGCCATTAGCACCTCCGTGGGAGCTCTCCACATACGTCATGGTTCGTTTCCGACAAAACGTGGCACAGACGAACGCGATGTTCACAACCTGTAAATTGTCGTTAACTGCCGAAAATTAGGGAGATTTACGGGCGTTTACGGGTGTTTATGGGTGCAAAAATCCCACTTTTCATGCAGTGTAATATGACAATTTTGACAATATCCATTTGTTTTGCAAACTGCGAATATTCTATTATGTTCTGGTGCGCTCGGAAACACTATTCTTTTGCCTTCCTCCATGAGTTCTGCCGGTCTCGTGTTTATATTATGTTTTATTTTCAAAAAATAGAACATAATAAATTTGACCGTTTAGTAGAGGTCTAAAAAAAAAGTACCTGACTTAGACGTGCTTATATTAATTTTCAGAAAAGACCAAATCCGGGGGGAACCTAAGCTCAGTCTAACCCAATCAAATAGACCTTAGGATAATTAGACACGGTGCAAAATGCGATCGACCTGAAAAGACCCTAACAGAGAAAGAACGCCAACACCAGCAGCAGCATGGCGTGCTATAAATTAGCATCAATGGAAAAGAGCAGACAACAACTGTGAAGTCATGCAAACTAATTTCAAAAAGTATTCATAGCAATAATTGAAAAGCCTGTTTTCAACTCCCACACCTACAATAAAACATTCTGCAGTCAAATGGGCGACAGCAATTTTTACATAGGCTACTAATTTACAGACCTGAGACCTGTGACTGTAAAACAAGGCAGAACCTGATTGAGTATACTTTGGACCCAGTCCGACTTGGGTTCCTTAGATCCAAGTGGACCCGAGAGAAGACGTCTACCAGAGGGTGCTGCCCTTGCACGGAAGAAGCTAGTTTGGTGCTAACATTTTCCTCAAATGCAGGTTAGTGAAATAGTGATATGAACTTGCATTTTCTTCTGTAACATCATTTTAATGAACATTCGAAATACAGGAGGAAAAGTCATGCACACCACACAAACAGACAAATTCTCCCACACTACTTTTAATGGCAAGTCCCATTGGCACACCACATTACAAATCACTTACAGCGAGTTTGAAGATCAGTGGCCTTCTATTTCATCATTGAGGGTAATTAAGTTGTAGTGATGGCTGTAGTAGGTGTGGGGAAGTCTGGACCTGATTGTCCAGTAGTCTCTCAGTGTGAATTGTTGCTGATTCCTTTGGATACAGCATTGAACAAGGAGTTGCTGTAGAAAATACTCTAATCAGCTCTGGCCACACTCTCTAACTTTACTCTCATTAAAGTTGGCAAAAGACATTTGACTACTACACCAGGGACTTCGCAATGCAAATAAATGGCAACTTCAGTGTTGGAATTATAATGGCCTTCTTAGTCTACTTTAATGACCCAATCTAGTTTCCAAAGTCACCTCTACGGGAATAGGTAGGCTTGCCTGCTGCTACAAGCCTTCTTATTGGCTAATAGGGAGCAAACAATGTCAACTTAACTGTTGAGGGATTCTCAGCGGTGAGGAGGGGGAGAGGCTAAAAGCTCAATCACTTACTTTAACTCCTCCACTTTTCCCACTTCCAAACTGTCTTTATGCAGGCCCATTTGGATATTTTCATGCTACATTTCATACAAGGGTCTCTCTAATCCCCAGGCCCACCTAATGAGGAGGTAATGAAAAGTTAATCCACATAGCTCAACTCCACCTAGCCTTTAGCTAATGCTGCTTTTAACTTCAGCTCTCATTAACTTTTAAAACATGAGCCATTAACAGGTTGGTAGACTACCCATCGGCTGGCCTCCCAAGCACTCTGCTATTCAACCACTCACTGTGTCTGAACTTTAAAGCACAATTAGGTTAGTGAGAGAAATTCTTATTACTCACTGACCCCCTAATTAGGATACAGTCTGGATTTTCTGGAGCTGTCTCAGCTGTCAGTGTATCGATTCCTCCTCAGGATTCTCTCGCTCAAGGAGTGGTCAGGCTGGGCACTAAACCCCCGGCGGTGATGTCTCTGACAGTCCTCTAATTGTTGTTGAGGATGCACATAAGCAGTTTAAGTTAACTGTCTGATAATTTTTGCACTGTAAATTACAGCGATTTTAGAAAGTGGATTTCAAATATTTCTTTTTTTACCTGCAGGTTTATTTCATGTCTCACAGCAGCTAAACATATTGATTTGTTGTGTACGCACTCCATCCTCATTAAGGAAAGTATTAATAATTCAAGAGGATGATTAAAAATGAATCACAAACAACACACATCATAAGCTTTACAGGGAAACTTCCACCTCCCACCTCTCCCCAGAATTCAATGTTGCCTCCAATAAGGCCTGCCACTGTTGTCTCCCTGCCTATATATGACAACATTGGGTCATAAAACATGTCTGACAGAACCAACGATAAATAGTGATTTGATTACAAATGGTTAATGCAAGGGCAAACAAGTGCGTAAATTTTGCATTCCTGGGGCTTTCTTGACAGCTCTCAACTGATTACCAATTCATCATTTTTGTGCTGTGGTGACAGATAGTTCTACAGCACTGTTGGTCTGGAGAATGAGAATGAGGTTAATGAATGTGGATCAGGCTAATTCCTCTGTCCTTGCCAGACTGCAGGTCTATAAAATACCCATATACTGTATACAGACCTGCATGGGTGAGATGGTTTGTAGCAAAATGGAAATATTCATAGTCCTCATGGGACATCACGCTGGAGTAAAGCTCATGCTGCTGTCTTGTTGAAAGAGTTGAAAAGCATCAGATCCGTGAACGTCATGTACATGTCATTGTGTAACCTCTAGATACCTTTTATATACATTATAGCCTATCAGTAGTAATAACTTAAGGCAAGCAAGAAGCTGAATGTTACAGCATGCCTGCCCTGAACACTCTCAGTTTAATGGGGGTACGCATTTATGTAAGCCGTTAAGAGATAAAGCATCTGCATGTGAGTGATCAGAACAACTTAAAGTGGAGACCACAGGCTGTTGTGTCCATGGTATAATTTTACCTGACTGTTAACACATTTATAGGGTTGTTTGGGATCCTTTCTTGGTTGGGCTGAGGCGCATCCTGTGCATCTACATGATTTAAAATGAATCACATAACCTGTCCATTGGACCCTAACCTAACACAGTCTCGCTTTCACTCTTTTCAAATTGTTACAACACAGTCTAAGCAGGTACGGCAAATAAGGACTAAAATCTCCAATCATTCGAAATATTATGGGTCTATTGTGTCAAAACAGCTTTAAATTCTTCAGGCAGCTACAGAGAGAAAAATCACTTACTGAAACACTGAAGTTCAGTTCCCTCCCAACCCTCAAAGAATCATCTTCCTTTCTCCTTGGGGGCTGCCAGTTATCTGTTGTCACACTCGCAACTACAGCATTCCTGTTCCTATTACAGTGTAGACGCCCGTCAGGATGGGGAGAGATAGCATTTGATGCATTCCCATATGATTTAAGACAGATTCAGCGACTAATTTATGGGCTTGCTTTGTAATTGCACAGGCATGCTTGCGCATACGAAATCCACCAATGACTAATAGCCGGTGTGCACTGCCATGCTGCCAGTGCCAGACAGTCAATTTTACATAGTTAGAAATCAATTTATGGATCTTTACTTTGACTGTGTATATGGTGAATACTCTTGTGCCTGAAGGATCAGTTTAATCTCAGTATATCAACCTTTCCTAATGAGAACAAAATACAAATTCCGGCACTTATGTATTTTTAAAGAGCAAGTTTTAATTTAAATTGTCTGGGCTCTACAGTTACACTTTATATTAAGTTGTTAATTACAATGATTCATTTGAGTCATTTATTGTAATCATTAACCATTACAAAATGAAAGTTAATACTTATCTGTTTTCAAACAGACACTAATGTATTGTGTGTTGGAGTAATGATTACAGGCTAGGGACTGTTTGATATAATCAAGCAATATCTTACTAGTACTACTCAAGCAGAATCTGAACTTTGACCTCATACTGAACTTAGTATTAATTGATTTTTTATTCAGTGACTTTAGAATCTTTAAATAGCAAAAAGCAATGATAAAAAGGCTAGGAGCAGTTACAACAGCAGAAACGTCTTTCAATTAATATAACAGTGTGCAGTCATCCAGCCTGTGCTAATAATTGAAGATTTCCCTTACACTTTGCTCAAACTCTAGAGGGAAAGAGCAACCAGTTGGCCTATAAATCAAGATCTGCTGAATTTCAATTTCACACTTATGAAATTAGCAGAGTCTTGAGAGACGAAGGAGACATGATTCAGCAGAATCTGGCTTTGACGATTGGGAAAGCGGTTGGACGTCGACCAAAAGCATGACAGCAGCTTGCAATAAGTATAACACATTTGAACCAAGTCATGAAACAGTATACAGTAACAATATAAAGAACAATATATCACCAGGCACCATATGGAAACCGCAAGTGTACATTAATCTATGAAGATAACATGGTGTTGGCAGAATATAGGATAGAATACAAACCACCAAGGACTTTAAATTGTCAAAAGCAAATTCTCTATTTTATTTTTTGGAAAGAGAAGGAGGGAGGAAGTAATACGTCTGTGTTGTGTTGAAAGACAAAAGCAGTGGCTATGTATACAAGCAACAGGCAAATCTTCAGATTGTTTAGTTTTGAGGCTAAATAATGTAAATCTTAGAGGTCACGGACATTTTCCAAACAGCTGTCAGTGCAGTGACCTAAGTGCTGCTGAGTTTATTAGAGAAGCATGTTCTCTATGGTTAGTGTGGAGGCTGAGGGGAAGGAATTACCAAAGGGCTAATAGAGCAGAGTTTGCCTCACACTCCATGATTAATTAATTATCATTTTCTGCTTGATGGCTCTCTGAGGGCCATGGTGCTTTGCTGCTGATGCACTGTCAGCATTTGAGGCTTATTACTGAGCCAAACCATGTAAACCATATAGTACACTCTCCCGGTTACTTCAAATTACAAAGTCATAATTTCATAGTGAAAATGTAATTGGCACATTCATTACACTCTATATTAAAACAATTCATAGAACATATGCAATTACAGCAACCGTAGACACGTTATGGTGAGCTAGATATTTAATGGGAATAGTTATGTGCTTGAGTTTGATAGTTTCTCAGTCTTTCCATACATGGACTTCATTTTATTGTTCATGTCTTGACAGTGTCTATCCAAAGGCAGGACTTGAGAGTATTCCCATAACTGTGCTTTGGATAGAGCAATTCATTTAGTGAAAAATTATTTTGAGTCAGAATAGATAAAACATCGACTGGGATTTAACTTCCGAAACTGTAATTACGAGAAGAAGAAAAAAACAAAAGAGATTAAAATGTTTTATGCTTTGACTCCTCTGTCATGTTTGCAAGGGACAACTTCGGCCCAGTAGTTGAAGCACATTTGGTTTTGAATAAATAATTACTCAACATTTTGTTGATATTTTCAATAAACAGACTTAGAGACTTTGACTGTTCATAGCAACTGTTAATCCTTTGATAGTTCCAAAATAGATATCTGATACAAGATATGGTGGTTTGTCTAAATCAAAGCTTTTTGTAGTTATAGTGCAATATTTGCCTGCACACATTTCATTGTTACAGAGAAGTGGAATGAAGCCCTCATTGAGCCCTTGGCATATCCAACAAACCAGATGAAATATTGGAAAACTTTCTACTGCCCAGATTGAAAGCTGTGCATGCATTCATTTATGCATCCCAATTGGGAGCACTTAAAAGCTATTCTTCTAACAACCTAATTTGGGTCATTTCACTGGACCAGTCATCTAAACAAGCTAACAGGCCCACTGAGGTCTGGACAGAACAGCATCACTGTTGCACATGGCATAAAAACCTTCCTAACTGAATATCAGAAGCCTGTCTATTCCTCATCCACAAGTCTCACTGTTGTTACACCTATTTGGTTTTGATTGCCCACTGATCTTGTATGTTCTTGATGAGATGAGGTAGGGCTTTCATATACTTTTATTAAAAACTTGAGCCAAAGCTACAATTAATAAAGCAGGGCTGTTTAGTAACATGTATCAGCAGCCATAGGAAATTAAAACATGCCTTTTAAAAGATTACTATTGATGATCACTATTAAACTATTAAACGACCAGCTCCACCAAAAACGTCACCGCGGGAGATGGCTTTGAAACGCAGACACCAAAATCTAATCTAATCTAAATCTAATAGGCTAATGTTCACAAGCTGGTTACCTGTCCAACAAATATGCCGTCAACTGCAACTACTGTACTGCACACCATCAGTATGTGTAAAGCTCCGTCCACCTTTCAAATGCTGCACATACAATATTTTCATTCGGGTTTTTGAGAACTTAAACAAAGAACATAGTGCACAGTTGGTAATTAAACAGGATTAAATAGGATTTTGAGTTGAGTAGATCTTTACTGTCCCTGATGGGCAATTACAGCGATCTAAATAAATAGTATTATTACTAAGTTTAACAATAAATATACAATAATATAAATCAATACTTGCAAAACCCCAGTCGAAATCATATGGTATTATGGCCAAAGAGACAATAAAAAAAGTAATTGCACCTTTACAAAAAGGCAATGAAATGTTAAATGTGCATGTAAGAAGACATGCTAGCAATGCAAAAAGCATGATGAGATAGTGTAAAGGTAAAGGCTGGTGTGGAGCTAGCACTTTAGAGAATCAAGGCAGCAGGTGAGACTGTTCTAATTGACTGCTGAATGGAAAAAACGCTATAATGAGTGCAATTTAATCACCTGCTGACATAAGCAAAGAGTGAGAGGGTGAAAATGCAGTTAGGTTGTATTAAGAACACAATCTCATAGGATATGAAGCATATGAAGAGGTAGGCATTTTGCACTGCTGGAGGACTATTGAAGCAGCATGGTTTCCAGTGCCAGATGAGTTTTATCTTGCTACATGCTTACATAATAAAGCAATTCCTCAACACTGTGCAGTCTCACTATGGCCATTAAGGACAAAACCACTCAACAGTGTTTCTAATTCTGAAACAAAGTAGAGATACATTCAAATATACTGTACGTCTCACACAAGTAATTATATGCCTCTGCATTGCTTTTAGCACATTAAGGCATGAGGCAGCAATATGCAAAAAACTTATATTGTTATATATATTATTTGTTCAAGTGTTCAAATTCCAGTGTTTTTGGCTAATACTGCAAAAAATCCAGAACTATAATAAGAACGATTTAAATCCATTCCAGACATTTAAACAGCAACCCTGGAGCTAACCCCATACTGATTCCAAATTTCAGAGAAGAAGGAAAATTCAAGCACTTCAATTTTTAGTGCTGAGCTTCAGCACAGATAAGTGATTATTGACTGGGTGGGTGTTGTATTTTGCATAAAACTAATGTGATGTCAATTAGCCATTAATACAAATGTCTTGCCCTTTTCTGTAAATGTCTGATTTGACTCAGCAGTTAATATGCAGGCACTATGTGCTTGCACACAGGGAGCGTGTTGAGGACAGTGGCTCGTTCTGCATGAAATTAAGAGCAAGCTAATGGCTGAGTTGGAGGGATACCACTTAAGAAGTATGAAACTATTTTCCGAGTCAATCTGCTGCAATTTCAGATATCCTATGCAACAGATATGTCAAATATAACAGCCTGCTACTAAAGTCATACATAAGCGGGGTCTATTTTAAACGTTGTGTGTTGAGAGTGTTGCGTTTCAAATTGCTTGTCTAAAGCTTGTCATTTGTAGCTCTAACAGTGTAAAAATGCCATTCCCATGCTGGATAACACTGTATGGAGGGCAGGTGGCAGCTGGGCCCATAAAAAGCTGCACAATGGCGTGGAACAATGATGAAGCAGAGTCATTGACCATTGGGGAGTACCATGAAATGGCTACCATGTCATTGCACAAAGCCACTGGTCCATTCAGCTTTTATGACACCTGGAAGGGCAATCAGCCTTCACTCACGAACACAAGCTTGACTCAAGAAACAAGAATTCATTAAAGTCACTTCTTTGAGCATTCTGTAAGCTATTCAAACAACCTAAAGTTATGTGATTTTTAATAATTACCGTGCAATATTCCCACATCTTAAAACAGTTACTTTCAAAACAATTTCAACTTTTATGGCAAATATTTATCAACATAAGGTCATGTTTGGGATGGTTGCTATCAGCACATGGTAATGTGCCAATTCGAATAAAGGTCAACATTTTGAATGAATGAATTAGCACCTCCAGTATCTCCCTCCTGCTAGCTGTGTGGAAGTTTACTCTGCATCCTAAAGGTTTTTATTTTTCAATCTGAACACATTTTGCAAGATGCCAATATTAGTGTTTGGAATAAATGTGCAGCATTTATTCCTGAAGGATTAGTCTTCATTTAGGTGGATTAACCTCATTGTACATGTAATTAAGCACAAGCATGTTTTGTTTGCAGCAACAAGCTACCAATGCCTGCACAATGATTAAGATCTCGACAACAATTACAAAATAATCCTGTTTCTTTTCTTGACAACAGTAGAAGTTAGATGACTGTAGGACCAACTCAAGGTTTGGAGTGGTTGTCCAGCTGAGATCTATAAAATGGTAAATCTGGCAGAAAACAAAGCCTGTGTTTGCTGAACTTACATCCCACAGGGCTTGGCTAATGTCAACCAGCAAACTGTTAACATCCACAAAACTTGAAAATCTTGTATTGTCTTCCTAGCCCTATCAGGTACAAAACATAACAAACCACAATTTGACAATAAACAGAAGCATGAAAAGTCTGAGCAACCAAGAAAAATTGTTCACCAGCAGAGACGGCCAGTTAAAGGAATGTTCTCTGCTGTTTTAATAATTGGATTTAAATGCTAAAATGTGTTACGAATAGGGCTGTCAGCATTAACGCGTTTTAATCGTATTAATCGCATGTCGCCATTTATTAATTTATTTTCACTTCACTCGGCTTTGTGTCGTGCCTAACAGGCTACTATTTTGCCGTACTTCCTCGTAACACATCCTGCTGCTGCAGGAATAGCAACGCAGATTTCGGTGCCTCATTCTGGTGCCACTGATATGCCTGCACTTCTCTCTGATGCTCTGAAACAGACGTTACAGGCAACAGAAACATTGCTGCACATGACGCTAGTTAACACTATACTCGACAGCAGCTAACGTTAGCCTACCGCTAGCTAGTAGCTGGATTAAACACGGTTACAATGCTGACAGCTAATGCTAAACGGTGTAAAGTTCGTCTGTATTTCACTGTAGAGGATTCCACCGGGGTGTAACAATCTGCAGCTGCCGTTGTCGGAAAAACGCAGACAGTGCGTTCAATGAAACTGGCAATTTACAGTGTCGTGGTGGATTCAAAGATGTCGTTAAATGCCCTTTTCCCATCTGGTGGTTGTTTTTGTCATTCAACAGCTATTTACTAGTGAAATAAGTTATTGTTATAGTGATTACATTATTATTAAACATTTAATTTTGACAATATGGCCTTAGCAATAAACAAGCCATTCTTTAATGTCGCCAGCTGTTTAGTACCCTTCTTTTTTTTAACTTTCTTAAAAGTATCGTTTCAGGCACCGTTAAGGCACCGATTACCGTTTAAAGTACAAACTTTAGCACCGGTATCCAAACAATACCCAACCCTAATATTGACTCTACATTCAAATGTGTGACTAGATTAAATATATAATAAACAAATACAAATCTTAAAATCAAGTTCATAAAGTCACTTTCTTTGCATTCATTTGATTCCCAATCAAGATACACTGGTAATAATTGCTTTCTATTGTTAATATGTACTTAGAAATTGTTCTGAAATGCAAAATAATAGAATTTTAATCATGTGATAAAACATGCGATTAATCGCGATTAACTATAGAAATTCAACAATTAATCATGAATAAGAAAATGTAATCGTTTGACAGCCCTAGTTACGAAACATATGTATTAGGTAATAAGTTATTATGTGTGCACTAATAGAAGCAATAGTCATAAGAAAAGACTGAGTAAGGGCAGGGGGGCTCCTCATCTATCGTCATTACTCATCCTCTTCTCTGTAGAAACTGAGGTTTGATGAAGGCCTATCTTCAGGGAAAATGCTGTTTTACGTCAATGCATCAGTAACTCCAAATTGCAAGTGAATTGGTCATATCCCCTTTGGTAGTCTCCTTAGAGTGTGAATAACTTCAAATCACATGAGTCATTCTAACTTTAGGACAATTCCACTGTCATAAGCCACATATTACATCTTTCTCCAACTTAGCCCTTTTGTGCTTTTAACATTGTCACATTGTTGCATTGTTGTTTTTATACTGCTGTGATGTGTCTCCTTTTCACTGTGTCTATAGTGGCATCTTACTAGTAAAATCCCACGCCCCTACATGATAGTTTTCTGTCCTTGGTTTACAGCAGGTTGCTTGGTTAGCTCAACTAGCTTAAGGCATTAGGTTGCTTGAATAGCTTGCAGAATGTCCCAAACAAGTCATTATTGTATTCCTTATTTTAGTCAGTGTGCAGCCATGACAATATTAACTGTACATTGTCCATTTTAAATAAATAAATAAAACATTTTGCAGTACTAATGCTAGCTGGGTTTATAGTTCTATGACCCCTAAACTGGGTTTCTAGTTAACAATTATTGTTTGACATATTGTTTGTTGTTGTTTTTTGCTTCCATTTTCCATGAGGTCACTCTCTTGTATGTATGTATTAAAGGAAATGTACCAGTTGTATGCTATACAAAACAAGCCTGTGTTTAACAAATAATAGCAACAAATGTGATTAGTTTTCTGTAGACAAAACTCTTTTCAGTCTTTTTTCAGTCCCTGTGGGAGGAGAAAAGTCGACATGCCTGGCCACTTGCTTGTGTTGCTCATTCCAAGTGAAGCTTTAAATAGCTGATGTGATAACAAATAACACATTTCTGAAATCATATCTTGCTCATCACTTGTTCTGAAACACAGCTTCTAAGTCTACCAGTCCCTCCCACAGTGATTTGAGCTTGGTCTTCCAAAATTATATGAAATAAGCATGCTTTCTTAAATGCAAATATATTCATGAAAAATGAGCAGTCAAGTACGAACAGTTAGCAGTTTGACATAACGCCGCAAAAAGTAAATGTGATAAGACCAGTGGATGGGTAGTGAATGTAGGCGAGGGAGAAATATAATGCAAACTAATATAACACCAACACAAACTATACTGTAGCTTAAAAAAATCCTGGGTTGAATCAACACCTCCATGACTCAACACACAATGAACGTCATACGTTTTACAAAAAGTAGTGCTTATTTCAGGGTTGTTGCATTAGATAACATAACAATATACTGAGGGTGCTTTTATTCATCCGCCCCCAGTAATTTGCATAACTACGACTCTGGCGAAAGGTTCAATTTCTACCTCATGCAAAAAAATATCTGACATTAATGGAGTTTATTTTTTTTAACTATGATTTTTTTCCATGATTTGATTAAACCATGACCAAATGTTTTCTTTAATCTAAAATAAAATGCTAATCCTAATGTGCAACCTAACACCCCAAATATTTATACTATAAACTATACTAGAAATTAAAGATATGCAATTGAACCTAAACAGAAAAATAACTATTGTTGTAATGGCCACTATAGAAGGAGAGCCAGAATACATTTATAGTGAATCATTTATTTACTTAAAAAAGTGAATCTAGTGTTAAGTTACTTTTTATGGAGTGTTTAAGTTGCCTACACCTAACTCAGACCATAACCAGAGTGGTGACTTATCTAATTCTAGAAATTAACATTAAATTGATAATAGCTTTGTGTAGCTAACACATATTGCAGTTTATTTTATGGTAGAGGGATATAACCTCATTCTGTGGAGTTTTTGCCTATCTACACAAATTGTATATGACTATGTTGAGAGATGCACAAGGCATCGGTCAACCTTTGTGTTAACAATAGAAGGTATTCTCATTCCTGTCAGGTCTGGGTGTAATTGCATTTTTTTTAGTGATCTGAATTTGACACTCCATTTTCAACAATGACAGTATAGTAATTGCTTTGAGAAGTCATGGTTGAGCTTTTGAATGTTATCAAAATACCACCACCCTCCCCACCCACCCACCTCACTCTACTCAGCATCCTGTCTATCTACAATGAAGTGCTATTACCAACGCCTTTCATTCACTCAACCATGAGCCCTATTTGGAATTGCTCCACCACTGTCAGACCCACCGCAGTTTTTTCAGCAGGGCTCGCGATGAACAAGGTCTTTGGTTTTGTGTAATCAAAGAGACACATATTGAGTGTGGTTAGATGCACATCCATTTTCAAATAATATTATTTCATGTTTGATTTGGTACATATAAATACCATGCCCCATCCGTAAGAGCTAGGATAATTTCAGCTTTTACACGTCTAAAATTGATTGATGGAAAATTAATACATTAGCCGGGACACTAAGAAATGTAAACACCTTATCCCACACACTTTATTTAGGAAAGCATGCTTGTCAATTTATGCATACAGCTGAAGGACTGGATGATTATTTGATAGTCAATTGACAGACAATAATATTTTGATAATGAGTTAATTGTTTAAGTCATGTTTTAATCCAAAATAACCACTTCTTAGTTCCAACCTGTGCTAGACTGGGTAAACCCAGCCCGATCTGCCGGCGATTTGATTTCGCCCTGCAGCTCAGGCTGGAAACCTGTACGTTTATCTATCCTGCTTCTGTTATAATTTTGCGGGGACCAATCACAAACTGGCTTATCCACCTGGCGAGCTATTGGCGGGTTTAACACAATGACGATAGAGAAGCGACCAAGCAGCTTCTTGTTTACATTCAACATAGTGGCCACCAAAGCGCAGCAACCCGTTGATGCCGCTGCTACGTCACCCGGATCATTGATCTGATTGGTTGAAGGACTATCCAATTGCGTACAGAGTCATATGAACTATGCCCTCTTGTGCAGTAGAAAATACTGCAGAGCAGACTCCCCAGACTAATGCTCAATCTTAAAAGGTTGAGCTTGGTCTGGTGATAGCCAGACTAAGCCTGTGCAGATGTGTTGTTTTTTTGTTGTCTTATGTGATATTGATTTGAATATCTTTAGGTTTGAACTGTTGGTCTGTGTTACGGGAACGTCTCCAAACGACTCGTAAGATGGCTAGGCTAACAATTCATTCCCTAACATAAAGTGTGCTAGTAAAGGAAAGGCTGGCTGGCAGTGGGTTGAGAGGGGCTTACCTGGAACCATGACCTTGGCTAGCTCCGTCAGCAGCACCACACAAGCGACCAGCCCCATCTTCAACTGGTGCTAGTGTCTAGTTCAAGTTTTTATTAGTGGTTGGTCAAAAAGAAAACAAAGCTGGCAATAAAAAGCGTTCGGGCTTCCAGGCCACAGGAAAAGGTGCTCCAAAGGCAAAAGTTTCTTCAGCGCCGATAGCTACACGCCACTTCCGTAATTCCGCCACACAAGTCTATCTTCTCTCCGAGACTCCATCTCCTTATTAACTGCACTTCTCCGGGAACCATCACCTTATCGTGGTGGAGAGGTTTGTGTGTCCCTATGAACCTGAGGGCTGTGTTGTCTGGAGCTGTGTGCTCCTGGTAGGGTCTCCCAAGGCAAAGTGGTCTCAGGTGAGGGGCCAGACAAAGAATGGTTCAAAAATCCTATGAAAAATCGAGGAAGGGATGAAGTGACCCTGCCCGGAGGAAGCCCGGGGCCCCCGTCTGGAGCCAGGCCCAGATGGAGGGCTCGTCAGCGAGCGTCTGGTGGCCGGGTTTGCCACGGAGCCCGGTCGGGCACAGCCCGAAAAAGCTACGTGGCGGACATCCCTCCATCCCATGGGCCCACCACCTGTGGGAGGAACCGCTGGGGTCGGGTGCGCTGCCACATGGGTGGCAGTGAAGGTCAGGGGCCTCGACGGACCAGACCCGGGCAGCAGAGGCTGGCTCTGGGGACGTGGAATGTCACCTCTCTGTGGGGGAAGGAGCCGGAACTTGTGCGGGAGGTGGAGCGCTACCGGTTAGATCTGGTGGGGCTTACCTCTACGCACAGTCTTGGTTCTGGAACCATACTCCTGGATAGGGGTTGGACTCTTTTCTTCTCCGGAGTTGCCCAGGGTGTGAGGCGCCGGGCGGGTGTGGGGATACTCACAAGCCCCCGGCTGAGCGCCGCTACGTTGGAGTTTAACCCGGTGGACGAGAGGGTCGCCTCCCCACGCCTGCGCGGATTGTGGGGGGAAAACTCTGACTGTTGTTTGTGCATATGCACCAAACAAGAGTTCAGAGTATTCGGCCTTCTTGGAGACCTTGAGTGGAGTCCTGCATGGGGCTCCAGTTGGGGACTCCATAGTTCTGCTGGGGGACTTCAACGCGCACGTGGGTAATGATGGAGACACATGGAGAGGCGTGATTGGGAGGAACGGCCTCCCTGATCTAAACCAGAGTGGTTGTTTGTTGTTGGACTTCTGTGCTAGTCATGGATTGTCTATAACGAACACCATGTTCGAACATAGGGATGCTCATAAGTGTACTTGGTACCAGAGCACCCTAGGCCAAAGGTCAATGATCGATTTTATAATCGTTTCATCTGATCTGAGGCCATATGTTTTGGACACTCGGGTGAAGAGAGGGGCGGAGCTGTCAACCGATCACCATCTGGTGGTGAGTTGGGTCAGGGGTGGGGGGAAGACTCTGGACAGACCTGGTAAGCCCAAACGGGTAGTGCGGGTAAATTGGGAACGTCTGGAGGAGGCCCCTGTCCGACAGACTTTCAACTCACACCTCCGGGCGGAGCTTTTCGTGCATCCCTGTGGAGGCTGGGGGCATTGAACCCGAGTGGACAATGTTCAAAGTTTCCATTGCTGAAGCTGCGGTGAGGAGCTGTGGTCTTAGGGTCTTAGGTGCCTCAAGGGGCGGTAACCCACGAACACCGTGGTGGACACCGGTGGTCAGGGAAGCCGTCCGATTGAAGAAGGAGTCTTTCCGGGATATGTTATCCCAGACGACTCCGGAGGCAGCTGCAAGGTACCGAAGGGCTCGAAGGGCTGCAGCCTCTGCCGTGAAAGAGGCAAAGCAGCGTGTGTGGGAGAAGTTCGGAGAAGACATGGAGAAGGACTTTCGGTCGGCACCAAGGTGCTTCTGGAAAACCGTTCGCCACCTCAGGAGGGGGGAAGCGGGGAACCATCCAAGCTGTGTACAGTAAGGATGGGACGCTGTTGACCTCAACTGAGGAGGTAATAGGGCGGTGGAAGGAGCACTTTGAGGAACTCCTAAATCCGACTAATACGCCCTCTATGGTAGAGGCAGAGCTGGAGGATGAGGGGGGATTGGCATCAATTTCCTGGTGGAGGTTGCTGAGGTAGTTAAACAACTCCACAGTGGCAAAGCCCCAGGAATTGATGAGATCCGTCCAGAAATGCTTAAAGCTCTGGGTGTGGAGGGGTTGTCTTGCTGACACGCTCTTCAACATTGCGTGGAAGTCTGGGACGGTGCCTAAGGAGTGGCAGACCGGGGTGGTGGTTCCCCTTTAAAAAAAGGGGGGACCAGAGGGTGTGTGCCAATTACAGGGGTATCACACTTCTCAGCCTCCCGGTAAAGTCTACTCCAAGGTGCTGGAAAGGAGGGTTCGGTCGATAGTCGAATCTCAGGTTGAAGAGGAACAATGCGGTTTCCGTCCCTGGTCGTGGGAACAACGGACCAGATCTTTACTCTTGCAAGGATCCTGGAGGGAGCCTGGGAGTATGCCCAACCAGTCTACATGTGTTTTGTGGATCTGGAGAAGGCGATGACCGGGTGCCCCGGGAGATACTGTGGGAGGTGCTGCGGGAGTACGGGGTGAGGGGGTCCCTTCTCAGGGCCATCCAATCTCTGTACGACCAAAGCGAGAGCTGTGTCCGGGATCTCGGCAGTAAGTCGGACTCGCTTTCAGGTGAGAGTTGGCCTCCGCCAGGGCTGCGCTTTGTCACCAATCCTGTTTGTAGTATTTATGGACAGGATATCGAGGCGTAGTCGGGGTGGAGAGGGGTTGCAGTTCGGTGGGCTGGGGATCTCATCGCTGCTTTTTGCAGATGATGTGGTCCTGATGGCATCATCGGCCTGTAGACCTTCAGCACTCACTGGATCGGTTCGCAGCCGAGTGTGAAGCGGCTGGGATGAGGATCAGCACCTCTAAATCGGAGGCCATGGTTCTCAGCAGGAAACCGATGGAGTGCCTTCTCCAGGTAGGGAATGAGTCCTTACCCCCAAGTGAAGGAGTTCAAGTACCTTGGGGTCTTGTTCGCGAGTGAGGGGACAATGGAGCGGGAGATTGGTCGGAGAATCGGCACAGCAGGTGCGGTATTACATTCAATTTATCGCACCGCTAGATCTAAAAGAGAGCTGAGCCAGAAGGCAAAGCTCTCAATCTATCGGTCAGTTTTTTGTTCCTACCCTCACCTATGGTCATGAAGGCTGGGTCATGACCGAAAGAACAAGATCCAGGGTACAAGCGGCCGAAATGGGTTTCCTCAGGAGGGTAGCTGGCGTCTCCCTTAGAGATAGGGTGAGAAGCTCAGTTATCCGTGAGGAGCTCGGAGTAGAGCCGCTGCTCCTTTGCGTCGAAAGGAGCCAGTTGAGGTGGTTCGGGCATCTGGTAAGGATGCCCCCTGGGCGCCTCCCTAGGGAGGTGTTCCAGGCACGTCCAGCTGGGAGGAGGCCTCGGGGGAGACCCAGGACTAGGTGGAGGGATTATATCTCTAACCTGGCCTGGGAACGCCTCGGGATCCCCCAGTCGGAGCTGGTTAATGTGGCCCGGGAAAGGGAAGTTTGGGGTCCCCTGCTGGAGCTGCTACCCCCGCGACCCGACCCCGGATAAGCGGATGAAGATGGATGGATGGACCTGCAGATAATTGATAAGCCCCACCCACTACCAGCCAGCCAAAACAAAAAAGAAGGAAGTACTAAAGCCTACTAAAAAGGGACAGTGCTTAACCTAACAGAAAATCACCTTTGGCTTTAGAGTTGTTGGACATCATCTGAATATGTTCTGACATTTATAGACAATAAACAATTGAGAAAATAAACAGATTAATATACGATGAAAATAATCGTTAGTTGGACCCTAATGCAGGGAATTCAAAACGGTATATATTGACTGTATTAAATGTATTCATTTTTACAGAGACAAAAACTATTCAAGTGTGTCATGTTTCTCAACATTCAAAGATTGTTGTCATCCTATAAAATAATTAATTATCCAAATGCTGTGCTTTGACTACAATTTATCACGGAATAATTAAAAATGAACTTAACTTGACACCGTTCACTTTTTATAAAACATCACTGTGGGGAACACTCCCTGTTTTCACTGAAGGGCTGGCAGTGGCAAATGTAATTAGATGGGAAGAATTCCTCCAGGTGTTTAATGGCTGCTCGCAAGGTCAGCACAGCCATGTTTAGGATGCCGTTCAGGCGTGAAGAGGAGGAGCTGGGCCTGGTTGACTGGTGGTGTGAGCATTGCCGTCCCCTCAGGTGACTCACATGAGTTCCACCCACACCCCACTCCATTGTTGTAAAATTTGACAGCAAATCAAAGGGGAGCGTTGTCTGTCCAAACACATTATAAGTTCACTGTTCTGGGTTATTGAGAGAGGCTGCGCTCCTGCTTTCCTTAGCATTGTCATGTGATATATGGACAACTCCATGAGATTACAGATGCATCCTGGCATATACAACCAACCAGACTGATTAACCTTGAAGACCTGGGGCTCGGTGTAGCAAGGGAGCGTGAAGAACACCCGTGTCAAAATGTAAATGAAACAGACCTGTTGGTGGACCCAGAAGAGGGCCATGCCTGCTAGATGGGAAGGGAGGGGAATCTAAAGTGAATCTTTAAGCAGTTTGTTTGGTTCGGCTTTGTGGCAGATACTCTGGAGAGAGGCTTCCCATCTGTCCTGCTCTCACCTTGGTCAGTGTCTGCCAGCTTGGTCTGCTTGTCACATTTGAGTAGTTGCTATGGGACTAGTCCACTGAGGCCCTGTCATAGACCACAGAGAGCAAGGCCCTATCATCAATCACACAGATGAGCAAGACACACCACAGGAACCTCTCTCCAATGTTGGCCAGATATCTAAATTCATTTGACATGGATTTCCATGCAGGGAATATGGTTGTAATCTTGATTACCCATTGGTGGCTGCCATATTGATAGAAGGCTTTTGGTAAACCTTCAGTTAACACACTACAGTTAGAACCTAAATTGGGAATAATAAACCTGAATGCATCTGTACTATGCTATGAGATGACATTTTAAATGTCAGCATGTGTAATGACTCAAGATGTCTTGTATAATTAGCTAGGCTTGATTTGAGGTATAATATTGCAGTTACCAACATTGTATTGTGATCCAGTTCCCATGAATGGAAATCCCACCAATTTATTGGAATTATGTGGGGACTAGGGATGTGTTCTAGGACTAGGAAGACTTGGTTGAGTTGGGTTATCCATGACAGTTAATATACAGCAACTTGTTTTATAGTTTTTATTACATATATTTATTAGTTACCTTAATTGACTCATTTTAAAAGCCTGCTAAGACAAAGATACCACTTGGACCCAGTCTCAGACCGATCCATAACACCACTGATTCAAGTTATAGTTGCCAATACAGCATTGCATTCATGAGCCATGTTGTCAAACGCAGAAGACACGACATGGACATCATAAAAAGGATCATGTAAATTTGAAAGACAGCTTCTTGAAATAACAATTGTGCTGTTGTTTCTGGCTTTATTGTTGTATTAGGTGATGTAGAACCATGACTATCATGCATCAGTATCCAAATAATACTAGTGTCAATAATAAATAAAAAAAACACCCACCACATACAAAAACTATACTGAGCAGATTTGTCTTAACAAATACATTTACAAATGCAAAACATATCAGCTTTTTGTCAGTACTTCAAATAAAAAGAAACAATAAGGAAGTCTAAAAGTCTTCATTATCAGAGATGTCTTTGTTTTTTCTATTCTTGTCTTATTGTGATTTGCAGACAGTCTGCAGGGGCCATTGATATGAAAGAGCAATATATGGGATTTGAAAACCAGGCTGCCAGACTTGCTGATAAAGAAATATTGTATTATAGCACTACAACCTTAATAAAATCTTTCCTTAAAATGACATGATGTTTCTATTTTATTTGAAATTTGATTCAGTCTGCTCCAATTTGTCATTACTACGGCCTAGGAACTAACAAGAGACCAGAGGCCATGAACTAATGTAACAGCATTCTTCCAAGAGACTAATGGACCTCATGCTGAATCACCTGTGAACATGGTGAGATAATTGCCTTTTGGGAGACCCAAGGAGCATGTAGTGATAATAAAAGTCGGGAGCAGGAGGTCTGCCTCTGTCTATTAATTGAAGAGCAAAATGCCATGTGACCTGGCCATGCATCAGGTAAAGAACCTAAAGGTTTATTCACAAGCAACATTATGGAAAAGTGTGAGCTTGCTTGGTTTAACAGGAGGTCAATTATAATGGAGTCGTGCTCAGGTTGTCACCACAAAGTGCATAATCAAGGGGTACTGCTGGGCTAACCGCTAATCCATAGCTGTGCACTTAAGCGTGCCAGGCTTGTAGCCATGGATTGCAGTTCAATGTGTGCCCATGGTCCAGTCTAAACCATGGACCTCTAGGTCTTAACACTGTGTGTGCTGTGTGTGTGCTGTGTGTGTGTGTGTGTGTGTGTGTGTGTGTGTGTGTGTGTGTGTGTGTGTGTGTGTGTGTGTGTGTCTTAGTCTTACAAACCCAGTTTTAGCCTACAATACAATGTCAGAATAGGATTGTCTTAAAAGCCACCTTTAATCAGCAAGCCATACTCTTGGAGATAAATCGGCTTTGATGATATTAACTTCACTCAGCACATTACAAACAGGTTAAGTATTTTGTATGAGGACTTAGAATTTATGATTTTAATTACATTTTTGAAAAGGAGTGATATGCATGAGCCACTCACAAAGACGATTAGATGAGCACATCAGCAGAAGGTGTGGAATCATTTGGAGAAGGCTTTATTAATGACGCAAGTGAAAAGACAGTAATCATAATTAATGGTGTCTTATTGCAAGGGGGTGATATTCTTCTTTAAAATGACAACCAATTGCAATTTACCAATTACTTGATTATAGTAAGTGTTGTAACATAACATAATATTTATAGTGTCAAATCATAACAGAAGTTATGTCAGGACCCTTTACAGATATAGTAGGTCTAGACCGGACTCTATAATTTATAGAGACCCAACAATTCCCCCCAACATTTAGTGTGACAGCAGCAATATAGAATATTCCTACTCTATCAATTATATTCTTTAGAAATGGTTAATTGTTGAGCATTGTTTTTTAGGATGGATAAAATGCTTGTGAATCTAAAAAAGCTTGATAAAAATAATACAACCTCTAATCACCTCTGAGTAATCAACATCAGCAACAACAGCAAGTTTAATCTGAACACAGTTTCTCAGGATTTGTGATCATTTCACTGTGCTCTCAAATTTTCTCCCAAGTATTTGCATGATCTACACAGAGATCTCTGATCTGTTTCCATGTTCAATCTCCACCCTGCAGACTGCATTACCACTGTGAGCCTACAGCCAAATCAGAGCAGCACATCAGAGCAGCACATCTGCCCACACAGGTCCACAGCAAGGTCTAGTACCCAGTAGCATAGTGCCAAATTGCCAACTGTGATACACAACTTTCTGCCTCTTACAGCCTGGGACATAACTTAAATCAACTCCAGCTGAAAACCTAGTTTTTTTGTAGTTGTCATTCTATTTTGGGAGATTTTTGGCCTGTCAGCCAAGGCTCAACATCCTTCTGATGTGCATCATGCCTCCCCTTAAATTTGCCTTACATGAGAACAGTGGAAATGGGTCAGAACCCGGTTGGAGATTAGCCTTGAACAGCTTAAGACACGGAAAGAAAATAAGAAATCATTTATAGAGCCAACAACCTGAGAGTCCCAGAGAATATAAAAAACAAATAAGGCTACAAAGAAAGCACTTTGGAGACTCTTAATGTTTCCAAAAAACAAATGAAACTGAGCAATTGCTACATGGTGTTTAAATACTGACCAGTTGTGCAACAAAAGCCTCAGATCAGCTTTTCAAAGTCATTTTCCCATCAGTGTGTGTGTATGTGTGTACATCCAGAGGCGTGTGCATGTGCCCAGATGTGGATAAGCTCTTACAAGTATGTGGGCTTGTGTTTGGTAAATGGCCTCTGGTGATGCCTGGAAAAATATTAACTGGATACAGGCGATGTGGGTTACGAAACATTACTAACACTAGCCAGACATATTGCATTATCCAGAGTTGTGTTGCTAGAGGTTTGTGCCTGTCAACATTTTATTAGTCACTGTTTTATGCTTTATGTTTAGTCCAAACACACCACTTTCAGGCCCATTTTGTTGCAAGGCTGTAGAGTCTCAGCGGAGGGTAGTGTATTGGATATGTTGATGCCCTGTGCTGCTTTGACGCAGACATATCCTGACCTATTTTCTACTATGTCAACAGTATTGATCTTACTGCTCACCCCAATGAGGAGGTTTTTAGTCTGTTATGAGATGGAATTAGATACTTGTCACACAGATGCAACTACTGTTACTGACTTTCCGTAACCTGTTAAGGCTATCTCACTGTAGCAACAAAACAAATCCATGTCTTTTGTATTATCAATAAAAGGCATAAAGAAAGATTGGAACTTCATCAGAGTAACAGCAGTGACACTGTGACAGCAGGTCTGATTGTGCGTGCGTGCGTGTGCTTGAGCAGATAGGTGTGTATATTTTCTTGTGCATATACCATTTGCCTGAGAGTATTTTTAGTCATTTATAAACAGATTTTCTGTCCCTAGGGCACAAGCCACGTTACATTTGCTGTGTGAGTTTCTGCACCAGTTTCCGCAAATTATATTTTATTTCACGAGTAAAACTTTGCTTTGGAGTACAATGTTCAATGCAACATGATTTTTGTTAGACCCTTCCTTTCATACTGTCCATTTCTTCACTTTCTCAGTTCAACTTCTCCTCAAACAAACCACAAAATCACCATTTCAGATATGTGAGGCATGTTTCTTGGTTTTCTAAACACATAAGAGTCAGTAAGGTTACATTTTACCATGTTTGGCCTTAGCCCTCTTTCTTCCATCTTGAGTTTTCATCACCTGCTCTGTGCTATTAATATCCCTAACCCATGGATCCAGGATCATTGGTTTCGACAGGCCTTACTACAGAACCCTATCAGATTAACTGAACTATCTCTTGACCAATATGGGGTCTCAGTATCTCCAAAACCTATAATGAGAAAACCGAGATGGAATTTGAAACTCAGTATGACCGGAAGGATTAGTGTGCAGCCCAAGACTTCTCTTACCACAAAGATGTCAGTTGGATTTGAGCTGAAGGGGGGCTTGGAGGTGGATTTTCAATGATGACCTACATTTCTCCTAAACCGGTTGCAATACAGGGACTTAGGACATGGTCGATGTCTAATAATGTTGCTGCCTCCAGAAATGGAACTTGTGTATAAGGAGGAATCAGTCAGCACTAATTTACCAGGGCTACAGGATGAGAAACAGTTAATGTCCTTGTTCAATTTGTTTGGTTCAAATGCAACAACAACTTTAATGCCACAATGATTGGCTTTCTCTACAATTTAGAGTTATGTTTCTCAGTTGCAGGACAGTTTTTTTATGAACTATGCACACTATATGCTCAAAAGACAAACTATGCATACATGGATATACACCCACACTGCAACACACAAACTGATTCACCACTTCTCAATCTGGCCTTGAGCTCTATCAGCCCTGTAGCGCATAATGTTGATAAGAAAGCTGCTATCACATGGCCTCTCTCCCCTAGAGAAAGAATTGCCAAAATATGAAAAATAAGTCATTTACATGAATAATAGCCCCCCCACACACCTTTTATTTAATAAATAATCAAGTAGTTAGTGTTGCCTAGCAACCACATCATCAGTACCTGCTTTGTTTTAACATACTGAATGATAGGCTACTGGGCTCAAGTCGTACATCACATTGTAGAATGTGAATGCTCATGTTCAAGTGATTTTCTGTGGTTCCTCACCAGGTACAACTGCCTGCAGCCAAGTGAATATTCTAAAAACATGACCATTTATATTCCTCCTGATTATTACATATCACCCAGTATACATACAGTAGGTGAATATAAGTATATGTAAAAATTAAAATTAAAAGCTTTTCATGGGTTGAAATATCTCAAACTCAATGTATCTTTGAGTAACTGAGAATATTAAAAGCTGTCATTTTGCTTTGATACGGCACCTTGTTCCTGTACTTAAGAATTATTGATGAATAAAAGAGCTGAAAGATTAAGACACATTAATCTGCTGATAGCTATTTAATTTGATAAGCACATCTAATTTAATGCATGATATTGGTCTCTTTAGCGTATGTACATTAGTATTAGACAAAATGACTGAAAGTCATTTTAAAGTGTGTTCTCCATGTTCAAACAGCCTACATGAAAAGTACAGTATCATTCTCCCCTTGGTTGTTTTTAATGTGAACAGCAGCATGAAGGTGGACCTTTGGCAGTCTCTCAAATGCATCCTGTGCCCTTGAAAATCAAGAATGGCCTGTTCACACAGCAACTTATCTCCCAAAGTGAAGCTGACGTCTAATCAACACCTGCAACCCTTTCCTTTGCCGCGTGTCCAAGTGAGACTTCAAAAGTTGTGCCAAGCCACATGCTTCCCACTGTGTGTGAGACAGTAGTAGTGGTGAGAGAGATTTCTTATCAAAGTCCCCCAGAAGCTGATGTTATTTTTCGCCATATGCATCAGATAGTACCTGTGATGTGTTGTTGAAGCCTCATGTCCCTTTGAATCATGAGGTGGCTCTTCTCACAGCCTATTCTCCTACAGTAACTGTGTCTCACATTGTAAGTTTACACAGTTTAGCAGAGTAGAGTACCCTTTTTCTGCTTTTGCCTTTTATACACCTAAAAAAAAAGTGTTTGTGATCGAACATGTTTATTTTAAACATGTTAAAAAATAAAATGAAAAAATAACAGAAATAAAAACATGTACATTTCAGCACAATCTTCCAAAATGATTGTAAATGATTCAAGTAAGGAATTCCCATGTTCACAAAGGAGTAGGATTTAGTTAAATACCAAACAATTTGATGCTTCACTTATTTATATATGTATACATACACATACATGTACAGTATGTCTACCTGCCTACCTACACGCACATATACACATGCATACATACAGACATATCCAATTGTTTTTCTTTTCCTTCTATCTACATCAAACCGAATAATAACCCATCCAAACTAGAGACTTAAGACTTCTCTTTATTGATCCTTTTGGGATGACTCCTGCAAGGAAATTAGATTTCCAGCAGCAGATTTTAGCAGCATACAAAACACTCTTTAAATAAAGAGGTATAAAAAAATACAGTATAGAAAAAAATACAGTATAAGAATAACAATGACAAACTTTTAGCTAAATATTTTTTACAAAAAGTAAACACTAAACAACAATAAACTACAGATAAATAAAGATAAATATATAGATATATAGGACTATGTATGGTATTATGTTATTGTACAGTTAATAAATGAATGACATTAAGCATAAATTAGCAGTTAAGAGCAGTTAGAGTGGCCAGGTATGTATGTGAGTAGATTATTAATTTATTGCACAGTGAATGAGTGAGTGGCTACCACTCCTTCCCTTCCTTCCTGTTCTGTTCTGTCCTCTTTACCCTATTTATTCTATTTCCTCCTCCCCCCGAGTGAGGAGTTGTAGAGTATGATGGCATGAGGGACAAAGGAGTTCTTGAGTCTGTTGGTCCTACACTTGGGAAGGAACAGCCTTCCACTGAACAGGCTCCTCTAGTTGCTGATGACGGTATGCAGGGGGTGGCTGGCATTGTCAGTAATGTCCAGCAGTTTGTCCAGTGTCCTCCTCTCTGCCACCATCACCAGTGAGTCCAGCTTCATGCCGACCACAGAGCCGGCCCGCCTGATCAGTTTATCCAGTCTGTAGGTGTCCTTATTGGATATGCTGCCCCCCCAGCACACCACAGTGTAGAAGAGGACGCTGGTAACCACAGACTGGTAAAACATCAACAGCAGTTTGCTGCAGATGTTGAAAGATCGGTCTCCTCAGGAAGTACAACCTGCTTTGTGTCTTTCTGTACAGGTGGCTGGTGTGTGTTGTCCAGTCCAGTTTATTATCCAGCCACAGCCCAAGGCAATTGCACAGCCTCCACCTCAGCTCCCTCTAGCAGGACTGGTCGCGGTCTTGGTCTGGACCTCCCAAAGTCAATGACCAGCTCCTTCGTCTTAGAGGTGTTGAGCTGTAGGCAGTTAGTGCGACACCAGAGAGCAAAATCCCCCACCAGACTCCGATACTCCTCCTCTCTGTCACCCCTGATACACCCAACGATGGCTGTGTCATCGGCGTACTTCTGTATGTGACACAGCTCCGAGGTGTACAGGGTGAAGAGAAGAGGAGCCAGCACTGTGCCCTGGGGGGCTCCAGTGCTGCTTACCACAGTGTCAGACATGGTGTCCTTCAGCCTGACATACTGTGGCCTGTCAGTGATGTAATCCTTGATCCAGTCTACCAGATAGGGGTCCACTCCCATCCTGTTCAGTTTGTCCTGAAGTATAGGGGGCCAGATGGTATTGAAGGCACTGGAGAAGTCCAAGAAAAGGATCCTCACTGTGCCACTTCCCTTATCCAGATGGGAGTGGACTCGGTGTAGCATGTAGAGGATGGCATCCTCCACACTAACATTTGGCTGGTACGCAAACTGTCGCCGGTCCTGGGCGTGTTGTACCTGAGGTCTGAGGAGGCTGAGGAAGAGCCGCTCCAACGTCTTCATCAGGTGTGAAGTGAGTGGGACAAGGACAAGGGCTGGTTAAACCTGTTGAAGAAGTCATTCAGCTCATTCGCCCAAATATATATGCCCAGGAACCATACAGTCGGTACACAATACAATCACCTTGAGTCCTTTTCGTATCCATTCAATATATTCATTTTAAATAGCCTCTTAAAATTGTCGCTAAACATGTTGCTCTCTCCTTGCGACCCTCATGACACCTTTCTGATCCCCTGCTTAATGCACACATGCTTTGTGTTACAGAATGCCTGACTGTCCATGCTGAAATGTTGATGTGTGATGCATTGTTGTCTCCGGGGCAAAAATGTCTCTGCAATCATATCAGTGTGTTCCATTATCTATGACTTGAGATGGCACTGTAGAGATTTGTCATCATATTGCTTGCGCCTATGCTATTAATGGGCCACACCTCCAGTCAACAGTGGAGATGAACGCGGTCTTTGTCAAATAGGCTCAGTGTTAAGATGGTGAAAGGAGCTTATCAGCCTGATGCCGCATGCATGTAATAATCAATTACAGGTGTCTATGAGTGACCTTGAAACATATTGAATCTGCAGAAATACAATGAAAGGATTTGAATTGCACACACTCGTGTAATACTGCCAAGGATTCTCGACACACTGTGCTGGAAAAACACTAAATAAGGCCGTGTGGATATATTTTTCTCCTGCCCAAACCTAATATCTTCCTGAAATGCATCGTCTCCCCTGGCCTTATCTCCCTCTATGCTCTCTCTGCTGTAATTGTCGATGCTTTTGGTGTTGCTGTTCCACCAGCAGTAGCACGCAGAACGCGTATCCATCAATCTGTTCAGTTCTCCCTGAGCAGTTCCCTCACAGAAATCTGTTTAGGGCTTTTCTTATTGAGTGGAGTGCAGTGGAGTCCTTCTGGGGCTTTAGCTCTCTAACCTAGTTCCCCCTCTGTGTCGTTTCAATGAACCTGTTCCCACTGAATACATGTGCTCGCTACATAGAAACAGCAGAAAGGCCAATGATAGAGGAGACTGACATTAAGTGTAGATATCTGTTCATAATCTTTTCATGAAGGACATTTTACACGTTATACATGGTACATTCAGTACGTTTACATGCACACCAATGTTCTACTATTATTCAGAATATGACGATTTAACGAATTAGATACAGGTAATGTAAACAGCATATTCCGGTTGGATATTCCAAATAAGGCCTTTTTCCGAATATAGCATTTTTCCGATTAAGACGTGGGATATTGTGTAGGCATTCTTTGGACATACAGCGCATTCAGAATATGCGTCCATCTCAATCGGGGTTTTCACCGCAGGCTTATGGTCAGCTCTGTGCGTTGCTATGGTTTACACAAACCAACCAGCCAACAGTTTGCAAGGCTAGAGACCCGATAACACAGCTATTTTCAAACATTATCAAAGACTTGGATATCAACAGGTTTTTGGATATGCGCAAATATCGCTTTGCCGACCTTTTCAAGAAGCTGGTTGAAGGAATGAAAGAGGGACACTGTGTTTGCACGGTTCAAAAAGTCCGCCACCGCTGGTAAACTTTGAAAAAATCCTGTTTTGCACAGCTACATGTAAATGGGAATATTAGTGGAATACTCAAATTTGTTAGCCTTGTAAACTGCTTAGTCAGAATATCGTCTTTCTCTGAATTAGGGCAAAAACCGGAACATTCTGTGCATGTAATGGTACTGAGTGTAGCCTGTCTAGCTGCCTTAAATTGCGGTTTCTCTTAGAAATGTTAATGCACTTATTCACACAATTAAGTAACTGACTGGCATATACATACATTGGTATATATACATTAGGGCTGTCAATCGATTAAAAATGTAATCTAATTAATTACATACTCTGTGATTAATCAAAATTAATCGCATACATAATTAACGGTGCCTGAACCGATACTTTTTAAGAAAGTAAAAAAGAAAAGAAAAAAAAGGGTACTAAACAACAGTTGGTGACATTAAAGAACGGCTTGTTTATTGCTAAGGCCATATGGTCAAAATGAAATGATTTAATAATAATGTATAACAATAACTTATTTCACTAGTAAATTGCTGTTGAACGACAAAAACAACAACCAGATAGGAAAAGGACATTTACAATAACTTCAAATGCACCACGAGGCTGTAGTTTACCAGTTTCATTGAACGCCCCGGCTGTGTTGTTTCTCAGACGGCAGCTGCAGATTGTTACATACCGGTGTTGAATCCTCTACAGTAAAACACAGACAAACGTTACACCGTTTAGCGTTAGCTGTCAGCATTGTAACCGTGTTTAATCTAGCTACTAGCTAGTGGTAGGCTAACGTTAGCTGCTGTTGAGTATAGTGTTAACTAGCGTCACGTGCAGCGGGGTTTGTGTTTCCTGTAACGTCTGTTTCAGAGCAGCAGAGAGAAGCGCAGACATATCAGTGGCACCAGATTTTCGTCTGTATGCAAACGTCAATATGGAATGGATTAATCTGCGTAAATTTTTTTTCACGCGTTATTTTTTCTCAGATTAATTAATCGAAATTAACGCGTTATTTTGACAGCCCTAATATACATGCATAAATATATTTAAATATATTTGGTGTGCCTAATTAATCAAGCAGTCCTCGACATACACTTCTGTCAGTTACAAGCTGAAAACGCATTTCAAAACAGGAATTTATCTGTTTATTCAAGACTCTCATACCACTCTTAAAATAGTTGTTTACTCTCTTTTGTGTAGCTCCCATGGATGAAGGTAGCTGTAATTGGGAAGCAATGTTTGTTGTCATACTGTAGTTGTATTCATAATACATTTGAGATAACAAATGCATTTTGAAACATAAGGAGACAGCTGGCTGTTCAGTCCTGTTCTTAGTGTGTTGCCCTAATTGGTGTGTCAGTGACGATCACAGCTTTGAACATGTTGCACGCTGAGAGCAATGTTAGATATGCTGCGCACAAAACAGTAAAATGCAGGGATTTGATGTTGTAGTGCCATCCAAATGTGCAATCAGGACTCATCCTCACCTCCACCAGTATATATGAAATGTTCAGAAAAGGTACTTTACTGTGCTGTTCACACTCGAACAACCTGCTCAAAGCCTTTTATGTAACCAGCATGCTCTAATCCTGCCATTTGTGTGTAGTACCTTTATTAATTATTCATTTGAATTGTTCTCCAGTAACTTTCTGTGTGGCTAAGGTGTTTAAAAGACACACAATGTATGTTAAGGTGCACACTTTGAGCAGTCAGAAGAATGATGAACTTGAATTGATAGAGCAGATAATTTTTTTTTATTGCAAGATGTACAGTGGGTACATGTTTTCATTTTCAAGAATTAAGCACAATTAACTGATGCTCAAGTATTTGTAAAACAATATTATTCCGTTTATATAAAGCCCTGTTTTTCCAGGCTGACTTTATGTACAGAAAACAGCAATGATGTAGATTAGTTGCTAGCAAGGTAAGAATGTTTGAAAAGGAGCTCATTAGAAAAGCACCACCACTGGCGAAGAATAAGTATAATAAGTATTGTTGCAATGGACGACTTTGATCCAATTAGGCGTGATATCCGAGGTAGACTGAGTTGCGCGCTCTATCTGGAAATACACCCCCTCTTAAATTGAAGAAAATGAAAAAATGGGTCCCACCATCTGTATTTGTCCCAGACTCAAAGATCAGAGGAAGTTTTACAAACGCAGTCCCAGTGTCTGAATACAGTGTAGTCCTTTTTCCATCTTAGAAGATAAATATTTGGGAAAAGGTCTGACCTGAACTGATCTAGAAACACCAATAAATCCACCAAAAATGTTTAAATACAGTTCTTCATGAAGTCAAATAGACTTAAAAGGGGCAATTTGGATGTCTAACATGTCTAATAGTATGACTACTCACCGTTAGTGATACTGATGCTTGAACATCAGCATTAACATTAGATGAGGCTATAATTCCTGTAAATCAGAGATCTCCCAGCCACGACGAAAGCAATGACCTGCCAGACAAATTAAGAAGCAGGATACAGCACTGATTCAAAACCTTAAAGCTAATTTGCTTTTAATTGCAGCCTGATACACCAACATGATTGATTGTCCTTTCAGAAGCCCTGGAGTGAGTTCTAAGAGCAGAATAAAGCTCACACATTTTTCTTATGCTGTGGATGGTTAAAACCCATGCTGCATTGTGGCTTCAAATGTTGATTCCTTTATTTAGTGTTGTTTGTCTCCAATGACAGAAGTCGTAGCAGCTTGTGTCCATATATTGATACCCCTACGAGTGTGTAGTCTTGCATACCACCTTCAGCTAAAAAAATCAAGCTCTCTTTGAGTAATCCGACCTTTAAACAGCCACTAACGTGCTGAAGTAATCGTTATGTCACTTGCATTGATCAACACATCAGTCAATCCTCTACAGATGCATTATGGTCATTTTGTGCAACTGGGCAGCACCGTGTTGCACCTTCAAAGAACTCTTGTAATGTAGAACTGAAGGATTTTGTTAATCAGAAATGCCCCAGTCTTGCAGCAGCCCCTATCGCTTGACTTTCCCTCCCTGTCTGTGAGTTTGTGTTCCTCCAGCGTTTCTCTGTGACCAGCGGGCCCTATAGTGCTCGCTGCTTCCTTGCTGTCTCTCCATTAGGCGCCTAACAGAGCGTTGGGCTGTGGCTGCTCTCTCCCTCAATGCCTCCATCTCCCTGTCGCCCTTCAGGTCTCATCGCCCTCGCAATGGAGGATCCATCCGCCATGATCCCAGGACACATAGTGTCCTCCATTACCCATCCTCACAGCCCACTGCATACAGATCCCACTCCCAGGACCCATAGATGAGCATGAGACCATGTTTGCATGTGTGTGAATTGTGTGTATGAGTGTGAGTGGCTTCGCTTACCAAGGACAGTAAGTCATATCCAGTTACGCTACCCCAACACACCCTGAGAAAGAGAGGAGGGGAGAGAGAGAGAGAGAGAGAGAGGCACTGAGTAAAATATCAATAGGAATAAGGGTTTTGTTTTTAGCTTGGATGAAGTCCATCTGTAGATTCCTTACACATTAACTGAATGAAAGACCTTCAGGAATGACAACTCATACCCCTGAGCCATCACATGAACACTGAACAGCTGCCATAAGCACTCCCAAGTCAACGATTAACATTGTTGTATAGTTTGTAATGAGCACGTTTTCTGGAGAAAAACAAAATTGGCTGAAAGGCAAAATTTGTAATTTACTTGTTTGAAAAACTTTTTCCTAATATTTCAACAACTTTCAGCACTACTGGATGTACTTGTTGCCCGTCTGCCTGAAGGTTTAAAAAGAATCAATACATCAGAAGTATTACAATGCCAAAAAAACAGGCAAAATGTTTTAAAATGTTTTTCACTTTTAATTTTTTTTGTCATGGAATTTAGACAAACTTATTTTATAACATTTAAAAATATAATGATTTGACAACAGCAATGATGATTTCATTGTTTTAGGTTTAGTTTAATTCTACAGCCATAAAGGTTCCATATTGGTTCTTCTGATTTGTCTCCCATATTTTAGTTTTTGTATATAAGCATATTGATTATTCATTAAGCAATTTATTGTATATTGCCGTGCATGCTACATTACCTTGTTTGATACTGAAAATCTAAACATTGAGGTGTTTTCATCAACATTTCAATCACTTTTCAGGTAGATGTTATAGATCGGTTTTAAGGTCCAGTTCTATACATATCAGTCTGCTCTCTAGATGTATGTACTTCATGGAAACAGCAGTCTTATTTTTGCAAAAGACTGGAAAATGTGCCAACACTACAATGCTCCTCTCATTCAAATCAGAACACACTGTCTTTGCCTAGAGTCACAAACACCCCCGAAACTGAGATAAAGTGTTGTATCCATAGGATCCAATTAAAAACTGTAAAATCACTGAAACTCGTTTGGTGTCTTGGATGCTTATCTCCACTCAGTGCACAAGTGATTATACTTGCCAGTGAACTCCAGGAAATCAGAGTGATGAGAGAAGCCGGAATCATAACATACTTCCAGTTAAAAAGCGTAATGAGAAATAGCATATTCTGATCAAATCAAAAGTAACTCATTGTAACTCAATGTTCAGTTGGTCCCATTCATACCAAATTAATTTTACTACTGTCACTTGAAGAAATGCTGTACTAAAAAGCATTCAAGGTATTCTGAAAAAAATTAGGACCATTTTAGCCACGCTAGCGGCCTGGCTCTATGGATGGCACTGTCAGTCTCTCGGTCTAGGCCAATCAATTACTTTGGACCAGACTAAAATATCTCAACTATTCAATTGATTGCCATGTCATTTTGTAAAGACATTCATGATCCTCAGAGAGATGAATCCAACTGCCTTGGTGAGCCCCTGACATTTCCTCTAGCGCCATCAGTAGGTCAAATATTTTAATTATTCTATGAAGTATCAACATCTACAGGATTGGTACAACATTTGGTACAGATATCATTGGTGCCTAGAAGATGTATCCTAGAGACTTTGGTGATTCATTGACTTTTCCTCTAGCTCAGACTGTGTGTCTGTGTAAGGGGTTACATACTTTCTTCCTTTAAACACAAGGTGACTGTTTGAAAGGGACCTTAATATTTGGTGGACCAAGCAAACAGATATTTGGGGCTTAAATACCAGGGGACGGAGGGAAAATTACACATATGGGAGTTGAACGTAACAGAAATTACTGATTAGCATGTGGGATGTTCACATCACCCTGAGACTGAAATCTCTTAACTATTAACTACCCTCAAATCTCGGGGGAAACACTGCATTTCAGCTTGAAACAGAGGAGAGAATTAGAGTACAACTTAAGAAAAGAATGTTGAGTTGACATCTAAAAAAAAAGGTAATGGGGTTTCAAAATGAATAACATCCTTTGAAATTGAAAAAAAAGGTTATGAATTTATGAATAATGTACCTAATAAGTCACGTTGTGCACAGTTTTTGTCAGAGAAAAGCAAAAGCATCCAGTAAATTAATACAATTCTTTCAGATAGGCAGGTTGAAAGATATAGTAAGCGATGCTAATCCAATACATTTTTTGTCAAATTCAGCAAATATCTCCTTATTGTCACCTAACTCTCTATTTTCTGTGTGCGCTGAGAAAATAAATCTGGTTCATACACAGCCCTGGCTGTGGAAATGCAAAACAAAACAGAAAGGAGCGCACGAGCCAAGCAAAACTATTCCAGCCAATCAGCAACAGGTCGCGCGTGCAAGCAAGTGATGGGGAGAGGGGTGAGGCAGAAGCCGGCCAGGAGTTATCAACAAGAAGAGTTGGCAGAGAAACAGCAAAAGAGGAAAAAGGCTGAAGAATACAAATTAAAAAAAGAAGTTGTATGACCAGGAGAGAGGGAAGAGCCTTGTTAGCATCGGTGAGGCGTTTCAACGCTGCAGAAACCTTCAAGGGAATGAAAACTGATGAGGGCCCTCTTCTTGATGGACAAGTGAGTAACGTTAGATTTGCTGTTTCACTGTTTGATGTTTTCAATAGG
The DNA here is from genome assembly GCF_031162955.1 of Sander vitreus. Classification (NCBI taxonomy): domain Eukaryota; kingdom Metazoa; phylum Chordata; class Actinopteri; order Perciformes; family Percidae; genus Sander; species Sander vitreus. The sequence continues at coordinate 12,559,716 of NC_135864.1, forward strand.
TCAGTTTAACCCTGTCCTTTTGCCATTGTTTATGATGGCTGCGCCCAACTGGTTGGCTTTACAGCAAGTACAGTAGCGACAGTTTGCTAATCCACAATCTAACGTGTGCTAACATTGATTCTGCTATATTTCGTTTAGTCAGCAGAGACATTAACAGAAGTGGACGCTATGGCAATGTGCGTCCATGAATCTGGGGGGCGGATATTCTGAAGGTGGGGTTGTATTTGTTTGGCAGTGGAGTTCAAAAAAATCAACAATCTTCGTGCATCATCGCTTACTGCACCTTTAATAGTCTGGCTTGCTAAGCAGTACAGAAGGTCAATGACATTTGTCTGTTGTGGGGGGTGCAAAGGCTAACAATAGCATGCCTCAGAACACCCTGGCAGCTCCCACTTGGCTAAAGTTGTGCCAAGTGCACGTGATGCCATAGCTTCTAATTTGGCACATTACCTTTGCAATGTTGTTGCTCCTTCCTTACCGTACCCATCTGTTTCCACTTAGGAAAAGTAAGCAAAATATGCCTTAAAATTTTAAAAGAAGTATAACTTGCACATTTCAGTAAGGCATTCATTTCAACTGGGGGACCTGGTTTAATCCTCATGGGACCACAAGCATCCAGCTTGCTAAAATAAGTCTAAATACTTGCTTACATGTCTTACAATACAATTTCCAGTTTAAAGTGATATATAATATTGAAAATTGCTAAATGTGTTAACTCATTGGGTTTTTAGGTGCTGTGTATGTATTTTTAACATGTATACCAAATATTAAACGTATTTAAGCACAATGAAATATATGACAAAGAGTTACTGCTTGATTAATTCAATGGCTTTTTAAAATGTGACCAAGCTGCATCGCATCTGTTGTCTCACACTGGGATATTTTTCAAGTTGATGAATGAAACACATTTGAAAAGCTAGAGTATATCTCCATCTTTTTTTCCAGCAGGCAGCCGCTTTTATAGTTATTCAAAGCTTAGTAATGATGCATACAAAACAATGTATTGGTGAGAATATAATATCACCCTGATTACACTTAGTGAAAAAATAGATCATTCAAATGGGGTACACAGCTAATTAGATGATGAAACATTAAATCTAAATCTGGCAGCTCTGTTACTGTAAACATCCTCATGCTTAGAAGCTGAGGCCGAATAGAGACATAAAATGAAAAGTAAAAGTAGCTGTGGGAAGAGGAGGTGGTTGTAGTTGAAAATGTGAGTGGCAGATAGGAGGAGAGCTAGACTGGCAGGCAGATAGGTGGGTGTGGAGAAGAGTCACACATCCATGAGGAATTGAATAATGGCTAGGGACGGGGAGGAGAAGGCCTCAGTGGGTGGGGGTGCTTCCTGTGAATTACCAGCTACATTTATGAAGCGCTCCAGCAGCAGCATGCTAATGAAAGACTTGATAAGACAACAGAGCAGGAGTCAAGTGCAAGTCCTCTGCTAAGGTGTCCTTTCTGCAAATATATCCTTTTTCTTTCCATTTAAAAGTGATGACAGAAGACCTCTATCAGGACTTGTAAAGCCTTAGCTCCTAGGTAAGGTTGAGCTACACATTAAACGAGCACAGTTTAATAAAGTCTGTTCAATCCATATGAGATAGTATGAGATATGGGCTAAAAGGGTCCATCAGGGAAGGAATAGGTCATTCATTCTTGTGTGCCTTTCCTCTTTTACTACATGCATAGTGCCTACAAGTGTTGCTTGCCTTATGTGTGAGTCGCTACAATGTTGGGGGATGATCATGGACATAAAACATAGGAGGCTTAGGAAAATCAATACCAGTGATGGAGACCGTTTACTGTTTCATTATTCCAGATTCATGACCTACCACCACCCCATGCTGTTGTTGCCCCCAGGCTAAGGCTCATTGTCACTCACATTTGCTCATTAAGTGCCAATCACACAGTACTCCAGGCTATAATTTTGCCAGCACTTGGTGGCACTGCAGATGTCACATAATGATCCCCTGCCTACTTTCTGCATAATTCAACATAGGTGCAGTTTACAGAGTTTACCCTTGACAATGAACCTTGTCACTGTGTAAACTGCTGGTGAATTGGGTCAACCTCAATTTTTACTGTTCAGTTTTCTTTGTGGACTGAAAAAACACGTAACATGATGCAGCGCATGCATGTGTTTTAGTATGAAATACAATTAATTATCTATGTGCTGGTTAAACTTCATCAGAACCGACGAACACTGTTATATATCCTGGAAAAAATACCAGTGTAAACCTTCTGCTTTGATGACATACAATTGTGTAGAGGCCTGCATCTCGTATTGTACATCAGATAAAAGACTCGGGTCTAATATGCATTTATTATCCCTTTATGTGCATGCTGTAAGAGCAAACATATGCTTAGCTCTGATATCACTGGAAGAGGACAGTGAGTAGTGAGTGGTTGGTATTGCTTCCTCTTCATGTAACATTTACAGGAAAGAACTTCAAAGAGTCAGCTGTAATAAAATACAGATACAGTTTCAACCAAGAGACAAATCTGAGTTTTGGCCCCAAGACCCAGTTAAACTATGGCTTCAAAAATGGTGTTTGTATGTATAAGGCAAAATGGTATGCAACCTGTTAGAAGAGTACAATTAAAAAAGCATTTCAAGGTTCCCATGGACAACTGTGATTGAATTTGAAGTGGTGCCCCAGCATGGCAGTGAATGAAATGAAAAGTGTCATGTGTCAGCAGCCATGATCCTGACTTTAATTGACAAGTTGTCATAGTTCAGGCATTTGAGATGCAAATAAATCATTCACAGCCCAGAGAGATAGAGACCTGAGAAAATTCATGCATCTGTTCCAGCAAGTAAAAAAAAACACAAATTCCAGTGTGAAGGCCATGTGAACGTGCAGAGAGCAGAATGAGAATGCCCACAGGAGGTGGTTGTATTTTTTAATCAAGACAAAATGCCTACGTTTTTTGGAACGAGCAGCAGTGGTTCAGCGAGCTAGACAGTATATGAAGAGAGGGAGCAACATTAGCAAGAACAAAGCAGTTAATCAGAGAAATAAAACCTCATTTTCTGATTGTTTTACAGCCTTTACGTTCTTAAGCACAAATAAACTTCCCTGTGGGAAGGTGCCGCATTTTGTGGGAATGCAGCCGAAGCGCACACTTCATCCTGTTGGCTGTGGTCTCTTTGCTTGTCCTGTGTGTGTGGTTCACCCCCGTCCTCAAAAAGACCTGCACCTCTTTATACAACCATGACACAGAGAGCGCAGAGGAGAGAGACGGAGACAGCGATGTAACCTGGTCGCTAGTCCTGACCTCACCTATGCGCGGTTATTGGTTGGGGGTTTACATCTGTAAATGTGCAATTATTAGTGTTACAAATTGATTATGTCACAAACTGTTGTGTGCAATGGTGTTTTGTCCTGTTAAAGAGTTAGTTGTGCATTGTGTTATAAAGTAACTACCATGAGTGAGAAGGGTACGCAGTTAACAGGGATCCTGTTCTCAATTCACTCGCAGATTGCTTCAGCCGTAGCGCTCACCGCGGCAATGCACCGGTATTACGGTATATGAAAAATTCATATGTACCTATACATTGTTTTTTAGGTAAATCCTGCATGGTGTGCCATTAGGTAGGTCATAATACTGTTACTTTCATGAACTTAAAAAAATGCAACACTACTTTTACCAGACAAGGTAAAAAGAAGGTGCATGCAGTACTACTTACTTGGTTAAGTCAACAGGTGTTTTTGGATGAAGACACAGAGAGAGGACTGGTTCGAACAGCTTTCCCAGGGCGTCTCCACCCATCTGATGGTTTGTCCGGTATATAAACTGGAAGGATACTGAGTTACCTATATCCCACACGTTTAATGTGGGCAAAGATGTTTGTGTGGTTATTTTGTATCCTGGTGGTGGCTGAGAAAGATTTAATCACAGTGCCCACAATGAATCACTTTGTGTAATGTGTCACTGCTGTTTGGCAGCACTTTTCAAATTAGAGGCTGCAGGTGGAAAACACATATCTGTCCTGCTGCCGTGCCTCAAATGACTGCAGTGCTGTAATAAACAGAAGGGAAAGCTTTCATCTACAAGCCGTTGTTGAGAACACATACGAGTAAGAATTACTATCTTCAGTATATTGTGTACTTCTTTAAGGCTTTCTTGCAAAAATAACAGAACAAGCATTTTTGTTGCAGATCTAAATGCGTCTAGTCAAAGTGCATTCACATTATGCAGCATTTTTCTGCAGCTGCTGTGCATTCCCGTCACAGATTTAATTTGTGCTTGTCAATGGAATCACATCGTCACATTCTCAGTGCAACGTCAATGACCCAATTTTAGTAGATTAACTACTATTTTGATAAACAAACAAACTCATTTTTTTTCAAGCAAAAATGTCAAACACTCACTGGTTCCAGCTGTTGATATGTGACAATCTGCTGCTGTTCTTTGTCATAAATGATAGTTAATTGAGTACCTTTGGATACTCAGTTAACTATCATTTCGCTATTTGAAGTCGATCCAGTCTTCAGACTTTAAAATGATGGAATTTTTCTCTATATTTTGGACATTTTGTAGAAGAATTAATCAAGAAATGAATCAGTAGTTGCAGTCCCACGGAATTCACACTCATACATCACTTCCATCATCCTTGACATTTATCCTATTAAAGCAGTTTTGACAACAAATTTCACTACATGACATATTTTTTTAATTTCCTTTAATTTTGTTAATTTTTCAATCAATGAGTGTGGTTTAATTTTCCTTGACAATTTGACCTGAGTGGCACTAAATTGAAGCTCATGAAAAGTCTAATAGTCTTACTAAGTGCTTTACAAAAAATTCAAGTTATCAGGCTTCACTCACTCTGCCAAAACAACCTCATTAAAAGGGCAACGCTTGTGTGAAATAGAGCAACCATTAAGTATTACGGTAAATCCCTAGTTCCACAAACACAGGGAGAGCCCCTAGCTTTTCTGCCTTTTCCATTATTATCTGCTGCAGACATAATGGATAAATAATAGAATCACAGACTTTCCATCAGGAGAGATGAGCTGTGACCCTGTTTAGTTAAGCATGTAGATACAAACTTTCAGTATGCCTGCTTGGAAATATGAGCTTATAAGCCCTCTTAGAGAGTTCACCCTGTTTTCAAAGAATTGTAGTTACAATGTATAACTTCGAAACAGGATTATTTATATTTCTCACCCCATGCCATCAAACATCAATCATTATGCATATCGCACACTTTTACTTGTAATTCTCCATTACCAATCAGAGAAACTAACAGAGTAGAGCTTCTCTGAGAGCCCAAAATAGGGCTGGGAAATCATTTCCCCTGAGGTGTCAATAGTCTGCAGCTTTACAGTCCAAGCAACACCAGGGCCTTGTTTATTGCCGGCATGATTTTGCAGTTGTGAAAAACGTTATCGGAGTATAACTTCACACATTTAACACGCTAACATTAAAGTGTTGGAGCTCCAAAAAGTGACCCAGGTAATTTCACTGATTAACTTCAACGAGCAAAGAAGCAAAAAGTATTTAACATGGGCAATAATCACTGTTTAGAATGAAAACTTTCATGGTTCCATAGCATATAGTTGTCCATACTTGGTCTGAGGTAATTCCAATATATAGGATCATTTTGTCAATTGCATTTAGGCTACTTGAATTACAAATAAACACTGACACTTAACAATGTTTTTTTCTTTAGTTAAATAGGGTGGGAAACTAATCAGTACTTCATAACAAATATTTGCCTGAAGCTGAGAAATTTGTGAATAAATATCTGAAACAAAGTTGCTGAAATTGTGAAAACACTTCCAAGCACTAGTCATCTATAGTGCTAGGCAGTTTTAATTTCCCATATAATAGGAATTTAGCCTATACCATCATACTGATCTGTTCTGTCTGACACACACACACACACACCTTTTTGTCGGTGAAAAAAAAGCTAAGCCAAGTTTCCGCGTGAAGGGGGTTAGCCCCGAAGTTAGTGACCGGCTCAGGCTCATAAGGTCGGCTGACCTTTAAGGTGGACCAACCATTCTTGGCACTACTCCGAGTTTTTCTCAACACCAAACTTTGTATACATCAGTTTTATAAATACACTTACAATCAGACAAAAACACCAAAACATACAGTATTTCTGGAAGACAGTCACTGCTGACTGAGCAACGTAAATGTTCCCCTGTACAGACCTACTTTGAGGCAAACAAATAAATGAAGACTAAAATATAACATTAATCTCCTGCGTGCAACAAAAGTGCTGTGAAAAGCCTTTTTTTCAGGTTGCTCCAAGAGAGGCAGTCAAATGTGAAGAGTTAAAGCTGCTCAGAGTGGCTAACAGCACTCAAGGCTAATAATCCCATTTCCATCTGGATTTGATTTAAAAATGTAAACACTTGTTGCACCACAGAAATCGCACCAACGTTGCAACTCATTACATGTCTACAGGCACCATCTAATACACCTAATACATTTAACTAGTTGTCCAACTTCTTTTTCTCTTTATTTCTAAGTCTGTCTACTATATTGTCTATAACTTTTTATTGGATATTTTCTTACTTCGATAAACGTTCATTGAATTTGATTTCTAATATCTTTGGATACAAGTCATGCGGACAAATAAATAAATTAATGAAACAGTTACAGAAATCCCCCTATCTCCCCATTGTTCACTCTGGGATCTGGCTCAATCTCAAGGCTGTTTTTGGTAATTAGGTCCTTGGTGTTCTCAGCTGAATGGCTCTTTTATCAACCACTATGGTTTTTTTTTTCTCCTTCTTGCCTCCCAGCTCAGTGTGAGAGGGGCTTGGATGCACCCTACTCACCCTTTTCCCATGCTCCATTTCTCCCCCTTTCCTCTCCTCTTTTCTCCTCTCCTGGAGGGACTTCCACCCAGTCTGTGTACAGATGACCAGCATCATCATCAGCACCACAGCAAATTAATTTACTCTCCTTCAAGTCTCCTGAGATGGTCACCAACTCCTTATTGTCTTTACAGTGACACATGGCTAAGTTCTTCTCACTTACACTGATGCATGCACCAGGGAAGATGATAAATTATGACATTAAGTAGTCATGATTGATCATGTATGTGGACTGAGACTGACACTCGAGGATAAGCAAGAAAGGTTATACAAGCCTCAAAGGCCATTCAAGGCAATTACTCCATGTGCCTTTGATATGAAGAAAGATTGATTAGAAGTAAATGTCACATATTCGCCATCGGAAAAACATGTTGGTGAATCATAATGTACATTGCCTGATAACTGTATATATTGCATGTATTTCTACCCAGTTAAATTAGACAACAAATACCGTACATTGCCTATTTATGTATGCACACACAAATCCATGTTCACAGAGAAATATGCACAAATTCACACATACAGGAATATGTCAGGAACATTTGCCTATTAACATGCCCTCACAATGATGTGATGTTTTAGAAGAGGAATGTGCTTATTAGATGCCAATTATCAAAGCAGTCTCATCAGTGTTCTAATATGCACTTTGCCAAAACTTGTAAACATTGGGAATGGTAATTTCAACCAATAAGTAGTTAATCATCTCAGTGTGAGAATCTGCCAATTGTTTTATGAGTACTTTAAATTATTGATTAAATAGAGGTTCCATTTGAAGAGGTACTGGGGGAATGCAGTAATGACTTATGTTTACCACATCACTAATGCACAGTACAACATATTGTACTATTACCTTATATTTAGTAAACTTATTTTGTTTGGCAGCTGAGAGCAGATTGTTTTTCAGAACCTGTTGATAAAAGGTGATCCAAAATGCAGGCTATATATATATATATAAAAAAAACCCATCTAATTAGCATTGCATTTTCCTTCTGAAAACAGCTTGAAGAGAAAGATAATTAAGTTTTCTATTTTGCCCTACTATTTGTAGCTTGTTCCAGACTTAACTGTGTTAATTTTTTTTTTTAGGCAGAGTATTGATAAGTAGTGAGGTGACACCTTTTCAAGGCAGCCGGAAGAGCAAACAGTAGCTCATCACAGCTGTGTATGAATATGTAGGACGTTTTCACAGTATACTTAACGTAAACTTAACTTTCTGAGATTACTATTAAAGTACTGTGACCAAGTGCTGCAAAATAATATTAAGTTGCATTACAATGGATATTAGACATACTGTATTATTTTAGACATGTTGGGAATTGGGGAGGTACAGATTCAATTATTGGCAATTTACCAAAGATATTTTATCAATATTAATAAGTTATGAATATGTGTATTCATAACTTTACCAAATTGACAAAACGGGGCACCACTCTGGAATCAGGGACCAATAACTGAACTGTGAAAAAGTCCCATAGGTGGTGTTCTCTTTGAAAATACAGATCTTAATTAATTTGATTCATTTATCTCATATTTATTAAGTGAACGGGAAGGGTGAAATTCAAGAACTGACCTGTTCAACCAGCTGTTACTACAAACACCGCGAGATGTGAGGCTCTTTGTAGTCTTTAGCGCAAGGCGCAAAATGGCTACTCAAGGAACATACACAAACAGGCTATTTAACCCCAAGATGGTGGGTAGTGAAACTTGGTTGCAATACTACGTGACTATGGTGTGGCCGTTAGCTGATCTGTGTATGTGTTAGGTTAGTGTGTAAAAGAGGAAAGCAAAGCACACTTTAGAGAAGATTCACGGAAAAACTTGTTTCTCTCCACAGGCAGTGAAGAACAAGTTAGTCGACTCGATAAGAAAAAGCGGTATCCCTATTGTCCGATGTCCTATAGAGAAAACATTGTTTTCTCTTCTGCCGAGGTGAAGCACTAATGTGTGGTTCCACAGGATCCAGGGTGTTGCCAGAACATCAAAAATAGTCCACTCGTCCGGAAAATGAAACTATTTAATTAAAGTACAAACATTTGACTGAGTGCATCCTGTAGCCGCTTTCGCGTGCAGTGGAATGACACAGATTCATGGGTGCCTAGAGTATTTATATCCTCGGTCACCTGGGCACGGACTCCTGCTGCGTTCAGGGACCCCGGCCAATAGGGAATCTGAGTTTTTAGACCTACGCCTTTTACAGTTCCATGGAGGCCTCATTCTCTTTGTTTGAAAGGGCGCTGAGGCCACATGTTGGGACATGTGGTTTCCTTTGTTTGAGATCATGTTTAATCCCACTTCTCTCATTTGTAATTACTCTAAACAAAAGAAAATATGTTATAATAAATATATAATAAAATATGAACTGTTTAATCATGACAAACTGCTAATTTAACATCTGCTAGCATTAGCTGTTGGCCAGTGCGGTCAGTTCTCAACTGCTATCTAGCTACAACGTACTGGGATGCACAGTCAGCTAACGCAATATTGTATATTAACCAACAGGTTATGGTGATGGGACAATTGATGGCTGCAGCCCCTGCATATACTGTCACAGTATTGCATGCAGTTATTTCAACTAGGGATCAAGTTTTTTTAGGCCCAATCCTGATTCGAATCCTTCAATATTTGACGAAAGGGAGTCCGATCCAATACTTATCGATAAAAACTAGGGCTGTCAAACGATCTTGATTAATCGCTGAATGTCTATAGTTAATCGCGATTAATCACATATTTTAATCACATGATTAAAATTCTATTATTTTGCATTTCAGAACAGTTTTTAAGTACATATTAACAATGGAAAGCAATTTTTACCAGTGTATCTTGATTGGGAATCAAATTAATGCAAAGAAAGTTACTTTATGAACTTGATTTTAAGATTTGTAATTATTTATTTACTGTAAACAAAGAAAAATGTGTAAATCTGTCATTATTGCACAATTCCTCCAAGTACCTAACTAAAAATCCCTATCCTTAGAGTCAATACAGTGTTTAGTAACTCCTAAATAATGTTGATTACTCACTGACGTCCAGTGATCGGTTAATGAGACAGTGTTTGCAGCACCTTGCAGCAGTTCCAGTGTGGCTGCTTTCTCCCTGTGGTATGTGTATGGTGAAACTACTGTCTCCCTCGACGGCAACGAGACATGTCAACCGTAGTACGTCTTTAAGACCCGAGTCTACGATGCTGACAGGTCTGCAGTTAGTTGCCACCCGTTTAGCCCGCTAGCGGGTAGCATCATGTTAACTGTACTACTATGCTTAGCTCCATAGGTGGAAGCTCAAGCTTGCCGTGCTTCGGTGATATTTTAATTTGGCTTTACACAACGTGCATATGGCTTTCGACTTGTCTACGAGCCGTCCGGGAGTTTTGGAAAATAAAAAGCTCCATTCAGAGTTATTGCTGCTGTGTTTCTCCATAATGCCTCCAGCCTGCAAACAACAGCAGGATGTGTTAGGAGGAAGTGGCAGCTTGATTATAAGTAACGGTGCTGCAAAGGGTCAAAATAGTAGCCTGTTAGGCACAACGCAAAGCTGAGTGAAGTGTAAAATAAATTAATAAATGCCGGCATGCGATTAAAAAAAAATTAATCGTGTCGGCCATAATCGCATTGCGATTAACGCGTTAACACTGACAGCCCTAATAAACACATGTATCTGACATATTGAAATAACAGCTGTAGATAAAACAATTTGGTACACTTTATTTCTAGAACTACTTGATCCAAATATGGGAGGTCCCTGGTTGAAAATCTTTAACCAATGATAGCCATGGTCAGTAACGGATAAAAATGAGAAACTGCTACCTTAATGTTTTGCACACTGCTCTTTGCTAATGATAATTAGCCAACCTCAGTGTTTGAATTTAAAGTAACTCACCGGTTCTGCATTCACATTGACACATTTTAATCTTCACTCACATACAAATATGCTCACACTGGAGAGCCCAGCTGTGGAAAATATTGGATTTTAATCTGCTTTATTTTGGCCGATAAATTAAAAGTTCAGGACAGCTCGAAACTAGACATGTGCTACCAATTAAGACATAAGGCTGACAAATAATCTCAAATGAAATGCTAAATTTCTAAATTAAACAGACAATCTTCAGTGCTTAAAAAAAATACAGTCTTATGTACAGATTATTCTGAGTAACGTGACACCAGCTGAAAATTTCTGATCTCCAGTGGTTTAACGTTTCACTTTCTTGCAGTGATGTAGACGTGTCCCCCAGGGTGTGACAGTGCACCATGTGTGTGATTACAGGTTCAGCCAATGACACTGCTGACCACACCCATCAGCAATTATGGGTGTGGTCAAAGGTGCAACAGACTTGACACCTTTTGCCGGATAGGGCAGTGAAACGCTGCCTTTAAGCCTGGTGTTAAGTTACTCTTTAATTCTTCCTTCTCATCTGTCAAATGACAGTGGTTTGTTGTACTGCCACACAAGAATAACAATGTCCATCTTTGAAAAGTAGGACAAGGTTTACAGCAGATAGGGGTGTGAATCTTCACTGGTTTCCTGATTTGATTACGATTATCCTGTCAACGATTCGAATCGATTCAATATCCCGATTCATTACCTCCTCAATATATATTGCTACACATGGTTTTCATCAACAAATTCAAGCAGTCAGATATATATGAACTCCCCTTTGTATTGTATCTGCTCTTAAAAAAAAGACACTTCCTGAATGTAGCTGAGTTTGAACACAGCAGACAACAGACAAAAGGCAGAAACTAAAAAAGCAACGACCGGAAAATCAACAAGTAACATCAGTACAGTACCCCTAACAGCAGACATTACGTTTGCATCCAGCTCAGCTCCTCTGTTTACTTGTTTATAATTACCAATCTCTCCCTGCAGCCTGTTCACTTTTCTGTGCTCAAAGTGCCACAAGCACATTTCATGCAATTTACCTCCTGAATAATCTCTAATTGATTGGGAATGAGGGACAACACACAATGTATTGTAGGAATATGGAAGTAAATTTGTGGGCTTCTCAGTAGGGGAGTTAATGTCCTCTGTATTTCATGTTGTCACTTCATGCCAGTAGCAGTGCATTTGTGCACATTCTCCCAGTCAGAAGGTTAGCATAATGCCGGTGCTATCTGCCACTTTAGACCCTGGTTGAAAATGGGAGAATGGAGGAGCAGGGGATCAGTGTTAACCCACCTGGCCAATTAGAAGACAGAGAAACCTACAAGATGGAGTCTGCCTCCAGGAGCAGGTACTAGTCACTGTTATGGCACTCAGCAGTTGCTAGGCAACACCATATATCTGTTATTGAGCAAACTTGTTGTGGGTATGGCTATTATATGTACAAATCACTGGTAATCTCTGCACTTCAGATAGCGTGGGGCACTTGTGTTGAAAAGAAAAAGAGAATGTGAGGTTTCATTTATTTTTGCAATACGTCTGAAATTGATCACCTCGGACTGAGTAAGATCAAGTAATGTAAATACATTTCCAATGAGAAGAAACATGATAATATGAAGCTCTCTATATAAAAGTGAAAGTTATGGAAAAATAGCACATTTTAAGAGAGCACAGATTTATCAGCAACTTCTAAGTTGTCCGACACGTCTGGTTTAAGCGATTAATCATATGTGAAATTTCAGGTAACAGTGCATTGTGTGTTGTAGTTTGCTAAAAGAAAGATGAGCTATGGGTTTCTGTAAGGATTTTTGATATATGCACCGCTTGGCAGGAGATGCGGCGTAAGCAGAAATGATGAGAGCATTGACACATCGGCATACATCACATGGAAAGTTGTAACAGCCCAAATAATCTATTTTAAATTAAACACCTACTTTATGTCTATTACATGAAATATTCTACATGATGAAAAAAAAGAAATGTAATATCTAGTATATTAGCATTTCTTAATTAATTGCTGAGTGTGTTTATATGCACTTCATATCCCATTTATGAACATATCTGTATACTTTAAAACACAGTATTATCCAAATATTACCATGGAAACAGAACCTACACAGACAAAAAAATAGCATAGATAAAGCATTTAATGCCTCAATATCTCAGCATCAGCCTATTGTCAAAACCCAGCTTTCAGATAAACATGGTGTGATTTTATTCTGTTTATTTTAGAGATGATATGGTACCAACTTTTAAATTGAATAGTTGAGTCTTCTATAATATAAATGTGAATGCAAACCTACTGAATTTAATGATGTCTCTGTAATGCTGCTGACAATGAGACTTTGCCTACAGAAATAAATACAACTATTGCAGGCATATTTTACCCACACTTAAAATTCAGAATTAATGCACACATTTTAATATCAGAGCTGGGCCGCATGCATTATACAGAGAGAGAGAGAGAGAGAGAGAGAGAGAGAGAGAGAGAGAGAGAGAGAGATGAGGGCAACTAGCCAAATCATGTCTATTAGTACCGTGTTTTCCCAGATCCCCAGCATGAAAAGTACACTACCTAACCAATGCATTTTTCTCTGTATATGTAACTATTTAATTAAATATTATATCAGTCCTGCAGCCCACAGCTGCTTGGTTCAAAGGAAGTTTGGTATTACGGCTTAAAGCCCGACTTGCATACACACACCAACATCTCTCTCCTTTTTTTTTTTCTATATCTGTCTTGCTCTCTCTTTCTCTCAGCAATGCCAGTTTTGCCCCGGGCTGACTGATCACAGGAAGGAGCAACATTTTTGAATTCAGAGGAGGATTGAGTCACACAGTCCCAGCATCAGGCTCCATGTGTTAGCCAGCTTTGCGGTTTTTCACTATTGCAGACCGCTATGATTCAAATGGAATTTTAATGGCCTACTCTGCTAAAACCGCATCATTGTCTTCTTCTATTTGTCTCTGGATTTGTCTCCTGCCTGATAATGCTCTTTGTGTTCATTTGGTATTTGCTTAGTCGTTTCATGTCAGGTATGTAGGTGGTCCGCTTTCAAATCCTTGCGGTAATCCCAGAAATCTTATTGTGCTTTTTGGATTTTAAACTATGCATCGATCCAACTTTTTCAGTCCCGATACTGAGACCTGGGCTTTGGATAATGGCCGATACCGAGTACCAGTCTGATACCAGTGTTTTATTAATGTGCTGTATTCCTCACTGTGTGGAAGTGACTGGGATCATTCTTTTGTGTAAGGCAACATCAAGAAGAGGTGCACCTGAATGCACCATGAGTTTACGAGGGGCACCTGAACACACCATGAAGTCCCGTCAGACACATGCTTTACTGTTCTTGTCAATGACTTCAGGGAGGCAGGAGGATTTAACAGTTCTGTTGTTTCTCCATCATCTCCAACTCCAGCAGTGGCCAAGGTGTCTGGAAAAGTGCAGCGGCAGGCTACCAGTAAACTAACGTTACCCTGTATCTTTGGCTGCATGCTGCCTGCCTGTAAGCTACGCTCTGTCATCTGTGCATGCAAGTAGACGGGAGTGGGGAGAGAAAAGAAACAGAACGTAAACAAAATAGATCGGCCCCACTGTCACCAATACCTGAACAAGATTTTTGGATCCGTATCGGGCAATATCTGATATCAGTATCGGAGCATCCCTCATTTTGACCCATTAAAATAGTAAGCAATACCTACTGTATTTGCAAACTCCACATATCATAATCCAAAAAGGGGTTTGTCCGTTTCAGGTTGTTCATTTGATTGATTAACAGAGCACGAAGAATTGAGAAGAATTCCTTATTTCCCTTGAATCAAATTTGAAATTACAGGAAAATCTGTAGCAAAACACACATGATAATGCATGTGCATAGGACGATGTAGCACTTATTAAATGTCTACAATGTAGGTTATTTATCTAGACTAGGTTTCAGAAGATTTAGATAAGTAGGAGGTAGTGGACTGAAACAATAACCGTAACGACACAATTATTAAAGAAAGAATGAAAATATTTATACATTTGTGGGCATGAATAGTATACAGCATGAATATAAAACCCTAGGGTGCACCCTCTAAGTAGCCTAAGGTGTTTATTTATATATTCAAAAGTGTTTCTTTACAAGGGTCTCGCTCTTGTCTTTAGTCCATAGCATAAAATAAAATACCGTCCTTCAAGATTTTGTAGCTCTAGTTGGGTGGCTCGCCATCAAACTTCAAATCTTTCCAAGGAACCCAAAAAACCTGACTTGTGTAAAAACAAGGTCAGAATAACAAATGAAATATATGGTAACATATTATACATGAGGTAAGTACAGTGTATTAAACATATGTTACACCCAGTACTCATTTCTTGTACAATTCTGCAATCAAATATATTTCCCATTTCTAGCCATATGTCTTGATCTCTTTACACCATGCATACCAACAGTGTTAACCAGAACTGAAGCTAGATGCACGTGTTGAAACCATGCACTCAAAATACAGGAATATAGTTTACATACATACTGCAAATTACCTTCTTAATAACCCAAATTGTATATTGTGAATGAACTTAGATAGACTATCTTTAATATAAAACCGAAATTGACACATTAATATGCATTAATATGGTAACAAACTGAAATACATGACATGCTGCGTAATCTGCATTAGCTTACTGTAGCATAGCACTCAATACTTCGATCACTTTGGCTAACTCACCAAGTTTCACGTTGGATAAAACACAACGAAAATCCCACAAAACGAAAATCCTTAAGGCTCCCTGGCAGCGGTACAGTTCCCAACGTACTTTTCCAAGTGTTTAGATGACATATGCATTTATATTTAGATGTTAATGTCCCTGTTATCTCCTCGCATCGGCCGCTAACAGGCTGGCTGTGTGCTGCGTGTGTGGTAGAGAAGCATCCGCTGTCACCTATCAATCAAGGCGGGATCAACTCTTGAACCAATGTTTTAATTGGTTCATAATAACTATGCATTTATAATAATAGATTAACTAAGTTTTATTTTATTATATTATAATAAAATATATTCATATTTATTTCCATCATTTTTCTAGTGGCCTACACATGTATTCTTTCGAATCATCAACATCATGTGAAAATGACTTGCAACCCCGACAGCACCAATATAGTACCATAGCAGTGATTTCTCCTCAAATATGTTAAATAATAGGGGTGTAAGAAAAAAAACGATACACTTGGAGTATCGTGATATTTTATTCTGCAATACTGGATTGATTTTCAAAAAAATCAATACAGTTTACAAATTTTTGTTTACGTGCAAAAATATTCATGTAAGACAGTGGTTCACGTTTATGTTGTGTTTAAACCCCCTACCACTAGATGGCTATGCTGAGATGCATCACTAGTGTCCTTGCCTAACTCCGGGATTCCACTGAATGCAGAACGTCTGTGGACTGGCTCCGCTGCAGAACGGCTGTGTGCTCCGCCGTCCGTCAATACCCACTAGGGCCGGATTTGTTGCGGTACGGCTGCGGCCACGACTGACAGCTGTAGTCACGAGGACCCACAAGATCTTGCAAATTCACGTAGAATAGAACCACAAAACCAACAACAGTTTGTTTCCATCCAGAGGAGTAGAGGGCAAACAACTCTGTGCTATGTTTTCAAGGTGTAATGCAGGGAAATATGATCCGCCGTGAGCACGATGTATTTTATTTTGAAAATTAACCGGATGTTTATTTTGTTTCTGTGCTCGACATCCTGTCCCGCATATCTGCCGTGGGCTGAATTACTGCGGAGCTCTCCAGCGTCCGGCAAAAATAGAAGCTCTGCATATCTGCTCCGGAGGGCTGCGGATCGCTGGAGCTGTGCCGGAGTCGGAACGCAGTCATTCTGCAGTCAGTGGAAATACACACATTGACTTTAATGGAAACCTAATGACTCGGTCGCCGTTCCGGAGCGGATCCGCAGCCGTTACACAGCCGGTGGAAATTGGGGGTAACAGTGCCTAGCAGTGCCTGACTTTTTGCTAGAACAAACAACAACAACTAACAATGTAGCTATGGCTGAACTTTGGCCTACTTTAGCATATAAAAATTTGTTCACTAAGGGACCGATCGGTATTTATGGAATGGACCACCGGAGGAAAATAGGGGAGGGTCATGTCTTTTTATTCTTTGTTGATGGGAGGGTCATCCAATGTTTTTTAGTCTAGGGGGGAGGGTCACCCAACTTTTGTATTCATGACAACAGCAAAATTTCAAAGTGGCTTGTTTGGATTTATTCATGTAGCTCTCTCAGTCTCGGCCCCTATCGCTAGCAGATGGGTCCCTCCTTGTTTAATCAGCCAGACAATTTGAGCTGTAGCTTTAGAGACCGTGAGATTTCCCAAACTGAATAAATCCCGCTTGCACATATAAACACAAAACTGCTTTGCTAGCTCCATTGTGTTGTAACTAAGACATCTGCTGAAAAAAATATGTTATTCATTAGCATGATTGCCGTACGGTTTAGTTCAAAAACATCCAAAACACCGTACGAAAACATAGCGGACCAGACAAGCTTTTATTTTGAAAAGTCGAAGCTCACGCCGCGGACAGCACCAGCCGGGAGGGCATGAGACGGGAGGTCTCCAGGCTGCAGCCCCAGCCATACCCAACTCAAATACGACAGCCTTTTCAAGGCATTTGAGAAGGAAGGAGTGTTAGCATGCAAGCTCCCAAATTGACGCTCGTCTGAGAAATGTAGTTTTGGATGGACTAAGGAAGCCTAGTGACAAGGCCATAGCAACCAGCGCTGAATTTCTTATTACCCAGTCTGCTTTGCTGAATGGTCTCAATGTTTTATTTCATGTGAATAATAGTTTACTAGAGGAGTAACTTAGTATTTGAAGTAATGCAGTAATGCAGGAAGTGTGCATTTAGTTTCCATGCTTATTGTGTTTCCACAACAATGTTAGTGAGTAAATTTACTGAAATGTACACCACACCATAACAGAGGAGTGTGATGCGTAAGATGAGAACGCAGAGGTTTAGTAACGTATGTTATGGCTGTAAAAAAAAAAAAACAATGGGCATCTGTACATCTTTGCCAAGTGCAAACCTGTACAGAAGGATTCAATAAATTGTTGGGGAGGGTCATCCCTTTTTTCCTAATCATTTTGGAGGGTCATCCAAAATGTATTGCTGGTGAAGGGAGGGTCAGGTCTAGTTTGACTAAAGATCCCAAAACTCCTCCGGTGGCCCCTGAAATAAATAACGAACAGCCCCTAAGAACCTGTGAACCACAATCCCAAACTGGCAGTTTGATTTTCTGTGTACTGAATGGTTTACCTAAAGTAAACTTCTTTGACTTTTATGCACATTGTCTTTTTTTAAATATTAGTTTTTCCAAAATTATACTTACGCACAGTATCGAAATATATTGTGATATATTGAATCGTGACCCATGTACCGTGATACGTATCGTATCGCCAGAGTCTTGCCAATACACAGCCCTTTTAAATAACAGATTGTGTTAGAAAGTGTTACATTTAGAATGGATAAGGGTATATATTGGCCATATTCTTGACCCTTACAGTGGCATATTATGGTGCCAATATAAATTAAATTGTAGGTGAAACTTCAGCCATTGTAAACTTTAGAAACTGAGGGAAATTACTATCCAAGTATTATGCAGGTATTGACATTCTCAACCAGCTGCCAAGCATGGATGAGTTGTAATACCTTGAGGAGCTCACCTATTTATATTCTTAATCATTCCCATACAGGAGGGGGCAGTGCAGTGAACCTCTCTGACTTCAGCCAGCGGAGGGATTCAGAGAGAGAACAGTAGATGGATAAAGTGAAAGTTTAAACCCAGGGCTTATGCACACAGAGACCATAATCCTTACAAAATCTCCCTCCAGTATCCTTCACAATCAACTTAAGGAGATGACCTTTCATTATACTTTTGGTCACATATTCTATACTCAAGGATGTGTTAAACAAGCAACTTAATCGATAGGTAGAAGGTAAAAGTCAAGTCCAAAGGTTTAAAACACTGAGAAAAGTCTCAATATATGATGGTAGGTAACTAAAGTTATACTATCTAAAATTCCACACAGTTGATATCACAGTTGATTCAGTGTGTATGACTGACTCCTAACTTCTTTTGTCTGCTTGTTTTCCATGTTGTTTTCATGCAAAGTCTGGGGGGAGTCTTGCAAATGAGTTTTACACATTATGCAAATTATTTCTTTTGCATGAAAACAAATTCTCCTTTTCTTCTCTTCTCTCCCATCAGCAAAGACACATGTACGGTGGCCGACAGGGGTAAACGCCCTGCAACTTAAGAAAACACACGCAAATAGACAAAACACAAGCAATTTAAGAAAATATCTTCATTAATTTGACAACACATGTGCAGCATTCAGCAAACGCGCTGCAAATTCACACAACACAACCAAATACATAAACGCGCTGCAAATAAAAAACGATGCAAAAAGAAAGGCACACAAACCCCGAAAAAAGAAGCGATGCAAAAAGAAAAACAACTTCATTAATTTGACAACACATGCGCAGCATTAAGCAAAAGCGCTGCAAATACACACAACACAACCAAATACATAAACGGGCTGCAAATACACACATCACAACCAAATACATAAACGCACTGCAAATACCACAACACAACCAAATACATAAACGCGCTGCAAATACCACAACACAACCAAATACATAAACGTGCTGCAAAAAGAAAAGCACACAAACCCCGATAACAAATGCAACAAAAAAACGCAGCATCCAGATTACACAACGGAAGTTCTCCAGACCTCTAGAGGGAGCAGCTAAGTGGAACAGCTGGATTTTCGACCCCACGGGGGGAGAGCGCTCTGCCTTTTTATTAGTCGGATATGGCTGCAGCCTGGAGAACTCCCGTCTCATGCGTCCCGTCTATAGACTGTATATTAAATTTTTTTTATATATATATATATATATATATATATATATATATATATATATATATATATATATATATATATATATATATATATATATACACACACACACCTATCTATCTTCGACTTTTCAAAATAAAAGCTTGCGTCTGGTCCCTATGTCTTCGTACTTTGGTGTTTTGGATGTTTTTGAACTAAACAGTACGGCAATCATGCTAATGAACACAATAACTTTTTCAGCAGATTTATTCAGTTTGATAAATTCCATGGTAATTCGGCTGGTTTACTAAACAGAGAGGGACTAGAAATCCTGTCTGTTTTTTGTATTTCAAGAGCGAATTGCTCCACAATATGAATACAGATTGATCATTTATTTTGTTGGTAACCGTTGTTGTATAATCACAATATTACACTTGAGGAGGCCTACACTTCAGTGATGCGCCTTTCAGACCTCGAAATTAAACCTCTCATGTAATATGGCTTAAACAAACGTCAATGTTAAACGCTGATGCAGTTTTAAATGTTTTATCACCACGAGTTTACAGACGTCTCTGCTGATTATCACCTGTGATCTGAGCCGAGACACACCCACCAAACGAGAGAAAACATATCTCAAACATAGACTTAATATTTACAGTCTATGATCTCAAAGCAGTTGCACACCGTTTCACAACAGTGCACACCGTTCTGAGAGAGATCTCTCTCTCTCTCTCTCTCTCTCTCTCTCTCCTGTTCCACTTAGCTGCTCCCTCTAGAAGCCTGGAGAACTTCCGTTGCGTCATCGTTTTTTATTTGCAGTGCGTTTATGTATTTGGTTGTGTGCATTTGCAGCGCGTTTGCTGAATGCTGCACGTGTTGTCAAATTAATGAAGAGGTTTTCTTAATTTGCTTGTGTTTTGTCTATTTCCATGTGTTTTCTTAAGTTGCAGGGCGTTTGCCCCTGTCAGCCACCGTACACATGACACTCAGATAGAAAATGGGGTTTGATTCCACACAATGTTCCTCCTCTAAGCTAAGAGGGCGGGTCACGTGTCCCATTCAATAACCCTGCCAAGATCAGACAGACACACACTTGCACTCATATATTCTTGATATGATTCAGCATTAGCAGCTTATCGAACATATATTTGACACACAAAGTTAATGGGGAAGCATTTAATCACAGAAACAAAGAAATTAATCTTTAAATACCAGTAGGGACATTTAAATGCTGGTTGCGGTCGTATATCTATTAGAACTCTGGTCTCTCGCTGTCTCACACACAATCAACCCCCAACCCCTAATACCCCTTTGCTGTTGGCTGCAACTGGAAAGCGAGGTGAGACTGTATGTGGGACATCACAGAGCTCATTAATGCGACGGTGCAATCAAATCAGGTCAGATGGATGCATTGGCGCCTAGAGGAGGGATTTGATAGCCAGCTCAGAAATGCCTTATAACAAGTTAATTAGACATTCACTTACTGGTCCTGCAGCTATCCTATCACTTGATAGTTCCTTGATAGGTTTGGGCCTTGAAAATTGAGTGTAACAGACTAGTGCCGTATCAGTCCAGTGAAGTAATAGTCATTAGGATTAGAAACAGCCCATTTCCCAACTTGAAATTTGACCATCTGTGAACAAAATACAACAATAACGAATAAACCAATTTGCGGCCAAGTGAGGGAAAGCTTGAAACATTAATTAAGGTTTTAGGTATGGGTATTCTTCTGACTCTTGCAATATTGACATGTATATTTGATGCTTGGAGCAGGGACATAGCTGTGTTTGAAGCCAAGTGCTGGATATATACACGCTCTTTTCTTGGGGTAGTCTGGACAATAACAAGTAGAGGTCTTTAGTTTGTTTTTATCTAGGGGATGACTGGATGCAGGTTTTAATAACAGCTATTCAAAGTCAAGTTCAGTGATCAAATTTTCCTGCCCACAGTTTGAGCAACAAAACGTTCAGTATTTATTAATGTTAACATCACAATCCGTGATCAAAACAAAAACAGGAAGGCAAACTACAACACCAACACTAGGATTAGAAACTGCTGTCACTCTTAAATTCATGGACAAGTGTGTTAAAACAGGAACTAACACAGGACAACTAAATTTGAGTTATTGTTTTTTCTGATGTTTGGTTATATATTTTAGGGCTGTCAAAATAACGCGTTAATTTCGATTAATTAATCTGAGAAAAAAATAACGCGTTAAAAAAAAAACGCAGATTAATCCATTCCATATTGATGTTTGACCCGGAGCCGTTCTAGCCACCATTGGACTGTAAAATGAAGGAGGGAGACGAGAATGTTCTGCCTGGATTATTAATTGGAACATTTAATTATAAAAATCTTCTTCCTGCCAACCCTGGCTACCGAAATCTGGTGCCACTGATATGTCTGCACTTCTCTCTGATGCTCTGAAACAGACGATACCGGCAACACAAACACCGCTGCACGTGACGCTAGTTAACACTATACTCGACAGCAGCTAACGTTAGCCTACCGCTAGCTAGTAGCTGGATTAAACACGGTTAAAATGCTGACAGCTAACGCTAAAACGGTGTAAAGTTTGACTGTGTATTTTACTGTAGAGGATTCAACACTCGTGGTGCATTTGAAGTTATTGTAAATGTCCTTTACCATCTGGTGGTTGTTTTTGTCGTTCAATTTACTAGTGAAATAAATTATTGTTATACATTATTATTATTAAACATTTCATTTTGACCATATGACCTTAGCAATAAACAAGTCGTTCTTTAATGTCACCAACTGTTGTTTAGTACCCTTTTTTTTTTCTTTTCTTACTTTCTTAAAAAGTATCGGTTCAGGCACCGTTAATTATGTATTATATGTATACATTTTTGTAATTATCAATTGAGAAAATCTAATTCTTTATATATTCTTTTATATTTTAATTTACTAGTACATCTTTCATTTTTGTCATTGCCTGCCTGTAGCTTAACTGTAACTGAGTTGTGTTTTGGTGTTTTTGTGTTAAGTTGTAGGAAAAGAATAATGTTACCAATTAAAACTCATTTAGCAAATTGATTATTTATTGTAGCATTTACTGGTACGTTTATGCGAGTGTGTTCAAGTGTGTGTTACAATTTGGAATAATGTTTGGTATATAAGTGACTATGTCTCTGCAATTATGTTATTACGTTATATAATTAATTCATGAAATGATATAAACGGGGAGGTGGCTGGTTCAGAGTGAGAAAACATTTAGTACAGTACTTGGTTAAGTGAACTGGAAACTCTAAATTGTGTTTGCCTTAAGACCTGCCAAGGTTGTACCATGCCCTGTGCCCAATGTATGCTGGGAAAGGCTCCAGCCCCGTGACATTGAACAGAATAAGTGGGAATAGAAAATAACATCTGTCTGTCCCTCTCTCTCATTCCTTTTCTCCATTCAGGGTTTTCCAGTATTATCATTCTTGTAGTGCTGCTGTACTGTCACAAGGGTCCTAAACTCTGATACGTCAGTTCACAGGGGACCTAGTCCTTTTCCTCGAGCTTTAGTTTCAGTCATCTAGGCCCTATCCCTCATGGCTCCTGTCTCAGGGGAAAAGCCCAGACAAAGTGGCATCTGTGGAATTACAGGAAATCAAGGGTAACAAGATAACTTTGAAGAAATAAGAGCTCCTGGCTCAGTTGTTGCAATGGTAATTATGTAATTCACTACAGAGTGCACATTACATTTGTAAAGGACTATACACACACTAAACACTAAATGACACTAAATGTAACCAATGAATAATCAATATATCAGCAAAGTGAATAAGGAAATTTTGTTTAACCTTCATCATCACCTAACCAAGGCATCGTAGTATTATTTACTCTTTCCTGCACAACATATATAAAAGTAATTAGGCTTTTTTCACCTTCATCAATTTGTCTTTTTTTCTGCCTAAATAGTAACAACTTAACTTTGTTGTAGAATATTGGTATTCATAGCCTGACTGATGTCTGTTAAAGGCCCTTTATAAAGTAGCTGGCCCAGCTCTGGGGAAGGGTTATTAGCTCTGCATTAAAATGAAATCCATAAATTCGACAGTTGTTTCCCTCTATGGTGATGCCAGAAAATTATGGAAAGATGTTGGACAACCATTGTCACATTGTGACATCAGTGCATCTTGTTAAATCCGACCATGCAATCCAAGGTTTACCGACATAGTAAATATGGAGAAGGGCATGGCAGGAAGGTGGGCAGAGGGTTCAGCGATTATTTTCCTGTACTTGAACAACTTTATTGCTTAAATTACTCCTGGCAAAAGAAATTTTGTATGTTAGCTGCTGTTGCACACATAGCCCATTGCTGACCAGGTCTTTTTTTATCTGCTCTCTTCTTTTCCTGCAGCTCACTCAGTAGCAAAAATGTTCAGCTCACCTGAGACCAGTAGCAAGGTCACTGGAGATCAAGAACCCAGCAGTTCATCTTTATTTTTAAGGGTGGGAGTGGGGCTATGCCTCTGGCTGGCAAATGGCTGAAAACTACTTTGGTTAGAACAGATTTGTCAATTGTAAAAAAAAAAATTAAAAAAAATAAACCGTGTTAAAATGTAGTCTCCCATTTTTGGAGATTATCTGAAAAATGTGTCACGGTCAGCTTTTAAGAAATACAGTCACCAAGAGGTCTAGGAACTTATTAAGTCTAGATGCAGTTGCCAATTTAGGAGCACTGCTGTAAGCAGCTATGTTTTCAGCTTTGCACAATTTCTGTGTTCAGAATGCGAGCAATCACTTTGCTGTGCTGCATTCAGTGGGTGATACAAGTTCACTGATTGAAAGCTGTAGTGTCAACGGTGTTGCAGCAGTAGGTGGAATACAGTGTACAGCAAATATAGCATGTGATTGGCTGATAATGCATACTGTAATAATGCATGCTCACAGCTGATTTGTAATTACATCTTTGATACTGTCCACTATTTCTTTAATCATTCTGTCAACCAAAAGCCAAATTAAGCATTGCATGTCTGTCTTCAAAAGTCATGTATTGCCTGTTTTACATTTGGAAATGCTTGTTATGAATTTAGATGAAATGAGGCAACATCTTGTGTAGAAAGCAGTGTATTATGGGCTTTGTTAGTAATCATAATAAACTTAGTTTATTGTTTGTTTGTCATGCACATTTAGGGAATTAATTTCAATGATCAATTGAGAAGTACAGCAAAACATTGCTTTTCTCTGGCAATCAACCAGTGTAAATCAAGGCACTCATTAAGACTAGCATTGTAATTTCTTGGTGGGGTTACACTTTGATTTACTCTCATCGATAAATAAAATACAATCACTGCCGTTTGATTATACTGTGTTCGTTATTCTGAAGTGATGAGATGAGGCTGTTAAGAAGGTAATGTATGATATACTTGAAAATGTAATCTAGAATAGATGAGAGTTCTTTACGGTCTGTAATGTAAGGCTACGTCTTATTATTCTTGCTGTATACCATACGGTGCTGCACGAATTGGCCTGGCTTGGCAGATTTGATGGCTTCAACAATAGGGAAATAAAATAATTCTGGAAACGTTTAGCCCAGTGGTGTTTTGAAAAAGGCCATTTCAAGAACATAAAGAGCCAGAGGGAACATTTCTCCGAGGCAGAGTTTCTTTTGTGTTGTATCAATTTCTTATGGCATGCTGTTGTTACCCTTCTCTAGTGGTGCATAAAGCCCCAAAACATTCCTTTAGGAGCCAACCTCAAGGGTTTTCTAACATTGAGTTGTAAGTCAACTGCTGTGGGATTGTACAGTTCATGTCATTCCTCAATGTTAGAAGGACGTGTAATTTGCCTTTTTGCAAATTTGCTTTGTAATACATTACTGGGGATATAATTGTACTGTATATGTTTCAAAGCAGTATTTCTCACAATGTCACAGTCACAGATGATAATGTAAAATAAAGCGCTATCTGATCGTTGATGATGAATTTATGATGAGCAGTCCACCAGAAACCAAATTAAGTTTTTGTTTACGAGAACACAATCAATAAACATGCATCATCTTCATCTCACAAATAAATGAGCTTTCCAGGGAGAAAAAAGGCATCTAGATTTGCTTTTGCATCTTCGAGAGTTTAACCTCTCAAGCACATCTGTCACATACTAATTAATGGAAGTAGCTAGTGAATGGATTGCTGTGTCGCTCCATACAGAATATTACTGTATGTACTTGGAGAGTGACATTCACTGACAAGGAAACAATTCACAGTTCATTTTAAAGAAACTCTTCTCTTTTAAAAATATCAGGATTATTCACACTAAATCTCCCACTGGAGCAAATAGATTTTTTCCGTATCAAAGTTTTTATTGAAATTTCTTTTGTAAACGAGTATCTAGGGATTCTTTCAATGGCTCCACGCTAACTGAAGGCATTGCCCAAAGCATTTACCTGATAGTATCAAGCTTAGGCTAACTAAGTAATGTAATATTGATGAGGGACAATTATCCATAATGGCATACAGCACTTTCTGGTCTTTGTCACCTATTAGCTATTTTAGTAGCAAAGCCTGGACAGTAGTGGAGATTCATTGCTAATAGCAGATACAGCCACAGCCATTCAGTTGGTTAACAGATTCATAATCTATTTGATCTTCTCATGGTAAGTACTGATAAAGCACTATTTTTGCAGTAGCAGTGGAAGCAGCAATGTTTTCTTTTGGTTTAGCAGACCTTTTGGAGTTCACATGGAAACATACTGATGACAAATACATCTGTTTGTTACTTTCTAATGACCCTTCATCTGCATAGAAATGCTACAAGGTCAAGGAGAGATGTAAAATAGAATTCATAAGGATTTAGAAAATGACAGCCACAGAGTTGAGAAAATCAGTAAATACCAAATACCACACTATAATGCATTAAAAAAAGACTAAGCAGCCAGATATCTAAGTTAAGATAGCCAATACCATTAATTAAAACTGTGAGTGAGTGAGTGAGTGAGTGAGTGAGTGAGTGAGTGAGTGAATGAATGAATGAATGAATGAATGAATGAGTTTGTCCTTTGCATATATTGAGTATTGACATATATGCCAGTATTTAAGTGCCTTAACTGTTACTGTAAGAATTATGGCCAATGAGCCACCGGTGGGTGGGTGGCTAGGCGCAAATGTTGATAACACGCATTGCTATTTTTCATTCATTCATTGTTGAAATGGAGGCTCAGGTTGGTGTCCCACGACCCGATGAACATGTAGCTAAAAAGCAAAAATGTCTCTGCAGGTACCAGGAGGACTGGGTAGGGAAATACCCCTGGATTACTGCAGTTTTACGTGATGCAAACAAAGCGTTTTGCAATGTATGTAGGAAGGAGTTTGGGGGGGAGGGGTGGAGTCAGACGTCAGGCTGCATGCTAGCAGTAAACTACATATAACTAACAGCAAAACTGTACAGACCAACACTTTGGTCTCACCCTTCTTTAAACGGGAGGATAACTCCATGTAGGCTATAATAAAATAACTGCTGCTGAGCTGACCTCTGTGTGACCCACTATAATGACACTTGAGTTCATGATTTTAATGATTTCTTATTTGTATTTTTGGGTTTTCTGAATAAAAATAAATAATTTTGGTGCAGAGTTTTGAAAATCATGTTAAGTGCAGGCAGCCACGAGAAGGAGTGATTGGATTGGATGTTGCGGATGTTAAAGCGCAGTCATTGGGTTTGTTTTATTTGTTTCATAATGACACTTGAGTTCATGATTTTAATGATTTTTTATTTGTTGAGTTGAATTCCTGAATAAAAATAAATCATTTTGTTGCAGAGTTTTGAAATTCATGTTACCATACATACAGTAAGAGGAGGTTCTGACTGAGGTGGGTACGGTTGTGGTTAGTCGGTGTGAGCAAGTGGAAATATGTTATGGCTGTGATGAATAGCTACACTCATCTAAAGGATTATTAGGAACGCCATACTAATACCGTGTTTGACCCCCTTTCGCCTTCAGAACTTCCTTAATTCTTCGTGGCATTGATTCAACAAGGTGCTGGAAGCGTTCTTTAAAAATGTTGGCCCATACTGATAGGATAGCATCTTGCAGTTGATGGAGATTTGTGGGATGCACATCCAGGGCACGAAGCTCCCGTTCCACCACATCCCAAAGATGTTCTATTGGGTTGAGATCTGGTGACTGTGGGGGCCATTTTAGTACAGTGAACTCATTGTCATGTTCAAAAAACCAATTTGAAATGATTCGAGCTTTGTGACATGGTGCATTATCCTGCCAGAAGTCGTCATCAGAGGATGGGTACATGGTGGTCATAAAGGGATGGACATTAGGGGTGCACGATTCAGAAAATGTCACGATTCAATATTGATTTTTAGGATTCAAAAACGATTCTCGACTAAAAAAATTATTCACAGTATGTAAATGTAGTTACTTTTCCCATGTGATTGCAGTAGACATACTATTTAAAAGAAACAAATGAAATGTAGTTTGATATTACTTTATATGTCATCATACAAAAATAAAAACTTTTGCAACTAAAAACTGTAAAAGTGCTAAGCTTTGGCCAGCTTTCAAATACATTTAATTCAAGTATAAAATAAAACTGTAAAATAAAAAGAGCTTTTACATTTAGCTTTAAAGTGCTGTACTGAGATCAAACAAAAAATACTGCTATTAATTTATTTTTTTCATCTGATTATGACAAGAGTGCCCAGGCGTCAGTGTGAATTCGACGCAGCGCCATCTATGGGAATGGCGAGGTAAACTCATTTCAGGATAATTATACACGCCATTACAAAACCAAAAATAAATAAATATATATATATATATATATATATATATATGAATCGATTTTTGGAATTCTATGAATCCATTTTGAATCGGTAGAGCTTGAATCTCGATTTGAATATGAACCGATTTTTTTGCACACCCCTAATGGACAGAAACAATGCTCAGGTAGGCTGTGGCATTTAAACGATGCCCAATTGGTACTAAGGGGCCTAAAGTGTGCCAAGAAAACATCCCCCACACCATTACACCACCACCAGCCTGCACAGTGGTAACATGGCATGACGGATCCATGTTCTCATTCTGTTTACGCCAAATTCTGACTCTACCATCTGAATGTCTCAACAGAAATCAAGACTCATCAGACCAGGCAACATATTTCCAGTCTTCAACTGTCCAGTTTTGGTGAGCTCGTGCAAATTGTAGCCTCATTTTCCTATTTTTAGTGGAGATGAGTGGTACCCGGTGGGGTCTTCTGCTGGTGTAGCCCATCCGCCTCAAGTTTGTGCGTGTTGTGGCTTCACAAATGCTTTGCTGCATACCTCGGTTGTAACGAGTGGTTATTTGAGTCAAAGTTGATCTTCTATCAGCTTGAATCAGTCGGCCCATTCTCCTCTGACTTCTAGCATCAACAGGGCATTTTTTGCCTGCAGGACTACAGCATACTGATGTTTTTGCTTTTTCAGACCATTCTTTGTCAACTTTAGAAATGATTGTGCGTGAAAATCCCAGTAATTGAGCAGATTGTAAAATACTCAGACCAGCCCGTCTGGCACCAACAACCATGCCATGCTCAAAGTTGCTTAGATCACCTCTCTTTCCCATTCTGACATTCAGTTTGGAGTGCAGGAGATTGTCTTGACCAGGACCACACCCCTAAATGCATTGAAGCAGCTGCCATGTGATTGGTTGATTAGATAACTGCATTAACGAGAAATGTAACAGGTTTTCCTAATAATCCTTTAGGTGAGTGTATGTCAGCCTCAGTGAGTAACCTTAAACCTCACTCAATAAGTATAAAGAGGTTGGCTCTGATAGTACATTCAGTTCCCTCCCATTGAAATATTTTTAGTCAATTATCTCTGCTTAATATTTTTTGGACAGCTAAGCCCTTCAGTGTAGTTCAATATCAAAGGGTAAATACTGTTTTTTTTCAACCTGGATGGTGTATGTATGTATGTATGTATGTATGTATGTATGTATGTATGTATGTATGTTTTTATGTCTAAGTGACTAATGGGAACAACAATCTTTGAAATTGGTCCAGTATTAAGCAAGATCGCTGCAGTCGGCAGCGGCGAAACAGGCTACAATGTAAGTTATGGGGCAATTGTAAAGTTTGTATTTACCGTCACAAAAGTGCTCGTTTTGCCACGGACAGGTTCAGGTTAATATTCTAAGTGTCTGACAACATTATGGAAAGGATTTCTAAGGAGGTAGACCTTTCTGTTAAAGAGTAAGATCCTTTTTTTGCATTCGCTAAATCCACCAGACTAAAACACACTTCATTCAAAGTCAACAGAAACACAATAAAACTATGAAAAGCAGTTTTGGGTCGTCTTTATCACTTTTCCAACCATCACAACTCTTGTTTTGGTTGAAATAAACACAGTTTTTTTTTTACAAGTGAAATTACATTGTCTCTACACATGCTAACAGTATTGCTTTTTTAAAATGGAGTCTGGTTGGTTTAGCCCTTTTGTGAAGGTACAAGCTGGACAATTGCCCTATTAACTTACACTGTAGCTGCGTTCTTGCTTACTACTGGACCAATTTTAAATATTGTTGTTCCCATCAGTCACTTAGACACAAAAATATAGGAAAATAGGGTCCAAGTTGAAAAAAAACGGTAGTTACCCTTTAAGTAAGAGTTAAAAAATGTGTTATGACAATTATTAGCTGACGAAATGCTATATGCTATATGTTAAAAAGGGTGATGTAGGGCTGGGTGTTGGCAAGGACCTCACGATTCGATACTTTGGGTCACGATTCAATTCGATATTGATACGATTCATAAGTGTACCTTTGTGTGATATAATATATGCAATATTGATATGGTTTAGAATTAATTGACCCCAAAACTTATTTCACCATTTCATTTTTCTTTATTAAGCAAAGAATAATCCTTCACAGTACGGTATGCTGTAATGCATCATACTATAATGGCACTAGTCTTTGTTCGTAGGTCCGGATTCTGTCCGGTTGTCCGACCAGCATGCGCGAAAGTGTCTTTCATCTGCAGTGCATGGCACAGTTCAGCTTGATGCATTTGGTTTCAGTCCACATAAAAAGGTTTTGTAACTACTGTTGCAGGTGAAATTTCCATGAGCAAAGGCTTGAGTGGCTTTTTAGCACAATGCAATTGTCTTCAACCTGTCAGTGCAGACATTGCAGTCATGTCAGAAAACATATGCACTTGTCAGTGAGGAAAAACTGAGGAACCAACAAATGAAAATGAAAATAGAGAGTTATCATAGCTTGTGGCATGGAAAAGGGAACCAAGGGGTATTTCATTTTTATCTATAGCATTAAAGCTTTGAAACTACAACAGACAAAACATGCATTTTCACCGGAATTGGTTGTGTAGGTGTTCTGCCATTTACAATGAGTAAATCTGTCTGTGGGCATTTATAGAAAAGAGTTAAACAGATAAAACTTGAAAAATGTGAGAATATGAATGAAAAGTTAGAAGAAATTTTTTTGTGTCAGATTCTTTTTTTCAAAAAGGTCACTAACAATAATAACCGAGAAGACTGTCATTCTCATCATTAAAAGCTATCGATTCATAACAGCAGCTGTGCACAGCTTCAATTAACAATTGCCACAGCAGTTAATCCATCCACCTGCATTTTGCTGCATACTGATCCTCAGTACAATCAAGTACAATCCTTAACATGAAAGATGTTAAGGGTTGGCTTTCTCCCATAGCACCTGCCATGCCATTTCTATCACTCACGAGTGTTTGTGTGGCAACATGCATTTAGGTAGTCCTGGTATTAAAAGTCGAGAAGAGAGTTGTTTGTGGGTAGCACATCAAAATATGTATTTATTATTTATGGATTACAGCCACTTGTTTTGATTGTGTCAGAAGCTTTCAATATATCTTCTGACACATACAGTGGCACTCATAAGTTTATGAACCCATGCTAAAATTGACTAAAAAGAGGAATAAAAAAAGAAAACTCATCTTTTGGAAATTGATCTTAATGCCTTAATTAAAAAAAATGAGGAAAAATCCAACCTTCAAGGACACCAATTTTCTTGGTGAATGAATAATGTATCGTAAATAAATAAATGTTCTTCCTTAAAATACAGGGGGCATAAATAAGTACACCCCTATGTTAAATTCCCATAGAGGCAGGCAGATTTTTATTTTTTCCATAAAATCATCTTTTTATCATCTCTTTATCAGGATGCATAGTATCCAGGATACTATGCATCCTGATAAAGTTCCCTTGGCCTTTGGAATTAAAATAGCCCCACATCACCAAATACCCTTCACCATACCTAGAGACTGGCATGGTTTTATTTCAGTTAGCCTAATAGCTGGTTTGATTTGCATTGAGCCAAGGGAACTTTATCAGGATCATAGTATCCTGGATCCATGAAATAACTGGCCTTTCAAAATAAACATCTGCCTGCCTCTATGGGAATTTAACATAGGGGTGTACTTACTTATGCCCACTGTATTTTTTTAATTAAGGCATTAAGATCAATTTCCAAAAGATGATTTTTTTATTCCTCTTTTTAGTCAATTTTAGCATGGGTTCATAAACTTATGAGTGCCACTGTATTGAATGAAAAATCTAATAATAGCATTGATTACGCTTAAAAAGGCTGTTTCCTAATTGCTGATGTATAAAACTTGAGCTTAGTCAATCTACAGTAAATCAATCTGTCAAAACATTTGGCAAATTGATTTAGCTTAACCATTTGAGTCATTTTTCAAGTAACACAGACAAACATTGCCTAGTCCCTGCTTCTCCACTGTCCATTTTTATTGTTGTCTCTTTTTTTATATTACTGTAAATTGAATATCTTTGAATTTTGGATGGATGGATAAAACAAATTAAATTTGTGATAAGTGTTTATCGATAAGTCGTTCATCTATCAAATTTCCGAAAAGTCGATAAATCATGAAAAATAATTAGCAGATTTATCAATAATAAAATAATTGTTAGTTGCTGCCCTATAAGCAACATACTTTAGCAAAAAAAAAAAATTACAACTACTTTTGAAAACGTCCAGGCCTAGGTAATACTGTTGTGTTACACTAGCTGCTCTGTTAGATAATGCAGAGTACCAGCAACCACATGCACACACACTTAGCCGATAACATTTGATATGTAGACACCAAATGGACATGCAGAAAGAGATTTAAGATGGGACTGTGGCTTCAGACACCAAAATAGCTGTCTGCATTTGAAAAATATAGTCCCCTGAAGCCACACCGCTGCCAGCCTGTTCCGAGTGCGTTTGTTTCAGCGTATGAGACAGCAGAAGACATCAGCGAGCCCACAATGATGTATTTGTGCAAGGGATGTCAGTAGTTTTGAGAGTATACTACTTGTCAATTTGTTTTTGCATAGCATAGGTTATCAAAGTTATGAGAAAGATAGAAACCGAGATAGAAAGAGATTAGGGCAGCAAGTAGGGGTCCTAGGGAGATAGTGTGATTAGTGTATTAAGCATGCATCAGAGCCCCTCCGAGCTGTCTCTGCACAGACAGGCCATCTAGATGAATAGTTTTAATATCCCTGTATTGCGATAACTGAGCAACAGTTGTTTCCCATTGATGGTTTAGGGGGATGACAGACGACCTTTGGAAAGCAGTATGACAACCCCCTGTCCTTTCCACCCCAAAAGCCTGTGACCCGTTGAGACTCTGGGGACAATGAACCAGCAGCACCAGTGGGAAAAGCCCATGTATGCTAGAGGAACAAAGGCTGCTTAATGCACTGGTTTCTCTTTTCATATCCTGGTGGGGGTAATCTGACCTTCTGCCTCTTGTTTCAACATGGTGAAAGCCGCAGCGGTAAGACGTTGACCTCTCGAGCCTTGTCCTCAAAGAATCAGATGATATTCAAATACAGTTAGAAAAAAAAAGGAAATTTACACAGAGATATGATAAATGTTTGAATGCCCTCCCATCTTTTAAATGCAGACCATGCAATCTTTTTTCTTACACACGTTTGTGTCAACATACCCAATTCAGCCAAGGAAATGCTGACACTGTTATCAGTTTGTGGAAATGCTTTATGAAAACAGACCATTACGCTTCAAAGCACCATGATGAGGCCCATCACGATGTTTCTTTTGAGCACAAAGAGTCCAAAATGTGTAAAGGAAATGGAATGCATTAATTTCAAACACTGCCGCTTGTTCTTTAATACTTTGTCAAGCCTTTGTATGTAGACATAATCAACCTGAATAAGAACCACTCTCTCTCACATCTTAAAATAAACCTTCTCTTTCAAGCCCAATTTACATCACTGCTGGTAACTGCCTTGTTGCTCACACCATCAAATGATTAACGCACAAACTAGCAGAGAAAGACCCAATCAATTAAAAATAGATACATTTGAAGTAAGCAAAAAATAACATTTAACACAGTGTCACAGGCAGGTTTACCTTTTATCCTCAAAATAGGTTCTATTTATCATAATTAGCTAAAGCGAAACCTTTGAAATCATGTGCAAATGTGTAGTTTTAAATAAGTAATACTTAGAATTCAATTTATTTTCACAATTGTATAGAGATACTTTTAAAAATGTATTGTCCACTAATAACAGAAATATGACAGATTCCAATCTTCACTTTTCCAACTTCTGTCTCTAGATATTGACAATGGAAGAAACAAAAGTAATTTCAGTCATCTTCCACTTTCTATATATACCCTCTATCTTTTTCCTTCACAAAAGATGGATTTGAGTTGTTCAAGATCTAGCTTGAGTGATGACCATCTTGGGAAATGAAATATTTGTTGAAACTGTGCCCTTGAAAGTTAATTCACAAGAACACAGGAGGTACGGAGGGAACTGTGAAGAAGAACAGTAATGGGTTTTCTATCTTACTTTGTCAACCTCTCTCTTGTTTCTTTCACTTTGCAGTACCATTCATTTGACGTTCAGAAATACATAATCTCTTTTTGACTTGAATTAAATATGCTCATAATAGTACATAGTGAAGGTTTGCCAAATTCATACTAGGGCTGCCACGTTTAGCTGGCGTAATCGATGATGTAGACGCTGAAAATGCGTCAACACCAATATTCAGTTCATCATAACAAATGTTTTTCTCAATATTACTAAACTTAAAAAATTAATTAAAAAAAAACATTAAGCACGTGATTGCTGTATCATGACCTCAATCCTTTTTGGCTCCAGTCACTGGTCGGCTCAGTGGCTCCTGTCAAGGCTACGGTTTTAGAAAATGGCGGTTGCAGCAGAGTGAACTTGCTGAACTGGAGAAAATATGATGGAAGCGGTGTGATCGGTTGTGCCAAACCTGAATGTTAAGAAATCAAGCTTGCTTTCTTTGTTGGTCTCATACATTTGGTATTTTATTGACTAGCTATGGAATTGACGCCATAAAAGGCACAGTATAGGGGCAATATTAGGATCAGGATATACTAGGTGTTGGATGACTTCAGGTTTTTTAAAGTCGACTCTGATGTGATGAAAGTCAAGTCAACTAGTCGCTGATGACAGGAGGTTTGCTTTGTGTAGCTTAGCCTTTCTAGCATTTTGCAACCTGTCCAATTTATCAGCAAGCGCTTTTGCAGTGAGCTTAACCAACGTTACCCATTTATCAATTTGTGCTTCACAATACTCACAGTACTGGGTTTACCAGCGGTAACTTTACGCACACTAGTCCCGGTAATTATGTCTGACGCTGCGTCACGCATCTCCGTAATAGTCAGTCAATCAAAAGTTTGCCGTAAACAGCTGGACAGCCTGAAATGTTAGCATTAGCACATAGCTCCTGTGTGTCCTTACACAAACGGCTGACTGCAAACGTCCTTTAGCGTAGCAGTAATCCAAACAGCTACAGGGAACTCTCCTCGTCCTCTTACGCAGCTCCTTACGTCATAAATGTTCCATGGCTTTCAAATTGACTAATTTTGCCAGCGACAGTGCTATAGGTCTATGTTGTTAGTGACAAAACCACATGATCAGTGACTAGTCAAATTCAAGCTCAAAACATCGTGGGTGAGTAAAGTCCACTAGTCAACTAGTCTGTGCAACCCCTAGGCTATACAGTGCTGTATTTGTGTCAAGGATGATGAAGATTTGCACTTAAATAGCCCTGTGTATGGCTTTACCAAGCAATGCACACATGATCCTTTTTAAAAGCCCACTAACATTTGTGGATTTCTCAGCTTTTTGATCTTTGATACTAAACCCCTCAAGCAGGGAAAAGTATTTAGTCGAGTATTTTTCATGAAAGACATCTTTGTTCGGAGTGGGTTTCTTGGGAGGAGCTACTAACTGCTTTTAAAGTGCTCATATTATGCTTTTTGGCTTTTCCCCTTTCCTTTATTGTGTTATATATCATTTTTGTGCATGTTATAGGTTTACAAAGTGAAAAAGCCCAAAGTCCACCCCAAAGGGACTTACCATCTCCAACAGAAAACACTGTTCACAAACTGCTCCAAACAGCTCTATTGTAGTCCAGCCTTTACTTCCGTGACGAAGGTGCATCACTTTGTAACACATGTTAATGCTTGCCTAGCTGCTAGCGTGGCACACCCTCATACTCTGCTTCTGACTGGGTAGTAGTCCTTACCTAGCTACTGCGCATGTGCGACTCCCAACAAAGATTGAACAGAAGTGAGATGCCTCACTCGGTAGCTAAAACAGAGAGCTCAACACACAGGGTGAAAAGAGGAGCTGCAGCAATGTGCAGTACAACAAATGATTTTTTTGAAAATTAAACCATGTAAACCTATTCTGATATAACCTCTATATAATTATGAACCTGAAAATGAGCATAATATGAGCACTTTAAAGGAATGGGCAAGAGCTGCTTGGACTGGTTGTTAGTGACACTACACCGTGTGGCACTGATTCACAACCAAACGGTGTTGAGGACCATCAACCAGCAGACATTAAACATCATAGGCAAGGAAAAGGGACATCCTGAAGACTCATCACCGAGTCCATTCTATCCTTCACCGTAACTGACTATTTTGCAGCAGCCATCCAACATGAGAGCACCAGACTGCATCATCTAATCAGCTGAGAAAATCACTGTATGCAACTCGCCCTCCTTCCAGGCCTGTGTGACACCAGAATCAAGAAGTGCACTTAAATACACATCTCTTCTCTGTCCCCTTTCACAACAGCCAGCGCATTTTCCAAACGCTCTCAGCTGAAATATGCTATAGAATAGCTACCAGCACTACCAACAACAGCTTTTTTTGGTGCCAACTCACCAAAGAACAAAAGATCTAGACCCCTATGACTCACCTACGACTGACTGATGCTTAAACATAACTAAGTACATATGTGCATATGTACACTGATGTAAACCTGCACATCAGTCTCTCCCATCCATTTAGAAAAGTACAGCTGTGCATCAACTGTATGTACACCATGTACATTTTCTGCTATTAGATTTTTTTGTGTTGTACATTTGTATCTGCAAGGTTCTATTCCTCATATTTCGGTACACTCTGCCATCCATCTTACCTTATGTAATTGGCATGTAATTGGCTAAAGCAACCCTCCAGTATGAATTAATTGCATGTGCACATGTACTTGGCAAAACATTCATTTGATTTTGATTCTGAGGTAAATTGAGTGGTTTAAGGTCTACAGCAAAGCTAACAAAGTTGATGTAGAATTTGTGTGGAAGTCTGCCATTTATTTAAAAAAAAAAAGCATTGCAAAACTTAGAAAATGCTTCTGTTTGCTAAGTACAGTCCTCCTGCTTAGGCTTATGTTTGCCTATGTTTTTAATGAACAAAAATACAGTATGTACAAACCTGGCAAAAAAAAAGCATTGTTCCCATGCGCCAACGCAGTTATTTTGAACAGACTTTTTATTGGCACTGTTAACCAGATTAAGTGTAACCTGATAAGACAAGCTGATCTACATTTCTTAGTAGCACAGTACAAAGAATGTCTCCTTCAAATAGGTACAAGTGCTTGTCTTTTGTTTTATAATATTCCACAGATTGCTATATCCAACATTTATTGACTAAAAAGAATTATGAAGCTTTATACTTAAAATCCTGATAGAAAAAACTGTTTGCAATGAAGGTATGAAGGGAAAATAATAACAAAACTAGATTTACTTTACTTGGACCTCAATGATGTTTCACGTCCCCTTTTCCCTTTTTCCAGATAGCCAATTGCAGACCACAGACACGAGTAATTGGCCAAAAGTGTCAGTGGTACATCTAAACCACCTCTTTGTTTACACGTCTCTCCTGTCTTTACAGCTCCTGCAGATGCAACAGCAGTGTGGTGTTCTCGGCAGTAATTGCAAGTAGTGCAAGGGCCAAGGCTTTCTGTGAGGCACCGAGGTGACTGCAGTCCCTGCAGTTTGAAGTACTGTCTGCTTGAAAGTGAAGTTGACCTTGACAAGACAGAAGCTTCTCTTTGCCTTGTGGGAAGCAAAAGGGAGGGCAAAGGGCGCCTCTGTCTGCCCACATCGCATTACTTAGACCTAGTGGCAAATTGTCACTATGGTACACACACCTCAGCCAAAAAAAAAAAAAAAGAGAGGTTTCAGGGACAGAGGCAAAAGCGACCTCTCCAAGGTTGGACAGTCATTGCCAAAGGGGAGTTTTGAGTTGATTCCACTGGTACCACTACCATGGTTTATGGTCTCCAGGCAAAACAAACTCAGATGATGTGGTATTTATTCTTTTCCCCCCAGTAAATAAAGGTGTGAAAATAAATACCTAAAGCAGTGCCCTGGCACTGGTTATGTTAGGTTGTATATTCCTTTAGGTGCATGTCAAGTATACTATCTCTAAAATGGCTTATATATTAATCATTATATTCACAATAATGGAATTAACAAGTCAGCATAATTACCATCCTAATGGACCTTTTTCACAGCTGACATTTTGACTTGTCGTAGTAGGAAAAGCACAGCTGAAATGGATAACCTTAACGATGGCTCGATTCCATCAAGTGTCCCAGTAAGTTATTTCAGTGAGTCAGCATGCACAATACCAGGGCCTCTCCTAAGTGGAATGCAGCCATCATTAATGGTTTAGAATACACCTGTGCTTTTCCTACTATGACATGTCAACATGTCTGTGTCTATACAATGTTATATTTTTTTATATATATTAAGTGTCTTTTTGCAATCGATCTGATATTACATTTCATACAGGAGCCATTTAGTGCTGTTTATTTTTTGCAGTCTCTCTTATATTAGATGTCAAACTGGTCGTTAGTGGCTGCCATCCCTCATTCAAGTGATATGTATGCATTGTCATACTGCCAGCATTTTTCAACTCACAATTTGCTTCCCATAAATGTGACTTGTAATTTGTGGTTCAATTGAAATGCGCTATTGCCTGTGTGCCAGGTGGACTGGTTATATTAGATCTTAGATGTGAATGAGGGGATGCTTGTTTTGAAAATGTATTACAAACACTGTCTCAACTTCTTTTAAAGACTATTTCAAAAGTATTAATTACAACAAAATGGCTTAATATGTCGAGTGTGTGTTACTGTTCTCATAGTATACAGTATTTTTGCAGCCATGTGACACTATTAGAGAAATATGCAGATCTGAAACCTCCCACAGCTCTCCTGATCACTCTGTTCCAAATTCCACATCTCTCTCCAGTTTGCCAAAACAAATTAAGTTCTTAAGTTCTTAGGGAGGGTAATTTACACTCCCTCGCTCTAATCTCAATATCTCCCAATGAATAAAAACCCAATTCTACCTACAGTGGCCGGACCTCTGAGAACATTTCCTTTGGACCAGATGAACTGTGCTCTAAATGCATCGTAACACTCTGTTAGAAAGAAATTCCCGTCCTGCTGTTTATTTTGTAATTGAGGGCCTTAACATGTAGGCTATATTATGTTTGCGGAAAAACTGATTCAACTGTAGTGCAACCCCTGCAGATGTGAGTAAGACCGTGCTTGTAGTAGCTTATAACTACTGTGACAAAATACTTATCGGCCATTTCTGGCCGAAAGAGTGCTATAATTGGATCTTATTTTTGCTTTCCATACTTTTTCCTTTCTGTATGACCACATTCAAAGAAACATTATCATTACTATCCATAAAACAAGTCCGATCAATTTGCTAAAATCATTGTGCATTAATAAAACACAAGTAGGCTACACAAACTGGCTTGGGTATGTTAAGAATAAAATAGAATCGATTGTCATTATATCACTTTATTGTCAGTGTGCTTAAAACAATGAAAACCTGTTTAGCAGCTCTTCAGCAGTGTGCAACATAAAAGTACAAGTAAATAATAGGGAGGCAGAACATCGGTATCGGACGATATTCGCCTCGTTGACTGCTATTGGCCAATAAGATGGCATTCACCAATGGCAGTGGCCGATGTTTGTGTTGTTTTATGAGTTAGGCTATATAGCAAGCTAAGAGGGCTTTTGAAGCAGTTATTTGTAATGTGAAAAAAGATACACAGTATTTAAGGTTGTTTCATTAATGTGTGCTTATTCAAAGATAGTGTAATAAAGGGATGAATGACTTTAAAACAGCTCAGTTATTTCTTATAATTAAGCATTCTTCGTTATCCTGTCACAAAAGGGGAAACGACAACAAAACATCGATATCGGCTATCGGCCAAATTGTTATTTTAAAACATGGGTATCAGCCCAGAATTTCACAATTGGTGCATCCCCAGTAAATAAGTAAGTAAATACAGGTTTTTTTAAAGTTCAAGTTAATAATAGCAAATTAAAACGGAAGCAAATGTATCTAAAGACAAGAGAAAAAAAAAAGATAAAGTGACCTAAACAGTACAATGTTGTTTACCCCTCCCATTCCAAGACTAATCAGCCTTTTGTCCCCATGATATTTTGAAACTTGACTGAAGGCAGCTGTGATTAACTTTTTTCAAGAAGCCCTTTCCTCGTCATCGTTTGCTGTTATTCTCATTTGTCTTAACCACACTGCCACTGACAAAACTCAGCTGTCACCCACAAAATCACTGTGTTGCACTACGTCATGTATAAAACACAATATGTAAACAACAAACGGACTACAGTCCAGTCTGCTGCTGACAGCTTGCTTTCAGTCAGATAACAGATACAAGCTGTAGACTCTGTTGCGGACTCTGCTTTAAAGTAAATTCCTACATCAACTTATCAGAGTGTGAGAAAACAAGAGTAGCAGCAATACTCTGATCAACAATGGGAGTCTCACAGTGGATGTGCACTGCAACCATCAATAGGTTTGGTCCAACAATAAAATGACAAGACAGTTACCAATTATGTGTTCACTTTATAATTCATTTATTATTAATATCCATAATGGAATAACACTGAACTTTCTACAGTGCAGTGAGAAAAACTTTTATTAATAGGAAGAAATAAAGACGTGTGTTTTTTGCACAGCATTACACACACTGTCAGGATGGGATAATTAAACTAAAAAAAAACATGTATTATGAGGTGTCCTTAAATAGCTCACTCAATTTCTTTAAATTATTAGTTATCACTTTATTTCATTTGGCCTTCCTTGCCCTCCTCAGCACTTTCTTGTCTAACACAATTTGGACTTTTATTTCAGCACTCTTCATCCACTCGTTCTTCAGCAAAGTATGACCAATGTATCAAAATGCTTATATAAGCCTCTCAAACATTGACTGCAGTACAGTCCACTTCTCCACTCTATGGCACATTGGCACCACCCCCTCCACTGGTCAGGAAACGCAGCAGTCTTGAGTTTGGTGTTTGGCACTAATTACATAACACTCATATAGCGTGGCTTAACTACAAGGCTACAAATAATCACTTTGACATATAAGACACTATGTGCCTCAGTACCACAGTCTGTAATTTTACATACATCTAGCAGATTCAATATAGGCTGCACAGAGTTTAGAGCTGAATTAGGCTAGTCGATTAGTTCATGATTGACTTGTCAACTGACTCAACTCAAGCAACAATGCCTAACATTTGCTGGTTCCCCCTTCTCAAATGTGATGATTTGCTGCTTTTCTTTGTCTAATGGGATAGTAAATAGGCTAACGTAATAGGCTATCTGTAGGTTTTGTGGTTTTCAACATATATATGTATCCATGGCAATGTAAACTGCCACATTCCACTATGACATTAATGATCATGTTCCAAATTATACTAAAGTCACACCATAGAACACTATTAGGCTGAAATGTCAAAGGAGAAAAAGGAGAGCCGTCACACACCTAACGTGTTAAGTTGCATAATTACAGTATGATATGATAGTCCATCTGAATGACTGCTCAAGCCCACCACCACCACCACTTCAGCACTAAGCTGCACTACTCCACTCATAACAAAAGGTAACAGACTGTCAAAGAGCAATAACACCATCCACTGAGCACAACAACAGGGTGATGTGACAGTGTAAACTGCAGCTCATGAAAACAATGTGATATAGAGATGAATCCATAGCAGAACTGATGTTCAAGCATCACAAGCAGCGAAACCAAGCCAAACAGAAACCAGCACGATAAACATCCAATAACCAAGCTCTAAATATTGCACAATAAACAAACAGCTGACCACCATCTGTATCACACTGCACAGAGTTAATGGATTAAGGTCTTACCTTCACAAGAGTTTCTTCCTTGACTTTGTGAGTGCAAACTTATCCATCCAACCCACAAATTCCATCGATCACACAAGGTTGGACTCAATTGCCAGCAATGACAGCACAGAGTCAGTCAGTTCTGGGCCATGACTGCAGTCAATGACAAACCTCCCGATGGCGATTAAATAAAATATTCTCCTGGTATAGTTTGTCTGGAAGGCAGCAATGCAACAGGTCACTGGGGAGGGTGGGAATAAGTTTCCTTAATTCAAGGTCAGTGTGCCACAGATTGGTTCAGCCCTTCTCTGTAAGGTTGCAGAGGTGTGATGATCAGCCGCTTCCCTAAACGTTCGTTTTTGGTTTGGTTCGAACTAACCTTTAGGGAACCAGAAACTAACGTTCCCCAACGTTCCCTAAAAGTTCTGTGTTAGTGGGGTTGGCATGCTCCATAACAGCTATTATTAATCTGAATAAATATTGTAATCATTTTGCTGTTTTTCTGGCTGGAAAATGTGTTTTCCTATCACCATTTTTAAATGTAGCTCCCATCCAAACTGAAACTGCCTGTATTCCTCTTCCGGCTGGTCCCTACTGCAGGCCCGTCGGGTTCCCTCTCATCTTTGCTTTATCTGCCCCACAAGAGCTGTCCGTTCACAAGCCTTGCCAAGCAAACACTACTTCCGTTGCTGATGACAGCGCCTGATGCTGGCGGTGGGACTAATGTGTCTGCTCCAACATTACCACTATCTTCGCTGCTGATGTCTGACTGGCTAACATTACTCCTGGCAGCGGGGCTTACTTGTGACAGCACCTGTTAGCCTACTAATGATCCCACTTCAGAGGTCGTGTTCTTCTGTCCCCGCGGTGTTTTCACTGACACAAAATGGACAATGCGGCCTGATGCGCTAAAGTCGTGCCATTTATCACTTTCTGGACTCTAGCTAAACGGGCTTTTAATGCTAATAAAGTTGTGAATTGAACGCACGTTGAAATTATGAACCCGCAGCAATAGTTCAAGATTATTTACATCAGTGTCAGGACGTCTGTGAACTAACTAAACGAGCACTTCAACAGGTGAATACCATTAACACCAATCATTTCTTCATCGCTCACTGCTCAGCTGCTCGTGCTGCCTTCATGGATGGCTGTCCCTAGTGGCCGGAAGCTATACTATAGGCTACGTATGGAGCAGTTTAATGGCCACTCAAGCTTTGCCTTCACCATTGGTCGAATGTAACTAAGTACTTTTACTCAAATACTGTACTTAAATACAATTTTGACATAGTTGTAGGATACCTCACTTAAATATTTCCATTTTATGTTACTTTGTACATCTCCACTACATTTTAGTAGGAGAAACAGTACTTTTTACTTGTTACTAGTTAGGTCTACTTTTTACATACAACACTGAGCCTTTTACTTTGAATTTTGATACTTTATTTAGCTGATAATACTTCTGTACCTTTACTTAAGTAACATTTTAAATACAGGTCCTGTACTTATAAGCATTATATATAAATGTGTAAATTTAATTATATGTTTATTACTCCGGTCACAGTTAAGTAGGTCTTAAGTTAAGTATTAGACTACATTATATTGAGAGGTGTTTCAACATTTTTTGTCCTTCGCATTGAAATACCTGATGGGGGCAGAATATTTGAAACACCTCTCAATATAATGCAGTCCAGTACAACACCACTATGACCTGACTCAATGTTAAAACACAATTGAATTAACACCTCTTTGTTTTGAACACTATACACTATAACATCCAAAACTATAAAATACTTGAGAGGGCTGAGCTGGATAGAGCTCTTTTTGAAAATACGACTCTGATGGTTCTTACCTAAGAAAAAGGTTTGCCTCGTGGGACAAAGCTTTTTCTGAATTTTTCAACGAGATACAATCATTAGCATCTCCTTGGTATGAGCTGCAACCAAGGATACTGTGCTTCTGAAAACAACACTTCCTGTGACATTCCACTGTTTGATTCTCCGCAGTAACCTTGGCAATTGCCTCAATCACAGGGAATTAATTCCAGTCATGCCACTCCCTCCCCCTCCCCTGAGTTGTATCGGGCCCATGCATCTTACTACTGGCCCTGATTCACCCTGAATACCAGCCAAGCCCAACGATTTTTAGGTCCCCAGGCCCCTATTGGGGTCTGTCTGCCTCCACTCTCAAAATGGGCCAGTCTTTTGTCTGCACACATGTTTAGCTGCCAGATTGTGACAGATTCAGTCCTTTTTTTATTTCCATACTCACAGATGATGTCAAAATGCACTTTTTCTTTACTTAACAATGTCCAGCCCCTTTATGTTGTAGTTTTTGTCAAGTACAATACATTTCCATATGTACAGTATATAGATAATCCATATGAGCAAAATATGTAGAAATGCTAAACAATAAAGAACACTATCTTTGGGCACATAATCTTCA
This sequence comes from Sander vitreus, assembly GCF_031162955.1. Lineage (NCBI taxonomy): Eukaryota > Metazoa > Chordata > Actinopteri > Perciformes > Percidae > Sander > Sander vitreus. Next base: position 12,604,245 of record NC_135864.1, read on the forward strand.
TAGATTTGTATTGTGTTCAGCATGTAACAGAGATGTATTGCTTTGTTTGATTTCCAAACCGTAAAAGCTTTTGAAGCTGCCATCTTAGCAACATAATAATATGTTTCCTGTCTGATACATTATATGTTTTCTGCATGACATAATAGGCCAGCATCAGTTAAAGAACAAGGGAAAGGGAAACTTATGACAATTTAAATAAACTTATTGTAATGGGGTTGCGTGAGAACTTGTCCTTTTAAAACTGGTAGTCATTTTACAGCTGCTGTGCATCAGTACTTTTCTGGGTAAATGTACATTCCATCAGGTCATGAGACCCTTTTCTAATGAGCTTGCTCTCTGTCTCAATTTTGAGTTCAGTAGGCAAGCAGCAGCTGCTTACTCCCATTGTGCTGAGTACAGCCATACCACTAAGCCTGCCTATTCAAGGGACCATGTAGTTGTGCTATCCAATATAGGGGGTGCTGTGATGCAGGCAGGTAGCCTTATTTCCACTGCTTCAGCTTTGTAATGCACAATTAATGAGCCATCTCACACAGGTTAGACAAGGCCTTTTAAATACTGAGGGACTTTCAAGAGCACTCTTATTTGGAGTCTTTTGTCATGCTAGACTGACCACCTAGAGGTTGAAATTTCATAGGTTTTCTATTTGGGGCTGCTGTGTAATGACATCTTTATTGGAAGTCATGATCCAAACTTTTACAGTACTCTGTTGGGAAGGTTATGATGAATCATATTTGACTATTGAGGGTGGTCACCTCACAGCAAGACGGTCATTCCTTCAACCCAACTCAACCAACTCAAGCGTTTTTGTGTTTTGAGTTTGCATGTTCTCCCCTGCTCTCTCTGTCTGTGTGGGTTTCAACAAGCCAAAGACTGCAGAATGTAGGTAAGGTAAATTGGAGACAATGAAATTGCCTGTAGATGTGAATGTGAGTGTGTGGTTGCCTGTTTGTAGCCCAGTGATATACTTGTGACCTCTCACACTGCCTCTTGCCCAGTGTATACGGGAATAAGCTCCATCCACCTATGACCCTGAACAGGAGCAGTTCAGTGAATGGATGGATGGATGGATGGATGGATGGATGGATGGATGGATGGATGGATGGATGGTTAACTGAAGTAAATCAAACAATGCATTGGATCAAACAATGCATGATTTAACATAGGATCTAGATATGGTTTAAAGGGAATTTTTTTTAATGGTTTTTAGCACTTGAGTTTTGGCATTTATAGTCCATTGTTGGTCTGACTATCTGTTTTTATCTGCAAAAACATGCATAATGTATATCCTGTATGGTTTTGTGTCAGGGCAAAATGATGTATGTATGCTCATGTAAAGGAATGGTGACTGGGAGGAGGTGGGGGTTGAGTCTACAGTGGGAGGTTGTCTTGGACCAAAGGCATCTGTCTGGGAGTGGCTGTAATTGGCTGCAGTGTGGCGTTATCTCATTAATATGGAGCCCAGGGGAAGGAGACAGCCAACTTCCTGCCTCTGTGTTTGGTTATTTGACTGTATCTCCATTGATGCTAAATGCAGTGCTCTCGGGGCACCCCATGCCTGTTGCCTGCTTCGTTAAAAAACAAGAAAATGAATATTAATCTCATACAGAATGGAAGCTGCAGTAGCAGAAGGGGATCGTCAGTCTAAAGGCTGTTACCGCTGATTTCTGGGTGTACTTAATAGGGTCTATTCGGGAGGGTCCAATCCTGCAGGAAGGCATGCTCTATCAATATGCAAAGTGCTGTTGACACTTTATTTCCCTGTCTACAGGGGATCATGGCACACTGTACCCCTAATCAAATCACATGACATGTATGGAAGAAATGACCAACTCTTAATCACTTGGAATTACTATATGACTTAAACATGCTAGATATAGTTCCATGTTCTAATTCACAGTGGCTACATACACACAAGAAGTTTTGAAATTGTAAATATATATTTATGGAACCCACTGGCGCAGAGTGAAGTAAATTGACCAAACTGTGTGTGCATAGGAAACCTTGATCTTGGGAAGGCAGTAAATAGTGTCAGTAACCACCACAGTAACATATTTGACAGGAACCACTGGCTGTTTTCAATTTACTTGACACCAGTAACAGCAAGCAGGAGTCAATTCAGACAGTAGCATCATACACTCCTTCTCGTGATGATGAATTTATGAGAAGGACACAGATTAGATTAGAAATCTGAGAATCTCTCCAAACACGTTTGAGTCTTTCTGATTTAGCACAGATCCTAAAATAACTGCTGAAAAAACTTCCGACACTGAAAGGAATAGTTGGACATTTTGGGAAATAGGCTTATTCGCTTTCTTAAGTTAGACAAGAAACAGAGAACAATACCACTCTTATCTGTCTGTTAATTATGAAGCCACAGCCAGGAGACTGCTAGCGTGTACCTAGCACGGTCTCTATTGGTCTTCTCACGAGTCATCACTTGACAATATTCTGCACTATGCATATTTACTTATTTATTACTACATGTCACCTCCTACTGTGCAATATATAATTTCTATTCATCCGCACCTCACTCATCTGTATATCTGTGTATGTATACTGTCTGTTTATATAAGGTGTTTATAGTGTACATATCACTATTATTATCATAACTCTTATTCTATTGTTTTCTTTTTCTTATAATACGTTTTGTATATTTTTCCTATGTCTATTTAATGTGTATCTGTGTTATTCTGATGTTTGTGAATTATTCTTTTGAGCTGCTGTAACAAGGGAATTACCCCAGTGTGGGATAAATAAAGTATATCTTATCTTATCTTATTTTATCTTATCTAACTCTTGGAAAGAACATGGATAAGTGTATTTCCCAAATTGTCTAAGTAGTCCTTAAACATCCATTCATCAAGTGTGATTCTGTTTCACACTGCTTCTGCACTCCATTTTAAAACTACAGTCAGCGCCTGAATATTTCAGGGCACAATTGTGAAATGCAGCAGTCAGGGTTTTTAGAAGCTGACTCTAACTAATAACTTAATGAAATCTCAACATTTTTTTAGTTCAAAGCTAATGATAAACTAAAATACTGTATATGGACAGTATTTGACCATGTACATGTACTCAAAGGAGATCAGAATGCTTTTTGAGAAAAGTCTAGTGAAGCTAGTGAAATAGTGGTACAAAGAAGTAAAAAGTCAGTGTTGAATATAGTATTGTTACATAATCAACTATAAACACCTCATTAAGGTTGAGTGAAGAGGCTGCCCCAAGCTACTAATATGTCAGTCCCTCCACCAAACTGCTATCTGTTAGCAATGAGCTGATGAATTATTAATTATATAATACTAGAAGTCTCACTAGGGAGCTACCCTGTATCCTCAGAGCAGACAACCGTAAAGGGACGTTCAAGGGCAAAGAAAATAGGTTTCTTTGCCAACTATGTAAGGATAAAGACACTGGAAATACCTATAATTTGTTTAAAACACTGCAATGTGGAAGCTCCCCACTAGCCCTGCGGTCATATCGGCTCTTTTTCCAGTTGAATTCCAGCAGCATTAATAAAACTTCAATTAACCATCAGGGGTCCATCTTCCGACTCACCTTCATAATATAGTTTGATGGAAGCAGTTAAACTATCAGCAGAGCCAACTTCTCCCACCTTAGTGGTGAGTGGCAGTATCGGATACTTGTAGTTATAACAGTGATACCCTTTCACTGTAAGACAAAGTGTGCAAGGCTGCATCATGTAGTGTCACACTTTTCTCTTTAGCTTCCCCAATACTTTGTAGCTCTATAAACACTGCCACAAAATGGACCTGATGTCACACTGGTTAATAGGATCTAACCCCTGATGGTTGAATTATTTAGGTACTTTGAAGAGAGAAACCTAACAAGCCTCCCTAATTGATAAACCCACACACAAGCACACACACCGCTGTGAAAGGGTGTGTAGATCCCCGGCATTGCAGAGGCCTTTTGGGCCCATTGCCATTCTTCTCCCGGCAAATTGGAGGTTTTTTAATGAGCGGCCACCCTGTCTCTCAACATTGTCTGCGGCACAGCTATCCACAGCTATCCACAGCTGGACTTTAGGGTTCTATTATGTTTCCTTAGTAAATGAGATGAACTGCAGTATATTTTCTTTCGGTGCCTGATCAGTTCTCAATTCTAACTTTCCTCATAGTTCCTTTTACAAATCACCTACATCAGTAACAACGCTTTGTTAATCTGCATTCATGTGTTGTCAAATTATTCTAAATAAATGTTAAAGTGCAAACGGTCTACTCTTAGTTGTCATTCCTTTATGGCTATAGTTAAATGCAACACATGCAACCTTCTGTTAGTTAATGCAAATGTCCTTTATGTTCAGCACGTATAGATACTAAATAGATTGTATTTCTTTTTTCCTTTAAATTACTCTTTTTTTTTTTTTTTACAATCAAAACATGACATAATGAAGGTACTTTCAAATGTCAAGGTAATACAAAATGTAAACCATACTTTGGTGTTTCCTTTTTACCTCTTTACATATAATTTCATTAAACTCTTCTTTTTTAACTTTACAAAATTAACCAAATTGCAGTTTGAGAAAAAGTATTCCCCTTGTCCAAGTTGGCTCCCTTGTAGAAGCCTAAATGTGCTGAGCAAAATAATCATCTCATCAATACTGTATCAATTTTGTTTGCCTCAGACATCACGCTGTAATTCTACTCCATCTTTTTCCTAGGGGTATCTTCAGAACATTTGAAGGACTTTAAGGGCTAGTGACCAGAGAGCAACAATGAGCAGAATGCCATTTGTGAGCTCCATGGTGCGTAGGTAATAACATAACAGCATAATTGCTACACTTTCTTGAAAATAATCTTTAAGTCTTTAAAGGGACAATTGCTCACAAATATCATACCTGAGCCAAAATACAGTGCACACATGGTTGTTTGGGTGTTTGTGATGGCTAGATTGGCTTTCATCTGTTCTGTCTGGGAGTCAGATGAGTTTTAAAAGGGCATTTCATGGACTAGGAATTTGTTGTTTTGGTGAAAACAATAAATAAATCTTACAACATGTGCCGCTGTGATCTACACGAGAATAATTTATATCTGTCAATCTTTACTTCACTCATCTATTCATACTGTTCTGTACTTTATAACCACTTAAAGTACTCAAAAAAGTTTTTAAAGTCATATCTGTTGTTTATTAAGTTATAACTATGTAATGCCTTAAATGTAAAACGTCACTATTTCTGACCTGGGCCCATTTTTCCTGCTTATCTAGCACCATAATCAATTTTGACCCGAATCTCATCAACTGCTTCACTACAGCGACTTGTGCCTAGCTTGCCAGTTCATGCAGCTCCCCTGTACACTCCAACAAGGGCCAATTGCTTTAAGATGTCTATGCTTACTCCTCAGCAGCCATCTGCTGCTGTCTGTTTACACATGCCACTGTGTAAATTGTCACCCATAGTATGAACTGAAAATGGCCTATTAGAATAAGTGTATCTGCATATGTCAGTATGATGTCACAAAACGTCTACAAACCTCTTTAAAGAATGTCACAATGTGCAAGAGCTCACCTGCAAACCATTCATCTATGAACTTATCATCTGCAATACTGTAGATAGGCCTATGGAGCTAAAGTAATTGATGATCATTAGAAAACAACAATAATAAAGCATTTTTTAATAAAACATGGTTTGTAAAATGCTAAAAGCTGTATATAATCTGATAAATTATTTAATCATACCATATTAACTATCAAGTCAGACCTTATTGCACAGAGAACATACAGCTGATCAAATCAGTACTAAGAGGCCTGAGACCACTCAAAGTTGCTGTTAATTCATTGTTATCATATGTAATGGTCATGTTTTTGTTATAGACAATTAATCGTCATTTTCTGAATGAAAACACTTCCTGTCGATACACGCAGAGAGAAGTGAAGGGGGTCTTGCAGCTGTCAGTTAGTCAAGCAAGGTTAAGGGTGATTTAATGCTCCCTCCATATGCTTAATCATGTAAAACACACAAACATGGGGGTGATTTGTTGGCTGCCAGTCTTCCCCACATCCAGGGTGAGCCAGTGGATAGCTCAAGCCAGCTGGATGTTCCACGTCCTCTTTGACTTTAAAGCCATTCATCTAGGCCTGTCTTTGTGTTTTTACTTTATTTGACGGAAATAAAACAAAAAAATCCCAATCTGTTTCAGTTGCTAGCAGTTCCAAAACGCCATACATATTTCAGTCAGTTAGCAGTCAGTTTTAGCGAATGCTGGATTTTAAAAAGTTCTCCTGTCAGTGTCAAATTGAACCCATACATGCTTGGTCCTCGTCTGTAAACATTTCTTTACATTGTCATTATGAATCTTCTGTTCATCTAGTATGTTCCCCCTTTTACCTGAAATTCAAGTTATCAGGGAAATACTATATGCAACCCACATTAGAGGTCAAACTCCCAGGTTAGGTTACAAAAGACAGGGGCTGCATGTACAGAAATGTGTGTATTTTTATGCATTTTTCTGTCCTCTTCGGTCAAACCAAACCACATTTAACCAAAGAAGTCATGAATTTTTAGTTTAGTTTTAAATTCTAGGTTGATGCCAAGTGTAAATATGTATGAGTTATGCACTCGAAACCCATTGTTGTCCATTTATGTAAAGTGGTGTGAAGAGCCACGTTGAAGAGCCAGGTATATTCAAAATGTATTTAGAGTTAGAGTATGGTCCCATAGTTGGGTCTCTCTCTATCCATCTCCATCTACATCCATTTACATGTATGCACAGAATAGAAATATAGGCATATATGGCTGATGGACAGACTACACTGTAAAGTTAATTAACTAGTTGTCATTTCTGACAGAAAAAAACATATGCTGTAGTTATGAAAGTTTCTCAGGCTGGATGTGCATGTTTTTGCTCATGAGAAAAACGCTTCCAGCACAATACATGTACTGGCTGCCATTTCTAATCTCTGAAAAAGCTATTTATATACTGTACTTTCATGCACATCTTTATGCCATGATCAATTGTTGAAACTTATCTGTTAAATTTAACTGGAAAGGGAGTATTTATGGATGTTTAAGTCAGGATTTGCAAAGGTTAAACTTTGCTGGCATGTGAGTCGAACAAATATCAAACAAATGAAATGTCAAAGTTGGTACCTGTGAACAAATGAAATGTCAGAGACAATACCTTGGCACAAGCCCTCCTTCAACTGGCTCATCATCTCCAGGCAGTCATATTTGTAGTCATAAGTGGGCAGACCAAATAGGCTTTCTTTCACTGAGCTGACCTATTTGCACCCTATTATTTGAACTACTGAATGAAAAGTGCCAGTGTCCCTTCAGTACACCGCAGAAAGTTAAGGTCACAAAGTAAAATTCTTTGGTACTTTTCTCCGTCCTTTGGCTCCTGACTCTGCTTTCTCCTATTTCCTCTGCCTGGCACAGAGCCTTGATTCCTCCCACTGTGGACATTCTCCCATGCACCAACTCTGACTATCAAAACAACAGTCATTAGGCAAATTTGCTTTGGTGCAGGATTATGTTAATTATCATGAAATTATCACTTCATTAAAGCAGGCAGAGATAAATTATCTCTGATGAAACAAATGCAAAATGAGGAAATAATGATCAGGCAAAAAAAAAAAAGAAAAAGAAAAAAATTAAGAGACTACTCGTCGTAGGAAATCAAGTCATTGTGTTCCAGAGAGTTGGTCCCTGAGAGGCATTGCAGCACAAGGCAACATGACAGAGCAAGTGGGTTTCCACAGAGAGGAGTGAGGACCACCCACCCTTTTACCCAATGCAGTGCAATCTTCCTCCCCAAGCTTCAATAGAGCCTGTTCTTTTCCCAGCAAATTGCAAGTATCATTAATCATGCGAAATACCATTTTTAATGAATGCCTGCATCAGCCCGGTAACAGTCTTTGTTTCAGTGCAAACGTCTGTGGCACTGCAGCAGTGGGATTTTTAGAACTGTGCTTTGCTGTTTTTACTTCACTGCGATGGTGATCCAGACGACACTGTCCAACCAGGTTCATATTGTGTATTTGCTTACAACCAAAATGATTAAAATCTGAAACAGCCTTGGCCGTAATATTTGCTCCTTTGTGAGGGCAGTGGTAAAAATAAATTTGGCAAACATGCACTGATAGTTATTTACAAGCCAGTGTGCTCAGTTTTAAAGCTATAGTGCATAGTTTCTGTCACACCCATGAGGAATTCTAAGTAATGACAACACCACTGTTGTTGCATCCACATGATACAAGCCTTTCGTAATCGCGCACCCGCCTCCACCCCTCCTCCACACAGTTGCTAGTAGCCAAGGAGGACACGGAGGATTAAAAAAACATGATGGACTCTTCAGAAGACGTAATTATCTTCACTCGAGTTTCTGCGCGCACCATGTTCTAAACACAGCCATGCTGAGAAATACAGTGAGAGTTTTGTGAAGCTGATACTGTAGTCTTAATTAGTTTTGTATCAACTCATTTGGCAATGGCTTGAATGTAACGGACGTTCATTAATATTAAAAAAGTTACTCACTAAAGCTTTAACATTGACTTAATCATTGAGACACCCTTGTTTTCCACATTGCAAGAGAGGACTATGGGAAACATAAATTCAAAGCATTGATATTGCAATGTTAAAAACCTATTTCTTGCTTGATTTAATGGAAGTATTGGTATCGTAAAAATTGTTTTGTCACACCATTAGCTCTTTTCCCATTAATTTTTTAAGGTGCTACAAAGGAAAATAAAACCCATGGGTTTGATTTATAATCATTAGAATAATTCTATTTCTATGGTCAAATTATTCATCTTTCCATTCCTTAAAAATATTAAATGATGTTCAGTATGTAAGAAAGTGTGTTCCTATTACACCTCATACACCAGTTGGGAGAGAATAATGTGGGAGAATCATGGGGAAAATATTGCCTTAAATTACGCTTGAACGTTTATCGCCGGTATCATTCATTCATGCACAACTGATTATTTATGTGTTCCTTATTCTTGAAGCCAAAACTGTAATCTGTGATGTCATCTTGTCTGACAGATTGTTGCTCAACAAACTGAAAAAGCTTTTCTCTGAATGGAGCGTAACATTTTGGTGATTTGACTCTTGTTGCCTCCATTACTGTCTCCAAATGCATTGGAAAAAAACAAAAACATTTAGTAGTATCTCCCTGTCACGCAAAATGCAGCTAACCTGACTCTGACAAAGGATGCAGGACCCCGCGTGAGTACAAATTACGAATCAGTGGTAATTTCCTAATTATTAATGTGGTAGAATAACATGTTGTTCAGACGAGAAGTATTTTCACAATTCTGGAATGTTTAGCTGAGTTCTGAAAACAGGATGTGAGGACAGACAGTTTACTACAGTCCACAACAGGAGTGTGGCCTGATCATGGGTCTGATGAGAAACATGTGGTCGTCAGATGAAGTACTGTGCTGACGTACTGTACTGTGCTGGGAAGTCCATCCCCCCAATGTATAAAGTACTGCATGCTATTAGAATGTCTTCAATTCCTCTGCAGAGGGCTCAGGTCTTTTGATTGAAAACAGACTTTATATTGCAACATCTCGGTCTCCCCTTAAAAAATGTATTGATCAGTATAATCGGCAACTGTAAAATCCACAACATTAATAAAAATCAACATGGCAGCTAAGTTATTGTTTGTAGTTGGTTCATACTATGGTCTAACCCGTGGGTTTGTAACAAAAAAGATCACTGACAATACAAAATCGTGGTCTATCCCCACTCCTGTTACCAATAACCTTCCCTCTTCCATTGCAATAGCCTGATATATACTGAGCTGATCTAGGGAGTTGATGAACTGCACCACTGAAGCTGTAATACAGACTCCACTAATCCCTTAAGGACCTTCTTGTAATGGTGGCACACTGTTCCATAAAAATGCTAGTTTGCTTTGGAAATTGAGGTGCAGGTTCATTAGAAGCCATCCTGTTGAACTTGAAAATAAGCTCCCAAGTGATTTAGGGAGAGAGGCCAAAGGAATCACTGGAGACAGGGGAGGGAAATTTCTAATACACACATTTTTTCTTTGTCGATCCTCTGTAGATTGTACCCTCTCTCCCTTTCCTGCAGTGCTGGCGGTATCACCCAAGCTTTTCATTGTTAAAGTGTTTCAGGAGGAAAACCTCACACCAGGTTAATTATTCTTCATGAGGCGACAATAAAACAAAAACACTTACTATCCAGTGCTTTTTAGTGAGTCCTAAAAGCATAAAAGCATTGCTAGAATGTGCTGCATTGGCTAGATGAGTTAGAACTTTCCAAACAGGACAAACTACTTTCAAAATTCAATCACCAGTACTGAAGTTTCACAGTTGAAAGAAACCACTGGAAACTGTAACAATGGAATTTGACAACAAAAATATGATCAGCACAAATTGCACAGGAGATGTCTTGCAGGCATGGTAAATCAAAAAATGTGGCCACAAGTGCTGATAAAACTTTAGCTATTGTATGCTGAAATAGAGGATTTTAACGATACAATACTCACAGCATGGAGATATATACACTGCTGTGCTGACTATCCCAGTGTCGAGTAACAAATTACATAAACCACCCACAAGAAATCGGTGAAGATGTATTTGTGATGATGCAGCTACTTGCCACCCTGGCCAGAGATTTCTATTCTCGCTTTACTCCAGACACTATTTCATGTTCTGCTTTTGTGCTGTGGAGAAATCTGTCTCGAACTATTTCTACAACTTAGGCTCAACAAAAACCATGTCCAATTTCTTCTACCAGCTGCACTAGAAGCTACACACACCTGTAGTCAAAGCTCCAAGTGACCCATTCACTTTCATTCAGAGATTTAAATAACATAGACAACAATATAAGTAGCGTGCACTCTACACACCGCGAGTAACTCATTCTTCTCTGCAGAATAGTGAAATCCACTCAACCCTTTTTTTTGTAAATGTCTAGAGTACAAAAGCATTTATTTACAGCAGGCGTGTGTAAATATTGTGCATATGTAAATATGTTAACTGTTTATTTGCATATAATTTCTTAGTTTGATGATTTGATTTACATTTTGTGGAATGGACAGTATGTATGCACACTATGTATCAATGCATACTGAAAAGATACATAAACAGATGATGCTCCCTCACATCTCCTAACCTGACGCGCCAGATGGTTTGTTACACAGAACCATCTGAGAAGCTGTCATTGGAAAGTGTTTGGAAAAGGGCAGGCACTTTAAAACAAATACCTGGCAGGTGAATGGATGAACCATCTGTCCATCACGTCTGGCATTGTTGTTTTGAATGAACAGTCGTGGCTGTCACACCCACCTAAACCCCATCTGCAGCTACGAGCTCCTTACCGGACGCTGATTGGTTTGGTTCGCTGCTGTTTCGGACACAAACGCATTACTTGAAGCCTGACAAGATCGATTTTCGTGTGATATGCATTTCAGTCTATGGTGATGTAGTCTGGATCAACGGAAGTACATTCCCTGGATAATTACCTGATATCTGTCGCGTGGTTTATGCGCTGCATGCCCTTCATCTTGCTCTCTGTGTTACCGTTCTCAAAATCCCTTCGCTACAAGAAACAACAACAAACTTCCAGCTAGCAAGATACACGCTGAAACTAGCAAGTTTTGAAGATTTGCCTCGTGCACTAAGGCAGTCCTGCTTGGTTCTTTCGGGGAATGATTGTAAAGATTTACAAAGAATATGTTTACAGCATTTATTATGTATGGGAAGTTTTGGGACCGATTGGCAGGGATTGCTGAGGACGAAGTACACACAGCTATACACTGGTAAGAGCAAATTACGTTTAACCATGTATCCAGCCATGAATTTAAATAGCTCACGTTACTGTATTGTGTGAACAGTTAACTTTTAACTAACACTTACAGTTGTCTTTTGCAGGGAACAAATGTTCAAGTTCCTTCCCGAGACTATTTTTCAGAGACACTGTCGCTGCGTCTGGAGCTAAGACAATTGTGAAATGTGCAATTCTCGCATTATCTTGTGAGAATCGTGATAATCCGGCTGCCGTGCAAGGTAACACATCGCCACCCTTCATAATCTAACATTTGATTGGCTACTTGCTAGAGGGGAAAAAAAACATTTGATCAGGTTGGCATTGACAGTGCGATCAAACTGGCTGTTTGGAAGCTGATGCACAACTAACTTTTTATGAGTAATGGGCTTCAGCATTGACTTATTGACGAATGGGGTTTAACTTTTTAAATCTCCTACTTTTACTTTAAGTAAAAGTTGAAGTTTTAGTGATCCCTCAAGCTGTCTGCTAAATTACATTTATATACTAATGGCAAAAGAAAATACGTTTTGAAAGAAACATAATGCTGCCCGAATTATATATTTATTTATCAACATAATTAGGAAATGTTCCTAATGGACAAGTCTGCCAAGTGACAAAATGTTGATAGTGAACGTGTTTCCTTTGTTTTCCCTACAATAGCTGCTCTTGCAACACAATTATAGCAACTACAGTATGATAGACAATTTTAATGGTTAGACCCAGATACTGTCTAACATCGTATTTTGATCTATAGAATTAAATGCTGTGGTAGGATAGTTTAGCATAAATCTCCATCGGTACTGTTGGTCACATACAGCTAGAATACAGCTGAATCACAAAAGGCCGACATCACTATCTCAAAGCAACATTTCTTGTTAACAATAAACAACAATACTTTATAATAGTTAATAACTAATATTTTTTGTAATCAGATGTTACTCTTTTTTGTTCTCTACTGCAGCCAGAAACAAAACCCTAAAGCCTTATTCTGTCACAATGGGACATCACAGAAAAATGTATTAGGTGACATACATGACAAAACAAGTGTTTTTTTATATTCTAGCTGCCAACCTTTTATCTTGCCACTGTTTAAATAGCTGTGTTTGTTCTGCCAGCATTATAATATATCTTTTTTAAGCAGCATATGCCTTTTGTACAACTGTCTTTCAGCCACATAGTATATCACAATAGGTAACTGGTTATACGCAGGGCTAGAGTGCATTGGGAAACTCAACTTGGTAATTGTCGATAGTATATCAGGTAAGCAAGGTCACAGGAGAGAAAGCAATAACTTTGTTTTGCCATATGTTTTATGGTCCTTTTTTATCACTGACATACACATTTTTATTCTCCTTTACGCAGTTGAAGTGTCTTGTGTTGGGAAAGGAATAAAAGCTGAGAAATGAAGCAGTATCTTGTATATGTGTTTGTTCATTTACAGTCATTTTTTGCAGTAGAGCTGACAGCCACCATACTTGAAATTTATGTTAAGACGGTAACTGTCTCAAACTCCCAGTTCCAAGTTGCTTAAACATGACATAAAGTTATTTAACTAGGGGCCGTGACACACCTGATAGCTGACCTCAAAAAACTAATTTAGACAGAGGCGGACTCTCCATCGCCTTGTGGTCGACTCATTTGCAGTCTTCTTTAGAAATCTTTTAGTTCAATCTTTAGAAGAAGACAAACTAAACAAATTAACCTACCTCTCCATTTTGATCATGTGTAGTCTGTTTGCTCAAGAAACCATTGTCAGCTAAATTGTCAGCTTAATTGTCACAAATGGCGATTCTAGCCAGTGGTCTTTTGCTTTTGAGAATGAAAAGAAAAGATGCAATAATAGGGAGAAAAAGCAATGAAATGGAGGAAATCACTGGTTTACTAGTCAGTCAGACAGCTCTCTCTCTCATTGACTGCATCCACTGACAGTTCAATTCAACATGTTGAATCGGCCTAATGACTGCTGATTAGGGCCAACTACAGCCAACAGTGTCGGACACACTGCAAAAACTGGCGTGCTATGGTTCTAAAGTGCTCATCTTCATTCACCATTAGCTCAGTGCTTGCAGATTATTGAGCTTTACAGGCCTGCCTTCCAAGAAGCTTATTTTCACTGCCGCATTCTTCTTTACCTGCACACAATGGAAGCATTATTTCCCCTGGCACTCCATATGAACAGAAGGGCCAAGAAACAAGCACTGAACCGTGTAAAATGTACAGCTTGTTAAAAAACATTGTGTTGTATAGTAGCAAAAAAAACAAAGAGGTTAAAATCAATATGTCATCAAATGCATAGTAGATTGTAAATTAAGCAGGTTAAATTGAGTTACAGTATGAGTCACGCAGATGCAAAAAAAAAGGTGTTGCAGTGTTTGAAAAAACAACTCAGTTTATATTGTGTCTAGATTTCTTCAAACTGCATCTAAGTATATTGTCAAAAGATCACAAGAAACAGAACAGCTATAAACACTTCAGAAAACAGAGACCTCTCACTAGTACAAGGTTTCTGAAGATATTGCATATTTCAGAAAACTACTCACTTGTCTGCAAGCATACCTCAGTAACCATGAGAACTGACATCCGAAGTGACGCACTCTTTTGGTTTTAGCTTTTCACAGCACATTTTGGTCTCACTTTGGACTGCAATCCATCTTTCTGAATTACTGTAGCAGTGGAACAATTGATCCAATCGTTTCAGTCCCCTGTATATTCCTGGAAAAAGCTTTATTCGCTGAAATTATACTTTTGAGATGGACTCAAAAATGAAATAAAAATGGTTCCTACATTTAAAAAAAAAACATTTGTACCACTTATGATCCAAAGTCCAACACAATTCTGGTGTTTTCTGTTGGCAGAGAGGTCAGGAAACATACCTTTGGCTGGGTAAAAAAGCAACATTGCCAAGCAGAAAGTTTGAGGTCAAATAATCACCCCTCCGATAATGCATGTCTATGGAGAGGGCTGGGGAGATTCATTGCTGTGCTCCAGCTGACAATAATGGAGGCTTTCAAAGGCCACAGTCTTTAATTTCTGGTCCCTGCTATCAGCGTTTTATCCTCTAGAGAGGGGGAGGTCAACTGCTCCTGTTCCACAGCCCGAGAGCCAGCATCCTGGGCATTAAGGGCTGAGAGAGGTGGCTGAGGTCAGACTGTGATTGCTGCTGGAGATGGCAGGCTGAGGGGTCCTGGGGCTCATCGGACCCTTCTCTGACAAAGAGGCTTTACAGAGCCGCTCCCAGGTCAGTCTTATCAGGGCATCACTAATGGTTATGATATGATCTGTCTAGCATCACTTCCAATTAAAGCTGGCTGGGGGAATGGGGCTTCTCCCCATCTCACTGAGGCTCAGCAGTGTTCAGTGAATGTTGACTATTGTTTGAGCCACTCATTTCAATGGCGATCAAAGTTTCATTGTGACTACCACAAAGGGAAGTGGCCACTGGCCAGGCCAATTAGATATGTAGTTGTGGTGGGGAGATGGAGAGGGTAATCATTCTTCTTCAGTCTTCTTACTGATAGCAATGACCAGCCCACTTCTCACTGTGACAAAGACTAACCTCTTCAATACAATATGAAGCCATAACAAAAGGTTATTCTTCTTGTTTGGATAGCTTTGTCTCTGGGCCAGGAAAAATACGTTCCCTGAGAGATAATTTCTACACACTTTCGTCTCTAAACTAATATCTCATTCTTAGAGCCGGCCACCTTCAAATGACTGTGACTGCAGCAAAGCCGCAACATTGGCAAAGTCTGAACTTGTCATCCACAGTGCTGTGCAAGCAGGCGTCCACCAAGGACCTCAAATCTCCACCCAGGTCCAGGGTGAGAGCTGTGCAGATGTGGTGTGAAGACACCTACAGGGCGAGGTGAGCCTAGCTCTGGGCCGAAATAATTTCTCTCCAGCAGTGTTAATAATCGTCTTGCATAAAGGTGTGGATCTGTGGAGCAAACCATTAGCTGTTAAGTAACTCATGCAGGGAGAATGTAAAAATTGCACAAAGCTTAATCATAATATTGCATTTCTTCAAAGATACTTAGTAGTTTTAAATTTGCAAGTTTGAGTTACAAAGAACTGCTGTCGAAGTAAAAATCTTTTTTTCATGTCTGACCAAGCTTCCACACCTTGTAACTCCTCTATCTTGTAAAAGTCTTGACCACTTCACCTGCTTTTCTGTGGAAGGAAATTAGTAATGAGATGTATGCCTAAAGTGCTCGGAGTCAGAGTCTCATTTGCATGACTGAAATAAAATGAATATGGCAAACTGCAGTGGACCAGGGAGAGAAAATCATTATTTGTAGAAACTGTATTTAAAGCAGAGTCATTGAAATAAACAATCTCATATGGTGCCACTGGACTTTCCAGCCACATCAAATAACAGATAAAACGGAATCAGCCCGATTTTTTGCCACTGCAGACTGTGGCGAACCTCCACCAGAGGTTAGTGAAAAGGAGTTGGTCATAATGAGGCAGGAGCAGCTGCAAGTCCTGTTGATAGAATGAGGTCACTAGAGCGACAGAGATCAGTTCGCCTGATTGGGGGTTGGCCATGTGGGGAAAGGGGGATCTCACTCAAAAGAACTGGCGACATACAATTTTGTATTGAAGGAATGCAAGGCTGCAGGACCTCCTCCTGCTCTTTTTCAATGCATGTCTGTGTCAGAAATAAATCATTTTAATTGTTCTCTGATTCCTCCTCTCACCGTTTTGCAAAATGATAATTGAACCATTAATAGGATGTTAATAGGTTGTGTGTCCTGGTAACCTTTGATATAAATCTCGCCCGTAATGCAGAATATTTTCTATTACCACCATGGATCAGGAGTAATTAAATGTGTGGCAAGCACCATTTTGGGAATTTACAAATGCGGTTCCTGCTTTGCAAATAAGGTTTGACGCGCGGTGATACTGTTGATATGAAGACATTTTTTACGTATGGTTTGAAAGAATTACGGCAACATTGGGCTACTGAGTCCGTTTTTCAGGTTAATGATTATGAGACTGACGTATTCATAATGCATATTTTGCCCTTCAGTTGGAGGCAGTACCTTTAGCTCAGGCGAATTTGTTGTGGAGACCCAGGGGTTTAAACACTACTGAAAGGGCATGAGTAATTCTTATGAGTGGGGCAGAATAGTGGTATTGCCCATGAGAAGAGAACTTAGCTGGAAGAAATAAGATCCTCCTTATAGACTAATGGATGTGTTAGCAAGTGCGCTTTCAGACCAGCTTTCATGTTGGCTCCACCAGAGGGTATAGAGGGAATGGCAAATTAATTATAGAAATGAAGCCAACCTCCTTTTCTTATCACAGAGGGCAGCTGTGTGTTTCCCCCTGCTCGTTTCCCTTTTTCTCTGTCTTCAGCGCTGGAATGTGTTCTGTTCGACATCAACTCTCTGCTTCTCCTCATCAATCCATACAAACTTACTCAAGAGCAAGAGCTGCTGTGTATGAGGGAGGTGAGAAGTGGAGCCTTTATTGAGTGAAACTGTCATAGAAATTGTTGCAGACCAGCAGAGGAAGAATCAGGCTCTGCCTTTCAACTTATTTCATAGCTTTTAGACCCTTCCTCTCAAAGTCGACTAATAAATCAATATTTCTAGTGGGATCTAGAGTTGTAATGACATCATTATGTTGGCTGTGAAAGCACATTAACCACCAGCCAAATGTGAGTCTCAATGACAGGCTACATTGTCCTGATCAGCATCTGTATTGTAGTGTTTTAAGAGACATTTGGAGATGTTAAAAGTCTCGAAAATGGCATGTGTGACCCACTTTAGCAAATGAAAAGAGCACTAAAATCAGAAATAGACACTCACCTCACTTGTTGGACCATTCCCAAAGGTCTGCTTTGGATATAATGGGAAAGAGCAACAGTGAATGCATGGAATATTAATGCAGAGTTAAAGCCAGCCTTGACTCAAACTGTTACTTTCCATTTTAACATGACAAACAGAAAAGACATTGCTCTATGTGTTATCATGCTGTTTTCAACGACGACTATCACATCACAAAATTGAAAGAAAAAAAAAGAATTGATGCATACTGTTGTAGCCCACATTCACCTTGAAAAAGAGGTCTAGGATTGCCTAGACGCTTTCACAGACTGTTCCCCAACTCGTCAAATGCTGATGATTTGTCGTGGTCCTTGGCGTCTGATACCAACTCAGAAGGCACTCATATGCACGTGCGGCCAGACAGGCTATCAAAACAAAGAACAGAGAAGCTCAGATTACAACACACACAGAGGTAGTGTGACTTCATTCTCTGCTCAGGACGCCATTACTCCACCATATCTTTACATAGAAAGTTTTTGTTTGCTGCTATGTTAATGTGCTGGATATCGCCTACAGCCCCTTTAAATCAAACCTAAAAAAACATGTTTTTGCTAGAAATTAGTAGACATATCCTTGTTTTTTTGTTTCGGCTTGTGTATTTATTTGATAGTAATTGTAATCACCAAAAAGGAGGAATTTAAGTTTTATTTATTTTTCTGCTGCCACAGTGCACCCTACATAGTGTTAGTAGTGGTAATCTGATTGGTGCAATATCTGTGTGGACAGGCACTAAAAATTGTTTAATGGTCACACTCTTTACACATCCATGGATCACACAGGCAGTTGACCAGCTGGGAGGCTGACATTGTTAGCCATTGCTTAGTCCCTTCTGTTATTTAAGAAAATATGTTACTCCATGTTCCCTCATATCTATAAAATTCCCCACGCATCAAAATTAGGCTCTATGTTCCCTCAACCCTATGTTCCCGCATTTCTGTGAAATCCCCCCCCCAGTCAAAAAATTAGGCCCTATGTTTCCTCAGCCCTATTAAATTTCCCGCGCATCAAAATTAAGCCTTATGTTACCTTAGCCCAAATACAGCCCCCCCCCCCCTTCCATGTTTCCAGTAGAAGCTAGTAAGCCTAGCTAGCTAACTTCCAGTTTCCAAGTAAATTACAAAATTAACAGTGGGCTACAATGGTTCCAACCAAATGATGAATGTTTGCTAACCATGCTTAACCAATGCGTTAGCTTGTTAAAAAAGGAGGAAAAACATTTTCAATCTTTGTAGGCTGATCATTGACCGTTGCCAAGGTGAAAGCCCACCCAGAAGCCTGACACTTAGAAACAGTTTCCACAAACAAGTCCAAAAAGTCTTATTCGCTTAAAGAAAAAAGACAAAAAAAATGAATAGCTCCAGTATCATTATAGTTCATAATTCCTTACACAAAGAACATCTGTACAATATTTGATTTAATATTGACTTGTGATGAGTAAAGACAAGGAAACAGAGCAAAGGACATTTAATAGTTTAATTATAAGCTGCTGTATACATTCAGTGATTATTCCGATTTTCATGTTGCCAGAAGCCATGGGTGAGACCAGCAAAACATTCAGCTACAAGATCTAGTTTGTTGTATGCAATTTGTCAATTTTCATTCATATTTTTCCACATTGTACATAGTTTACTGCAAAGCAACATAAAACCACATTGCTGATGTGCAACACGGTTCTTCCAAGACCTTAGTTTGTTCAAACATGATTCCACCCAGTCTGTTGTGTGGTGCTTGTAGGAGGGAAGAGCCCTGTTTATACCTCTCTGGTCTCAACCTTATCTTTGAGATCAACTGAAAACAGATGGCACAGGGTGACAGCAGTGCTGAGCAAAGCTAGTCTTTGCGTCTGAATGCCCTCAGTTGAGGCTGAAAGTCTTGTCTAAACTTGATTGGGCCCAATAGGAAAGGCGACTCATTAGACAGATAAAATACAGTAGGTGACACCCTGCTACCAGCTTGAAGAACACTAGGAGATGTTCTTTATCCTCCTTAGATACTAAGATTAAGCAACATCCTGCAATTTTTAAGGTTTTGTTTGCATGTTTTTTGGTTTCTTTTGCTATCTCACTCTAAGCTCATTGAACGGACACACTAATGTTGGTGCTGATATTGCTTTTTTTTTTTGTCTTTTTACATTTTCTAGTAGCCCACACAGAAACTTGATGGCACAAGAACTGACCAATAAGAAACTCTTTACAACAAGGTAGACTGCAACAGTTGCCAGGGGTCACACAGTAAACCAAAAATAATCCAAGTTCATTTTGAAAATAAAAAACAAATCCGATCCAATATAAAAGCAAAAGACAAATGAACAAAAGCAAGTTAATTTCAAGTATAACTTACTCATAAAATAACTACACAGCATTAAATATTCTCATTATACATTTTTTAAATTATTTATAAAATATATTTTGGCATATATGTTTTTTTTTATTTTTGTGTTTGTGTAACAAACGCTACTGTAGCTTCAGTTGAACACCAATGTTTATTTGTTTTTTTCTCTTGAAACAAAACATTAAAGGGATTGTCACATAACAACAGGTTATTAAAAATGGTAATAGTAAACCATATAGAGTTTCACATAGCAAGACATGAGTGACGATCCCTTCTATCCTAGCCCCATAGTCAAAAGTCAAAAAAAGTACAAGACCAGAGCACAAAGTTCTAATTTGTGCTCCTCTGGCTACAATCAAGGTTGGGCACAGGAGATTTCAAAAGCAGTGAGTCCTTTTTTTCATACAACTCAATTTGAACACAAGGATGTCTGTCCCACTTTCAGTGTTCAGAGCGGCTGGGCAGATAGCGAGAGTTCATTTAGCTCCATCCTTGATAAAATATAAATACTGTAAAGACCTCACAGTCTGATGACACTGGGATGTCCTCAGGGATACGCAGATAAAGTTTCTCTTTTTAGTCAGGGGAAGAGGCAAATGAGACTGGGAGGCCTCTCTTTCCTTCCCCTGAATGCACTGACAACTGTTGAAGGAGTAAATTGAGAATATTTTGAGATTGAGTCCTGTGTATGTCGTTTATAACATTGATGGAGCTCACTATACAAAGGAACAAAGAGCGATTTTGGCAGCTAGAACAAACTGCAAAACCAAAGAAGGCAAATATCAGTTTGTTATACAAAAGTAGTTCAAAAGGCATAACTGTACTTATGAATTGGCACCTCAGGTGTCCAAACACGCAGTGTCCTGCTTCGGCGCAAGCGCTGGAGAGGTCCACTGGCCATGTCCATGCAGACAACAGTAACCTGCCTGTCCACTCCTTGAAGACTGATAGAAAGAAAACGGAACAAAACGCAAACAAGGAAAAAGTACTGCGACTACAACAAAGCCACATCCACTACCTCGGCTTAAGCACACAACTAGCTGCAGCATACTACAGTTCATCATCCTCAGCACGAGCTGGTTCTTGAATATTGTATACTGCAAATGGGTGTGTCTCTATACTTCCACAGCCTGACTTTCTTCTCCTGTACACACAGCTATTGTGGGGTACATATATGTGAGTTTACACGGCGTGTGTATGAATGTTGGTGTGTGTCATAGAGAAGCTCGCTAAAGCACAATGTCCTTCAGGCGCTTGCTGCTGGGGGATTCCTTGTCTCGGCCATCGTGGAGAAGCGTGTTGATCTCCCTGACAGCTGGCTCACTGTCCTTCCCCTCCGGCTGCCGCAGCAGGCTGTGGTTGGCGATTCGCTCTGCATCGCGGCATTTCAGCGTGTTGTAGGCAGATGACGGCTTGGACACTGGGCTCTTCAGGTGCACAGGGGAAGTGATGGGGCTGGCTGCCTCGCGCCCATTGCCAGCTTCACGAACAGCCCCTCCATTGGCCTTGGGGCTACACACCTGAGACTCCTGAGTCCGCTTTCCCTTAAACTCTCCCCGTTCCACGTCCTCAGGCCCATCCTTGCCGAAGGTGGCAAAAGTCCTCTTGGTGGTGCCATTCTCGTAGTGGGGCACGTCCACTGTGGTGGCCTCAATAGACAAAGCGATGACATTACGGCCGTGCTCGGGTGACTTGGCACGCGCCGGGATTGGGACACGAGGCATCCAACAGCGGTCAGAGTGGCCTAGGATGCGACACTCATCCTGGCAGTGAAAGCCTTCGCTGGGATCTGTGAAGACACAAAAGAAAGAGAAAACATGATTGTTAGATTTGTCTGTAAAACCAGCTTTATTTTCGACATTTATACTCATTTGCACACAGATCTCATCTCTGTTTTCTCTCCCACATGGCCTTCATTTGATTTAAGTAAGCCAAACCTAATAAATAAATAAAAGAATAAATAAATGAAAATCAATCCTGCATTTTGTTTTAATAAAAAACAGCCCAAATTAAACATTTCTGAATGATTTGCTTTCACTTGCAATGCATCCCTGAATCTGCTCAAGCCCTGTTAAAACTGATAACTAGCGCTGGAGGTTTAGGGCACTTCTAATATGCCAATTGAATTATGTATTGTTAAATCAAAAGTCCATTTGCAACTCTTGTATAATTGGGTTTTCTGTAGCAACACTAGATGAAAGGCAGGTTTAAACAGTGCGATCAGATATCTCACAGAGACACCAGACGAGTTGCTGTGTTGTTGCCTGGTTTGTCTCTCTCTTCCTCTCTGTCTCTGTCATCTGGCGCCGACTTATAAATATGTAATGATGTTTAACGCTGGAGTGAAAAAAAGATTTGCCTGAGTCTATATAACTGCACTCTTTCGTACTTTGTTGTGTCAGAGGGGAGGTACTTTCAAGACAGTTTTTACATCGTTATAACAACATCAAAAGTGTCATGCTCTCAAACTGAAAGGCTGTAATCAGGCTTTTACTGTTTGTTTTAATTCACATATATGTACACCGTAAATGCTGAAAGAGCTTGGTGCTAGAAATCATTAAGGAAAGATGTATAGTACATACTCTCTAAATGATTCAGCCCTAGAAACGAGAACAATTCCAAAATCTCTGTTGTGTTGTCTACCTGCCTATCTTGAGAAAGAACCTGCCACACAGATGCGCAATGACACATTTCTGTGCTCCCCTACTGCTTGTTTCACTTCTAGCAAGAGCCATCCTCCGTTCCAGAGGCCCAAGGTGACAAGAGGGGATTGTGAGAGGGATTGCCATCGACCCAAATGCATACGCTTACATCTGGCAATCGCAGCTTGACAGATCACCTAATTAAAATCACTAATGATCTGTTTTTCTCCCTTCTTCCCTGCACTCATGAGAGGCACCTCAGCTTAGACCCTGGGGATCGATATTTAAAGATTGGATGGGCTTTTCGGGGACAGATATGCCAGAGCTGTCGCTCATAAAATATAATCTGATGAGACTGACAGATAACATGGTGACTAAATGACTAGATGCATGAGTAAATGGTATCATAGGCTGTTTGAACACAAATATGGGAAGTAGAGTTCTGAAGGCATCATCATGCTTGAAGGCTGGAAATGAACACCAGCACACAAAAATGCATGATTGACCAACGTCCACACGCATGCTTCATAGTGAGATTGAGGCGGCACAGAATTAGCTTCCTTTGATCATGTTTGTGTTTAGATGCACGCTGACACACACACACACACACACACACACACACACACACACGGTATTCTCCCCAATAAATGCGGACTGAGACATCCTCTTCCCTACAAGGGACAGCATTGTAATATGCCTCTCACATATAGTCTACAATTACAACATCTTAAAGGAATTCTTTCTGTGTAAAAAATATAAGCTTTATAAAATATCATTACACACTATCATCCACATTATCCACACTCCAGCATAAATAGTTAGTTTTATAAAATCACTATACAGTTAAAATAATTTTATGAGGCCAAAAAGTAAGAAAGAGAGAATGAGATATTTTCCATTCCTGTATGTATGTAAATCTGCAATAATGCTGATTGGTCCAAGGGACTGCAGCGGCTGCAATCAAGGAGACAAAAGGCACGAAGCTGGGGGTTTTGTTTAAAGAGAAGGGATCCAATCAGAATGTAATAATGTAATCAAAAGTCTTTACAAAAGTCTTTACCAGGTAGCATGAACATAATGTAGGGCGATGAATAAAAAAAACAAAAACATGCCCACACCAGATTAGACTGTCCACTGCGACGGTATTTTTTTTATTTATTTTTTTATTTGATTTTATTTAAAAAAATAAATAAAAAAAAACATTTTTAGGCCTTTATTTTCACAGACAGATGAAGACATGAAAGAGGAGAGAGAGGAGGAATGACATGCTGCAAAGGGCCGCAGATCAGAGTCAAACATGCGGCCGCTGCGTCGAGGAGTAAACCTCTATATATGTGCACCTGTTCTACCAACAGAGCTAAACCGCCCAAGTGCGACAGTATTTTTAAAGCCCTTTCAAATCCCATGTTTCCCTTTTTAATCCTATGTAACTGCTTTGTCATTAAATCTATTTTGATATCCTTTTTGATGCATTTCTTTCAAAAAAATGCAAACAATAAAGATGTCAATATGGCAGGCATAAAAGCAATGTAAAGTGTTTTTAGGAATATTATATTTTAGTACTTGCTGGCATTGAAAAACTCTGCACGAAATATGCGGTTAAAAGTTGTAATGTAAATTTCAAACTTTTAAGTAAAAACTTTCAAACACATTTGACTTCAATACATTTAGTAATCTGGAATTCCTCCCCAAATCTTGTTTGACAAAGAAGATATTTTTTCTTAGCTAATTAAAGATTTACAAGCATCTTGGTTATAAATGCAATTTCCTCTGGATACTTTGGCTTTTTTCTATAGCCTAAAGCATGAAAAGCCTTGAGGCACAAAGCAATATACACAAGTTGTATGCTCTCTACTTAGCAGTGCATGCATATGCAGTGAATGGCATTTTCTCTCCTTTCCTTTAGGGGTCTATGGGAGAGCAACTGGGTTGTAAATGGCATTGTTATGAAAGCCAAGTGCCATTAACACTCACACATCCTGCCTCTGCTCAGAGCTTTATAAAACACAGATGTTGCTCTAAAAGACCTACAAAAAATGGAAGAGACAAAATTTTAATAAAAAATGTAACAGTCCATTGACCTCTAACAAAACACAATCTCCTCCTATTCCAAAAATCTGTAATCTGTAATTGTAAGAGATGAATTAATGTTTTTTACAGCGACGATTAGGTTTGGAAGTCAACACGTACAGAGCAGAAGTGAAAGCACCTCCTGCTGTGAATGTGTATTCAAAGTCATCAGGAAATTAAGCTTGCCAATCAGTTCCAGGAGCAGACTTAAAGTACAGTACAGAGCAGGATGTCATTGGGAACATTTCCTAGCTATGATTTAATACCTATTAATTACTGAGGGAGCTCCATCGAGAGGTGGAGGCTGCCTGAGTTTTTTAGTGTTCCACATTTACGTAAAATACAAACAGTGCACTGGTAGTGGAGGCACACAAAAAAACATGTTACAGGTTGCACAGCACTGTTATAGTATAAAATCAGACATACTGCACTTTAATACTGAATTAAGTCGAAAGACTGCAAATGCACTGGGGGTACCTTTAAATGTGCTTGTACTGATGTGCATGGTTACGAAAAATAATAAATATTGCCACTTCAATTGCAAAAGCCAAATTCTCCTGATAATGCTGGTCATATTTTTCTCTTTGTAGTTACCTGGAATACCATCACTTTGCATCTTCACGGGGAGAAAACCCACACGTTCCCTGCCATTTCATCTCGCATCTACAGCCTGCCAGCAACCGATTCAATCCTGACGGTTTCCCTCAATCAGATGAAGGCGTCTTAACTTCAAGTTACAGCAGACAGAGCTTCAGCTTCAGCATGGGGATCCCATAACTTGACAAGCTCATTGCTCAATTTACCCCTGTGCACCGCACACAGTATAATGATCCCTTCATGTCATACAGCTGGAGGTGCTATTTGTTTGTTGCCAATGTAACAAAAAAGAGGAATCAGCAAAAGACTAAAATCCCCTGAAAGGGAAGGGATGTGTTCACTGAAACTGAACTGAAATTAACCAAGCTTTTCGCCAGCTATTTTGCGTCCTGGTTGGCTCACACATGGAGCCTGGCTTGGAAAACACAGGCGCTAGTCCCCTCCAAAATTAATGCACACAGCCTCAAGGTTGAAAACAATGATGTAATCCTACAAATGAGTGTAAGCAGCCACAATAACCAGATGGCCAGATTGGAGGGACAGAGACGGGGTTGAGTTAATGTGAAACCAGATTCAGGTGACAGAATCTTCATTTTCTATTTCTTAGTTTAACTGAAGCCTAAAGGCGATGGGGACTTGCTGTGTGACACAATTCAGTCAGTTTGGTTTTACAACATGATGAACCCTAAAAAGAATTTGGAACAGCAGCGTGGCATGATAAATCATGTTACAAAGAATGTCTGCCACTTTTGGCTTAAACTCCTTTTTTGTATTTCCTCTGTACGCTTACATTTTTGTTGTAGGGGTAACAATAAATGTCCTGATTCTGTTTGTCATATGAAAATAGACACCCGTGAACAGACAGCCAGACGGTATAATGTAGATATTACTGTGATGTAGCGGTTATGAAAGCAACAATAATAGAGCAATTTTAACCTAAATATACTTTACTTGTGACCTGCATAGACTTTACCGATTCCATTTGATTTAACTTGCTTTCCTGTTCTTTTCTTACCGTCTTTGATATTACACCCTATCAAATGCTGTGACAAAGCTATCAAATACAGCTTGTCTATAGTCTGAGAAGCAATTACTGAGTACTGGTGATTAAAAGAGCAAACAGCAACTCTGACTTGCTTTAAGTAGCATATATATAGCTGTGCGAGAGGACTAGTATATAGTCCAAAAGAATTCGATCTACATAAAAATCTTAAATACATGTGACCTCAGTCCCCTTTCTGAGGACATTCTGGGAGCGGTGGTGTACAGAAAGATTTTATTTGCTGCAAAAATGTCGTCCACTTTTCTGCTCTCATCTTGGTGTATCTTTGACAGTGAGATGGCTGCTTTCTAATTGCACTCCATATTAATTTTCCATCCTGGCAGTCACATGGCAAAGATTGATTAAATCTAAATTGTTACTACAGAGTCTTGATGGAGCCCGTGATGCAGAAGCTGATGAAAGTATCACATTGGAGGGAAAAAAAAATCAGAAAATATGGCACCAGCCGAATAGAGGATGACTGTCTGCGAAGCTCAATGGTGTTTTAAGCCCCCAACGTCGATTTCAAGGCAGCGCTGCGTCCGTCGACTTCAAGGCACCTAACCCTAACCTTAACTCTAACCCTAACCATTGCCTAATCCTAGTGCCTTCCAGGCAGAGCTGCCTGGAAGATGACGTTGGGGGCTTAAAATACTAAACACCGTCTGTGAATGGTTGGTGCTCAGACTCCAAAGCATGCTTGAGACAACACATTTGGCCCTGCCTGGTCCTAACACTGGGGATGGAGCTTAACATCTAGTCTGCCCTAACTACAGCAGAGGGCAGGTCTACGGCCAGCTGAGGCTGCGGCTGGGCAAAGCAGCCTTCCACACTACTCACCAGGGAGAGTCCAAGCACTGCCGTCATCCCTGCCAGCCAATTCAGTCTGTGGGCCATAAATCAGCCTGGAGGCCTGGCTCCTGCGGGAGCGGCAAGATGGAGTGTGATGGTCTTGTTTTTACAAACAGTAGAGGGGCACCCTTACAACGCCATGCAAGCCATCATTCTCTACACAGCACCGAGTCCTCTCCTTCTCCCCTCAGCATCTGGTTCAGTCACATCAAGCTATCCCCCTCCGACACCCCCAGATTCATCCCTCGCAGCTCCCTGCACAAGCCAATCCTTTATGCTTCTCCTCCTTCTGTCCTCCTCTCATCAGTACTGCTGTGTCACGTACATTGCTGTAATTAAATAAATCCTTCACCCAAAAATCTCTTATTTCTGCCTATCTGACCAGAATTCCTTCCACTCTTCCTGTCAAATATTAATTGTAGAGTAAATTAGACTCACTGGGCGGTCTTGTTAGTACTGTCATACGGCTGGTAAGTCCAGGAGTTCACGTGGCACTGGTTCTGTTTCTGAGCGTTAGTACCAGTCAATTTATCAAGAACGAATTCACTGTCTAATCCATCCTGCACTGCAGAGAGTGTCTGACAGTCACTTCCACCAGGCCTGCCTGTGCCAAAAGCAGATGCAAAATGGCAGGTTAACTTAATTTTGAGCCAGTCTTACAGTTGCAATTCTTAATAAGCACTTGTCAGTAACTGTTTTAAAAGCGAGCCACAGTTAGAGCCAAATTCTGCAAATGTTTACTTCTTCTGTCTGTATCCCTTCCCTCTGCGGGCCCATCCAGCCCAGCCTGTGCATTCTCCAGCAGGTCTTGGTATAAAGAATGAATTTCCAAACTGGTGTTGACAAACAATGCACTAGCTTCTAAATTGGTACAAACAGCATCTGTTTAACAGCTGTGTAACAGCAGCGGGAGGAAAAAAAGCAATCGCTATGCTGTTTTATAAATCACTATGTCATCGCAGAGCACTGTTTTGTTTCAAAGCAGGACCACTAGCCAATGGACTGCTTGATGTAGTGGAAACGATGCGAGCTGGTTGTCATGATGACATGCATGGGTCGGGTGGCCTGGCTGGCTTTAATGCCCCGGCAACAAATACTATATTATAAAAAAGCTTGCTAAGTAGACCTTATTGTGCGTTGCTCCTACCATCACTGGCTCCTAGAGGTTGCAGTGTCTCAGTAAGGCTGTAGAAGCATTACCTTTCATGACATATGCAACGCTTGGAGGGGCAGGTTTTACAGCGGTCAGATCTTGTGTGATCTGCAGGTATTTAGACCGTAATTCATGCCCTGGTTTTCATACACTACATGTGCCAGTGGCTGTTTAACTCTCTTTCAACAGGCACTCTGAACTGGATTTAACTCAGGGACAACGGCACAGATACCTAAGCCTGGCTGCATGAGGTGAACTTGACTAAACACAAAATATCAGAAAGCCTCTGGAAAGGCCGGCATCATGTCTGCCTGAGCAGGGACCAAATGTTCAACCACACTGCCAATCCAGCAACGTGCTTGGCAGTGAAAAAGGCCTTCTTCCGGACTGTTATGATGAAAAAGTAACCACAGACTGAACAGATTCTGTTAATGATTTACGGTTTGTGTCAAATCACTGCTTTTAGAGCAAACTACTCATGTTGTTACCTGCAATTTCTTCTGAACCAATTTAGCTAAAAGGAGATAGATTGTCATTTTTAAAAAGCCATTTCACAGTTTTTTGGAATGTGGCTATGCAGTAGGATGTGTTGGGCACTTGGGATAAAACATCATCATTCTAGTTGCAAAAAATGTCAAATCACAAAATAACCAAAAACAATTACATGGTGTTCATGGTGTAGTACATGGTTTTCGAATACATGGTGTTGGAAAATAAATTCATATTTATTACTACATTATGATGATGGGAGGAGGGTCAGGAAGTGTATTTTGGTTAAATGGTTATTTGCATACAGTTGATTACTAAAAACTGTAAAATAACTTGGAATATGTCTGTGCTTTCATCCGTAATCATATCGCTGTCACTGGAACAAGAAATCATCTTAATAACTTTGTGGCAGTAAATTAGATCATTTTTGTGGCCATACTGTATAAAACATTTCCAAGAAAAACTAATCAGGGGTATAATTCAGTGATGAATTTCATCAGAGAAAACCCATCTTTGGGTTTGAAGTATCTTAAAAGGGATAATTATTTTAAAATATGAAAGATACAGGATGAAAAAGAATGCAATTAGACAAAATGAAACTGCAACTTGAGCTCATCTTACTCACATTACTTGATATATTTCCACTTAAAACAGGATATTGTGAGGAAACATCATGCAGGCAGGAATTCAAAAGTGTCTGAAAGGCAAATAGGAGAGAATTGTATCTGATTGAAGGGCCTTTTTTTTAACGGTAGGCTAACTATACAATTGCAGCTATGTTGGCTGGTTGGCAGTCTATTGAGTTCCTGACCTTCACAACACTTTCCACATTAAACACTTTGGTAAGTGACAGATACCAAAAAACATAATATCATCTACAATAAAACTTTGAAATAATGTGTTCCATTCATATAACACAGGAGATCTTTGACTTTTTCATAGGTATTCTAGTGCTCTCATGGTTTGAAGAAGCAAGAATGTCACATTCACTAATATTTTCCAGCTTTGTATTCATTTTTTGATCAAGGTAGAAGAAGTATTGGGTTGTACTTTGATGTAATGTACTTCACTATAATGCCATGATACAGCAAATGCCACCCTTGTCGATTCTCACAACCAAATTGCCCTTCTAATGATGGGCTTTGAATTAACCTGTGTTCAGGTGCTCCAGGCCCACACCAACAATACAATGCACTCCCCAGAACTCAGCACAGCAGGCCGCTGGCGTCCCAGTTGCAGACCTGCCCACTCCGCCATGCCAGCCAGCCAGCCAGATCACCTGCCTGCCTGCCTCTGTCTGCTTGGCTCGTTTCCTCAACAATGCATCGGCAGAGGACATCTTTAAATATACTGGCACAAATGCAGCGTTTCTGTGTTTAAGCTTGACCGAGCTAGCAAGCTAATTTGCTCCTAAACCCTTGAGTCTGGGAGAAGCAAGGGGGGCAGAAACATACTCTTAAATTACATCTGTGAAAGGGGTTGGGGGGTAGAGGAAAGCTACACAGGGAGAAGGGATGGAGAGGAGACACTGGCATAGGAATGACAGCGCTATGGACTGAGATCATTGATCAAACCCTGCTTATGTCAGCTGAGTCACTGAGGTCACTTTGTTTAATACCTAAACCAAGAGTGACAATTAGACATTACTTCAATGAATCTATAAGTGTGTTACCAGCTGGAATAAATCCCTATTATACTAATATTAAGTGTGAGTTTTCAGCAATTCTAATGGGCAGGAGGGAAAATACAAACTGCAAATGTCAGGGAAATATAACACTGAATGATGGGAAAACAATGGTTTGTGTGGCATGGAGTTTTCAATTAATAAATGAGAGGTCCATGACAAATTAAAGATGTTTCGCCAGCACCAAGATTTCCCAACAGTCAAAAATCATAACTCATAAAATGTGTGGAAAGTAGATTTATGATTTAATTGGTTTTGAACAAACTATAACCCATAAACATCATGGAGTAAGAAACCATTATAGTCTCACATTTGCCATAAAGACACATTTCTCATACTCATTCTTTAAGATTATTTTTTCCTCTCTCAAGTGCTATTTCTATTAGCCATCTGAAATAAACACAATACTTCAACGCCTGTCAATGTGTCCAGCTCCAAACAAGCATACCAGTATCTTAGGATTTCCTCTCTCTCCCTCTCTCTGTGAGCTTTAGCTTTTCCTCAAAAGAGTGGCCTTACATAATTAATACAATGTGGCTTCTCATTCAGTCATGTTCACTTTGTGTCAGCCAGGATTGTGTTTTATATTCCATTTTATCTTGTCGCAGAAGCACTAGCATGGTTCCTAGTCTCTCTCATTTTCTCCCCTTTTCTGCTTTTTTTCTTCCTTTTCTCGACAATTTTAACAACCTCTGAAAGTAGGACACTGTAACATGGTGAGTGTGGTGGTATGTAGTGTGATGGACAGGTTACGGCCCAGCATGCAGAAACACATACAGTAAGAGGGGGTGGGCCACACTGGGACACTGATCATGGTTTGAACCATAAGCCATATTGACAGTGTCACTCAAAGGCATATAAAAGAAAGAAGAAAGAAACAGCTAGGCCCTTGCTGCGTGGAGATGCATTAGATTTATACCTACTGGGCAGAGGCAAAGCAAGAGGGAAGCCTTTCTAACGCTTTCTATTTCCCTATCACAAAGGCCATTTAGTTTGGCATCTGGGAGGCATGCAGACACTCCAAGGTTCTCCATTATTCACCGGAGTGAGGTCTGCACCATGATACCACTTAAATCAGACAGTCAGAACCAATGTCCGTAGCATTAGCCACCCACCAGCCAGTGCTACACTATAAAGAGGATTGTCAGCAGTGAGGCAGTCTATGAGAAGAGATGCAGCTTGTATCTAAGACACACAGATTGAAATGGAGGTAGAAGCCTTGTCTGAACAAAAGAGAAGGAACTAATAGGCACATATTTTCGGATTTGAGGAACATGACTATAGCATACATAAGGAAGATGGCAGGGGTCTGACACAGTGGTAGTAATTGGATTTCTCAGGCCCTGTGCCCACTCATGATAACATGCTGAGCTGTGACATGAAAAGTCCTTATGTGTGGCAAGGGAGCAAGGTGCAGCAGAGTGGAAGTGACAGGTGTCATAGATCAAATTCCCTCGCTCCCCTCGATCCTTGAGTTCCTTTTCTCTGGAGACAACTGAGGAACAACCTGCCCTGTGGTAAAGCCAAACACCAAGCTTGACATTCAGTTGCAAATCCAAGCAAGTTAAACCTATGTTGAGTGTAGCAGAGGAGGCGAAGAAGGAGGGAGGGAGGGGGGCTGGAAGCACCGTGGATATAAGAGGTCACGGCCTGATTGCTTGCTTTATTTATTTTCTGATGCTAATGTGAGCTGAATATAAAAGGAGCGCAGGGTTTCTAGAATGTGAACAGACAAAGGAGCCTGAGACCCCCACTGCAGATCTTACAGATGCTGGGGGGGGGGGTAGTGCAGTGTCTGGCCACAGTTCCCTCCCTGTCCTCTGCATGCATCCTGGCCTCATCTTTAACGAGGACTGCATGAGAGCAGGCACATCATTAAAAAGAGCCATTCTGAGACTTTCCTGTCTGCCATTAAACTTAACAGCCGACCTCTCCCATTACCTTTTATCCTCCCCTTTAAGGAGAAGGGGGACAGCGGGGTTTGAAAAGTCACATTTGGTTGGCAAGATGCATCCATTGAGTGAATTCTGTCCCTTAGTCATTTGTACATGAAAGCAATGACAGTAAAGTGGAATGTAAGACAGGTGTTGTTTTTTTTGCATACTTATACCTTATAAACTGTAAATAAGCAGATTAATCTAACAGTTACTGTAGTTTTTACATGGATAACACTAACCTGATTTTACATAATATACTAATGTGGTATGATAATTAGCTTAATGCCCAGAAAGTGGTAGCCTAAAGGAAACATCTTATTAGCAGAACAATACAAAATCCGAGGGCCCTTGTGAATAATGTTTCTAATGTTGATGAATTTGCTCTAATTTGATTATCCACCACTGCCAGCTATGCCACAATGCAGAAACACCACTCTGCATTCTTTTTAGCTCTTGACCTTTCTCACACATGAACAGAGTCAAAACAGGCAGAAATCTTAATACAGTGTCTGTATAATCCAGATTGACTAATAAACTCATTGTGTTGCTCAGGTTATGCACATTACAATTTTGATTTTACCCAACTAAGACAACCCTGTTAAACTCTGTAGTCAATATGTGTGTCCTTAACCTGAATTACTAGTGTGCATGTGAAACCTCTGAATAAGGAATCAACAGAGCAGAGAGGTTAAATAGACCGGGGAGGTTCTTGAATATGAAGACGTGTTGAAAGACAAGTCTTGTGGAGACCGGTGGCCAAGAAAAGGTCGGTGGAGGCTCCCTGGGTCTCCACACACCTCAGCAGGTCCCTCTTCTCTGCTACTGTGCCTTCACTCTCTCATCAATAGTTTATAATCTGGGTCACTGGCAGCAAAAATGTGCCTACCACTATTGAGACCTACTCAAAATGTCGAATTACAACATAGTGAGCTCATCCCTGCAAGGCCATCTAGGGGACAGCGAGGGATCACTGACACTAATTGGTGAATGAAAGATAGTAATGGTAGTGGTGGTTTGGACGACTTTTCTTTAACCTCTGTTTAACTTCTGCTGAGCTCAAATCCGAGGAGCACATTCTGCCATGCTATGTTTTACAACATATGCAGAGAAATTCAGCATTTCAACGGCTATAAAATGTTACAGAATAAATCATTCGCACTGAATATACATGAGGAGAGCAAAATATGGAAATATTATAGAAGTATTCCTGAGGCAGTAACCTTTTGTTGCCACAACTGAGGAGGATGCCATAACTTTACATATTCCTGCTACATATTCCATCTGGGTTATAATTTTGTCGGGAGAAACAAGGTGACGTGGGCTAAGATAAAAAACCAGGGGGGAGATGAGACAATGAAATGAAAGAAAAATAGGGACGTGGGAAATCTCAAATGGATTAAAGAGGATGGAGGTATAGTGTTTTTCCCACAGAAAGGAAGTAATGGGGGTTAAAAAAAAAATGCACGTTGCTGCAGCACAGGAGACCCCCCCCTCTCTCCCTTCCTCCGTTACCCCAGCTGCAGTGATAAATGTCTCTTTGTATTCTGGACAGAAAACTGCGGGCTACAATGTACTTGTCAGGAGACAGCTGGTTTTCCCCTTAAACAGAGCAGAGTATATTCTTAATCTTTCCTTTCACGGAGGGAGAAGATAAAACAAATGCCTCGTGACAAGACCCATAATGCCCAGAAATTCTCCTCCCATTCACAACACGTGTGTGGCACAAAGCTACAAATGCGCTCCTGTGTGTATAACGTATGTGTCTGCAGCAGGTGTAGCTATAGCATGTGCATGCTATTTGTGCTTTTTCTAAATTTCACAGCATCCCTAATCCTCACAGTATAGCCAAGGTTCCACTATGAGGGCTCATAAATGGGAGCCAGTGCTACAGGTAATGGAGCTGATTATAGCTATCTGGGCTACGGGCCAGCTGCCAGACTCTGCCCTGCCTGGAGGGAGCACAGGCCGCCTGGTGTCTGATATCCTGGGATCCCTGTAATACAAGCCTTGCTTTGGCAGGATAGTCACTCAGTGACTATCCTGACCACTTCTAGCCACACACTGAGGCTCCTTTGAGTTAATCTATGTGTATAGTATGTCCTCATCAGGTTGTTTACTCCACATGGCATCGGTCTATAGTCATACCATTACAGCAACAAGGCTGTGGTAAGTCATGCTTTTTGTAAATGTGTATTAGAGGAACCAAAGTTGTCACCACAGGCACAGGATCTGTTCTGGAAGTATACTATCTGCTGTTTTCTGTCCAAGGGGCAGAGTGGATCTGGTGGCCAACTTATACGCACGCAAACAGACAGACAACAATGGCTAATCAGTACATTCCCCCGGCAGTGCCATGGAAATCTTTCTCTCAGCTGACCAGCAGCCACATTTGTGAGAGTTACCACATTCATCAAGCTTCCTTATTTCCACTAAAACTCCAAGATATTAGGATGTCTGGACCCATGCTGGGGAATGAAGTGTTAAAAGATACCATGTTCATCAAATTAGCATTCTCAGTAAGACAGTAATGTAATTCACTACTGTGTCATTTTCCGTAGGCTATATTAGAGTCACTGGCCTGGTTTAACTGTTACTCATTCCAACAGACATTCAACAACACAGTGAATGTATGTGTTTAGCATCTCCGAAGGAAAAATGACTTGCCTTGGCTTCACTGTCTCGATATGGGTGCGTGAGACAGCCTCTGCACTTGAATTGTTTGTGGGTGGGAAGGACGGAAAATAAAGAACACCATTGTGGAGGAGGCTTTGTTAACCTCTCATTATGTAGAATTTGCACATGAAGATAAGATCATCACTGTTAAATGCAAATTGTGTTTAGATTAGACTCCATGGCAAACTGGAGGTACAAGATCCTATTCCCATTAAAGATTTTAAGTACAAATGGGACTGCACACAGCCCTCTGTTGTAACCCACAGTCGTATTACTTGCTTTGTTGCAGTGGAGAAGGGGTTGTGCCCAAACAGTGACCTCAAAGTATTAAAAAACAACGGTGGGATTACGAAGAAAAAGGCTGCTGCCTCGGTTCCTCGGAGAAGAACCAGAATCAATCGGAGCCACAAAAGGCTAGTAGACTGGAGACGATGCTACAGCTCTGCTACTTGAATTTCACTCTATTTACCCCAATCCATAATATTTCTCTCCTGTGCCGTCTCTTTATCTTCCTCCCTCTCTCTCTTTCCCCTCTTCATTCTCTGATTAACCTTTAAAGACGCCCTTGCATCCACACACACACACACACACACACACACACACACACACACACACACACACACACACACACATATACACACACTCTCCATATACTGTGTACACACACACTAAGACAAGATTTAAAATTCAGGTACTTTCTCCTGTCTGTTTAATACACACTCGGCCCGCATCAACTTCAGCATATTACCTGTTCTTAATCTCCCTCCCTCTGTCTGGGATCATCCTGATCCCCCTGTTTTCCCATCTGCTGTCAATTGGGGCCCAGCTTGGCTAGGTGTTCAACAAACAACTGTGATTCACTTGGTTTCTGCAGAGATTATTAACACACCTAGCATGCCACAGCGTCATGAATAGGCAATGGAGATCCGGAGCACTATTTTCTCTCTGTCTCTGTGTTTCCTCTCTCTCTCTCTCTCTCTCTCTCTCTCTCTCTCTCTCTCTCTCTCTCTCTCTCTCTCTCTCTCTCTTGCCCTGTCGCGTTGTGAACTGAATGCCAGGATTGTCTAGAAAATGAGCTGTCAGTTGAAGGCCTGCAATGAGATACATCAGGCTCATTGTGAGCCCTAGAAAATAATGAACTATTCCCATTTCTCTCTCTGATATGTTCAATACGCTATCCATGACAAGTGCAAAAAGATAAGCAGTCCCCTCTTGAGCTGATTAAATACACTGGGTATATTCAGGAGAGCTTTGGCAGAATGAGGGTTCAGGGGATGCCAGTATTATAACATTACTATGTTTTCCGTCTGCGCTGGAGAAGAAGACCTTTTGCATGCATTTTTGTGTGTCTGTATTAGAGAGTGCATTTGAGGAAGAGCAAGCTGGAGGCGAAAAACTTAACAGAATCAAAACATGTCAAGTTTGTTTAAGCACTTCTTTACATCTCTTAACTTATTCCCTCGTGGAATTAACTACAGGGATGGGCTCACATATGCTTTTTTTTTTTAATAATTTGTTGGTTTACTTATGTGAATACTGCAAACAAATACGACCAAGAGGCAACAGCCAATTATTTTAATTTAGAACAGACATGAAAGCAGTGTAGGAAACCGGCTTACTTTACTCAGTGAGATATGTTGATACAAAGATGGAGGAAAAAAATCCATGTATTTCCTCTAAATGATAAAGATCTGTATTGGTCAGCTCTTTTTTTATTATATTAGGTGTAATTTAAAAAAAAGACAGAGCCGGAGACCTCACTGAGTCACAGTTTCATTCAGAGATGTAAGCATGATTAAAAAAAGATGAACACAGATGGACACAGCTTGAAATGACATTTTATTTCCTTATACAGTACTTCCTCAAGTCTCTACATCTGAGAGGCAAAATCTGCATCTTGGTTGTTTATTACAGACCTCACTACACCTGCTCGCAAGCAGTCTCTGGTGTGTTTGAGCATGTAGTGTGTGTGCACTCTATCTTCCTTAATGCTTGTATTGCAGCTCTTTGTCACTGTCAGCCATTTTAACTCCGCCATGGGTTACACATTAGATTAGGCCAATCAAAATCAAAATGGATGGTCCCTGTATAGAGTTTGTATGTTAATCTAATCATAAAATATCATAACGCAACACATGTTGTTGCCAGCCCGAGTTTTGGTGCTTAATTCAATCAAATGTTGTTTGAGAATCAGTTAAATCCTCAGGCACATTCACAGAGTTATCTTGGAGTGAGAGAAGGAAGAAAAGAATCACTCCTACCTGTCAGAGAGATTGTTTCCTCCTTTCCTCTTTTTATTTCCCCTCGCTAAGACTGCTTACTAGACTCTCAGCTCATCTCTCCCTCTCTGTCTCCCTCACACACACACACACACACACACACACACACACACACACACACACACGCACACGCACTGCCTCTATCTCCTCCTCTCGTGTTGTCAGCACAGCCCTGTTCCTGTTGCCTTCCGGATTCTGACACCTGTCAGCATTTTCGTTAGTAGATCAGAGAACTGCAAACTAGAAATGTTCCCGTGTTGAATTTAGGGCAAGTTTTCAGCAGAAACATGGGAGGTGCCTTTACTCTTTCTTTAATTCAACAGGGGAAAGGGAACTGCTTGACTGGCACAAAGTTGGGAGATGTGGGTTGGAGATGTTTGCAGTCAGTAGACAGAAACAGAAGAGGAAGACAGAAAGACATACGGAGAGAGAGAGAGAGAGAGAGAGAGAGAGAGAGAGAGAGAGAGAGAGAGAGAGAGAGTGTGTGTGTGTGTGTGTGTGTGTGGGGGGGGGGCTGAAATCAATTAGGAACAGCGAAACCCTGCGGATCTGCTGATGGAAGGAGGGAATATGGAGAATTCTGCGGC
Organism: Sander vitreus; assembly: GCF_031162955.1. NCBI lineage: Eukaryota > Metazoa > Chordata > Actinopteri > Perciformes > Percidae > Sander > Sander vitreus. Next base: position 12,642,179 of record NC_135864.1, read on the forward strand.
CCACGTAGGGGGCTTTCATTCCTGGGCTCCAGCTTCAGGCACACACCCATAGGGAGCTAACAGATAGATGAGAGATATTCTCCAGAGGTGGAGGCCGAGGAATATGTCAGAAATAAAAGAGGCCTGTTCCCTGCTCTGGCTAATTGAGCAGTCTTGGATCCCTTTGAGTCTAATACACCAAAAGTAAGGGCTTTTTTATTTTATTTTTGAATAACACCCACACATTGACCTGGAAATAATTCTAAAACCAAGACCACAAACCTCTAAACCCGCAAATCGGACACAGTGAAGCGACATCATGCTCTCCCTTTTCCCTCCCGCGGAGATAACTCGAGCGATTTAACAATACACAAATCTTAATCCTTAAAAACCATGGCTCATCCATATCCGGGAGGAATTAAAGTGTGAGCTATGACAATCAAGGAAGTCGAAAAAAATAGATTTAGCTCCCTTTGTCACCAGCCCCCTCGGAGTCTGTTCCCTCGCTTCTCCCTTGACACTTATGGTTCTACAGAGCCAAAGCTTGCATGTCGCACATTTCAACCAAATCCCCCTAACTTCACAGACATGCCTATAAAGATAAAGACAAATTCATTTTATAAAGCTCTTCTTCTCAGTTTATAGTTAAAGCAATACCATCTATTTTTATTATTCTATTGGCAGATATGACGGAGCAATTACATGTTCAAAATAGCTCTTATTTTATAGATTTTAAGACATTCAATCTAATTTGTTCTTCAGATACTTCCCTAATCTAATCCACTGGGTGAGGATATTTCAGGTCAGGTTTTCAAAAAGAGCACACACACCTCTTTAGACTCTTGGCAGGGATTCAACAAAGAGGCATCAGATTTAAGTGTAAAATCTCTTCACAAGCACTTCACTGAAAGTTACCTTGGTGGTGGCTGGTGCAGGAATAATGAATAGCTGCTGTTGAAACCGAATCACTGAAGAAAAAAAGCATAACTCTGATGGACAAAAGCCAAATATCAAACTCGTAAATTGATACAGAGAGGAAAATGCCCACTGTGATTCAGAGCTGGGCTAGTTAGCAGCTGAATCTCATCACACAATTGGATTCCCACATGAAAGCCCACAACATGATGGGGGCTTTGTGTAAAGGTAACGGCTTGTCTCTTGGGCAAACAACACCCTTACATAGCACTGGGAATGGTAAACATTTGCACTGTAAAAGCCCGAGAGTTTAACCCTTCCTCCTTCCCCCTTCAAGCTTCCTTTTGTTCTCAGCACTTATCAACACAAGAAAACAGAACAATAAAAACACACAGAAAACAAGGCTCTTCTACCCTTGGCTTGTGGGTGTTGTCATCCTTTGGCAATTGCAGTCTCTCAACTTATTTTCTGCTTTAGATGGCAGGAGAGGCACACTACATAACAGTCCCAAAAGATATCTAAGCAGTGGTGTGTTTAGTGAACATGCTTATTTGTTTTCTGACAATTCCCTCCATTGACTCAATAGAACCAGCAGATAGTGTCCATTTTTTGTCAATTAGGACAGATGAGCTCAAAGTGAAACCACATAAGCATACATACATGTCTGTAACCACTGCAGCTCTCATATTGTACAAACCCCAACTGTTCTATTTCTGCCTTCGTCCTCAAGTGAGTTTGCACAGAAGAAAATGAAGGAGGGAAAAGAGGAAGCTAGTGTTCTCCTGAGGAGCGCCACAAAAAAATCTGATGATGTAAAATCCTCATACAACAGGAGAGACAGATTCAACTGTGCGTCATGCTGAATCTGCCCATCTCTGTCAGCCCACCATGCCCTTTAACTGTGTAATTAGACCGTTGAGATGGTAATAGAGGGACGATTTAATTTGCTATGTCATTACATTTCTGCACGTGTAAGGATCTTTGGTCAATTCATTTAATAATTATGAACAGACTCTCATTACTCTCTGGTGTGACCACTGCTGCTGACTGACTTTCAAAACAAAGGGAGGGGGAAGCTTCTAGTGAAGCCATTTTGTTAAGTCCTTACTGAGGGAAATTGCTGGCCAAAAGTGAGTCTGGAGCTGAGTGCAATAAAACAAAAGTCAATAACAAACCATCTAATTGTAATTCCAAACAGATACTTTGTTATCATCTATTTGTTCTAGTCAAAAGAATGGACAGCGCTGTGAAATAGCCTCTTGTTCTGTTTACCAGCAATGCATTACACATTCAGGAGGTATGCATCTATTTTGCTGAAACAGATACAATCATTGATGGTGTTAATGAAAAAAGAACTGCCTCAGAGAGCTCTCCCCACTTGTAATATTCCTCATGTACATCATTTGTAATTGTCTCCAATAGATCCCACTACTAGAGGACCTGTCAGCAAGCATTTTTTAAAGGCACAGGACATTTTTTTTTGCGGGTTGTGAAGTAATTACAGTCGGCTACCAAAAGTCAGCAAATTCACTTTTCATTGTTCATTACTGTCTGATGCCGTCGAGGGAACGCCCAGTACAACTTGATTCCAATAGTAACCATACTTACTGACCCTTTATACATCTATCTGTATTTCTCAGCTAAGTCATTAGTAGTCACAATATATAGGCCGTGAAGGCAGATCCATTTGTATGACTATATTGTAGATTAACATGTGTAACAAAGTGTAGGTTGCCTAATATTATTATTATTCCCCAGTCAAACAACATCAACAGCCAAATTGCTCCAAGTAAAGCATCAGGTTAGTTAAATGTGCCAGGAACCAGACAAGGAAGAGCCTACACATGTATATTGCTGCTTCTGCAACCACACCCACACACTTCAGTCCACTGATAAAAATATCATGCATTTTCACAAACTAGGATTCCTTTTTCGTTATCGCTTGCTCATTAAAATGTCTTTCCTATATGAGCCGAGGAGGAAGACAGTAGAGTAGTGAGAGAGTAGACAGCCTTACTGGGGCAGTGTTAGTAAAAAGGAACCAAAACGATGTCGACGTTAACTGAGGGAAGAAAAACTAAAATTGGCACAAGTACTCAAATTGGAGCACAGCGCAAATGTAAAGTTCAGATACGGCAAGTGATCTGGGAGTGCTGTCCTCGGGAGTGTGCTTTTAAAATAAAATGTCTTGTGTTTCCACCTCACTCAGAATAAAATTGCTAATGCGAGTCTTTCTAAAATGTCTGCAATTTTCACACACACACACACACACACACACACACACACACACACACACACACACACACACACACACACACACACACACACACACACACACTGGTGCGCTGCTGAGCTGTTACACCTGTGCATGTAGTTTTACCTTTAGCTTAGTAAATACCCTCAGGTGCATATAGTAACATCATGGTCTGCTCCAGACAGCTTTCTCCACTCTCTCTCCCTCTCAATGACACACTCTCTTTCTCAGTCTGACTGGCAGTAGTTAAGAACGAACATGACCCTTACACTGACTTCTGCCAACCAAGTGGATGTCTTTTTAAACGGTGAGTCAGAAATGAAACATCAACATTAATTCCCTGCTAAATGATCCCACTGAATAATGGATCAGGGCACGTGGAGGTATGTAGATTTCCACCTTGTACCTTTGTGAGCCTAATTGCTGCCATTCAAGCACATCTGAAGTCGGTCCCCACTTCAAGAGCAGACATGGCTACTCTCAGTCAATAATGCTGCCTAAGCCTGTTTCAAAGGGTAGCTTTAATTGTCAGAGATCCCTCACATTAGCTGCTCTAGCAGGACATCAAAGACACAAAAAGAAAACTGTGATGTTATTCATACTTGCACATCTGAAGCTTGCAATGGGTATAATGCACCTTAAGAGATGCTCTTGTGGCATGAAAACAAACTCTGGTGCGCACATGAGTACACACTGGTTTTTATCTTGAAACTGGCAAAACACACTCCAAAGGATGTGGCAATCCTCCTCACACACAGAGCGCACACTCGTACACGTACAAGCAACAGATTTTCTTACCTTGGTCTGGCAGCTGGCAAACATTAGGGGGGACAGTCATGTTCAGCACGTCATTGACAGCCGTGTCAACATAGTGTCCTCTCTGGACATCATGTTCACTGTCGGTCTGGTCGCTCTCCTCGTGGCCGCTGTCCTTCAGACTGTTCCCCTCCAGGTCCTTGAATGTCGACGTGCTACATGGGGGCCAGAAGGGAGGAGAGGGATATGTTGATTAACTGTCACATCACCTGCTTTTACATGCTCTCCTTCATCCCTGTGTCTCTGATGGTTTGTGACAAGCTGTCGGTCTTTCTCTCCCTGTCCTTTTTTATCGCCTTTTCTATGAATTCTTTTCCCTTTTACGTGGTCCGTGTCCATGAATTTGAAATCAGATGCATAGTGATTTTGTTGCTGCTTTTGTTGTAAGGCTTAGTTAAATACTACGCTTTTGCAGAGAACAAAGGCCTCGCTCCAGTTTCTATGCTTGCAGTAACCATAAAATAGCAAGTTTAAATCTGTTGAGGGTCTTTTGGATTAAGTGAAGTTTCCCCCACCCCTTTACAGATAGCATGGCAGCTAAAGGATGTCTCAGACAGGGACATTCAGGATGGATGCACTGACTTCAAGGACATCGCATTGAACAAACAGGAGGCACTCACTCACTACAATCAAACAAATACTGCAGTAATCAGGAATTCCTGGAAGGTAGATGGATGTAGGAAATGCTGGAAGTATACAAACTGAGCATCTGTCTTGTTTGGGGCTCACAGTCAATAAAGAGGGTGGGGTGGGGGGCACAATCAACAGCTGCACAGTAACAGCATGATTTCCCTTCATTTGATTTCCATCCCACTGGAACAAATGCAGCTTTACAAACAACACTAAATAGGGGTGAATATATGAACATGTGTTCTTGCAGGAGAGAAAAAATATATATATATCGATGAGTTTATGTAGTGGGAGAAAAGAGGCTAGAAAGGAGAGAACGGAACAGACAGAGGAGAAAATGAGAGTAAACACATGTGTGCAAACAAAAAGAAAGGGAGAGGAAGTGAAGGACAGCACAAGGTAGCTGCATTCCTGGGCCCGAGCCTCACATTCTCCAGCCTGGGAGAGAGGACTGCAGGTAATGCTGGCGCTCTGATGTTATCACTGTAATTGCACCTGTCCCAGACCATAGGCTCACTGGCTCCTGAGGGGATTTCTTTGTAGTGTGCTGCAGAAGCCCACACTTGAATGCTCTTTGTTTACATTAACGCTGGGAATCTTTTTTTTTTTTTTTAATGGGTTTTCAAAAGGCCAGGATGGCCTCAAACAAAAGAAATGCTGGAATGTTTCCTAGCTGCGGGTAAAAAAGCAGAACTGTAGTTTTCCAAGTGAGCCTACAAAACTCAGGCTGGAGGGAATTATTATATGACCCCCATCCCAACCCCCAACCCTGCATTACCGCAGCCCTATCTAATATCCTGGTTCAGGTGGACTGAAATACAAAGCACAATGAAAACATGTATTCTTCACTTTTTCACCCAAGGGAAAAAACAACATACTTATTGACTATTCATGAAGCTATTCCTGTTTTTAAAAATAGTGGAAGAAAAGCACTTGAGAAATCTCTTGAATATCATTTAATCATAAGTAGTGGTTTTAAGCTGTATCCAGATGCAATTCAAGCCACATGTGTTGCTAATGAAGATAATTACAGCAGAGTAATAAGGTTATCTGTAAATACAAAAAGCATTACTTGCTGATTCTGCTGCTGTGTGTAATCTAATAATCTGAAAGTGTGAGTTTGTGGCTCATTTCAACAAATGTCTACTAAACGCACTGTGGAGTAATGCAATTTATCCCCAAATCTTATCCTCCCATTGCAATTATACTGAATGAGAAACATGCAGTTACACATGCAAACTGCAGCAACGGTAGCTGTGCACTCATTAGATAAAATAATTACAGATAACAATGGTAACGAGGTGCTGGTAACAATTCCTAATCAAGACATACCTTTTAATGAGGTGGGCTCTGCTGTTCACGTAACTGGAGTCAATGGAATAATTCTCCGTCTGTAACAAAGCGAAGCAGGGCGTTGGGGGGTGAGTGGGTGGGGTGGGGGTTGTGGTTGAGGGATGATGGGGGGGCAACAGAGAGAGGTACTTTTAATAATGGAAGCAACCAAAATAATGTTACCAGTAATTGGCTTTCAGTTGAAATGTTATTTTACACAAAGGCCCCAGTGAGCAGCCTCGGCTTTCAAAGGGCTGAATCCTATTCTCTTTCAAAGCACACACACACAGAGAGGCTGACTGGGAGCTGAGAGTCGAGGAGAGTGCTGCAGTGAGCGCAGCCTCTCTTCTCCTCTTCACCCTCCCCGCTCTCGATCCCTTGCTCCCTCCCTCCGCTGCCAGTCAGCCCACCGTCTTTAAAATGGAGTCATTAGGGCGGACAGACTATCATGCAGAGAGAGGGAGAAGAAAAGTTTCCCTTTTTTCTTCTCTGAACTTTGTGTTAACCATGTTTGAGAAAACATTAATGTGGAAAAATTAAATAAATAACTGCAAGAGAAGTAGATGAAATTAAAAGTGCACCAGGGGAATCTTAACTCCGCAATTGCAGATGAAAAGCCTTTCGGAATATGCATACGATAGATCCCTGACCCACATTAGAGAACACAGTTCAAAGGCATCCTACATTCATTCTTCTTTTTTAAACATTTATTTAGCAAGGAAAAGTCTGACGATTAAGAGCACATGGACAGAGGAGTTAGTGTACACTGAGCAGGTAGCGCCTCCTGTGTCTGCCAAGCTTCTACTCACACTTAGTAAGATGTCAGAGGGCCAAAGGGTATCAAAGCCTCTCAAAGGACTTCCCCAGTCCTGCGAAAAGCCATGATACGACCCTTTCGACAAACTTTGATAAGATGCAGGTGTTTTCTGCAGAAAGAAAGCAGAGCCTTCACATAAAGTTCCACGGCGCAGATATTTTATCCTGATAAAAAGCTGTGAGTCAATGGCTGACTTCCGAGGGAAGTCTACAGTACCGATATCAAAGCCATGTGGTAAAAAAAAGTCACCCCTATGATAAGAAAGGTTAATGCAGGCACTGGAGCACAGTTGCTGATTATCAAGTGAGCTACACATTTGACACAGGCCTGCTGTTGAGGTAGCAGTGGCCCTGCACAGCTGTCATACATGGTGACCAAACAGATTTGGATTAAAACTCAGTGTGCAACTGTGCGCACACTCTCCTCATTAGTTGTTAACGGGGTTGAACATTTTGAACTTTTTCAGCGACTGCGTGGAAGTGAAACCACAATGCATAGAAGTCTGAGCAGTGAGGATGGGGGAGCAGTGGAAATGTCAAACATTAGTCCCAGGCTTCTTGGATCTCTTTTGAAATAAATAAATAAATAAATGCATAAATAAATAAAAGTGATGCTGGCAGATCACAGCAGCCAATGCGTGGTGTTTACGTCTGGCAAATAGCTACCATGACCTGTTTGCAGTCTATGAAAAATGTAAGAGCTTGTTAATGCTACCAAATACATGTCCTTGTTTGTTTAGATTTGCGGTATTGATGCCATTTTCTTATATGCTGTGCAGCATTATTATTCGACCGATGCTGACGCTGTTCTCGTCTCTTTAGTTGCTGTAAACCTAAAGGAACTTGTATGTATGTCAGAGATGTAGTTATCTTTCAGTATTCTCAAAGGTGCATAGGTTGACCTTCAATCATTAGGAGATAAACTGTTGTTTGCCATCTCACCTCCTTTCCTTCTAATTATTTTTGCAGGCAGTTTGTATAATGCTAAGCAACAATGCAAGGGCAAACCTCTGATTGGGGTTCGCTCAATTATGATGTAATGTGTTTGCGCTGAAGGTTAGCATCATTCTGTCTCCCTTTACCATTTACCCCTAATTAAACTTTAACTCATTAATATAGAGAAGATAATTCATAAAAAGGAATTTAATTAACATGTTATTGTTTGTTCTCTTGTATTATCCCTGACTCCTTTTGTTTCTGTTCAGCTTGACTTTATTAAATATCAAAGGTAGCGACAGTGGCAACACACTGCAACTCATATTAGTTATTAATAAATGATTAACACATTACCTTAAATTTATTTATAAATCATGCCATTCTTTAGACAAATAGTTGGTGTTTTATCAAAGAATATGATATTTCTCTTATATATAATGCTTCTATTATAGATCAATAATGTTGATCAATAATGCTGTTATGCTATAGCAAAGCCTCTTCTTCTACAGCGGCTGAGCATCCAGTGAGAAACTAATGAAAATGCAAGGCATGAGTAACAAGGGGAAAACTTCATTTAAAAGACAAGATAGAAAATTTCTTGAGAATGTCACTCTGGCTGCAGCCTGTAATTGGTTTGGATGGCAGGTTCTGTGTAAGCATGGCCTGGAGAGGAAGGCAGTATGTCCCAGCTCTAAAGCTGCTCAAGTCCAGAAATGGAACTGTAGTTTCCATAATGCAATTCCCTCTCAGGGTTTTTACATGGAGCTCTCTTAAGTGGGTAGTCGGTACATCCAAAGTGGACTCTTCATAGTATTCGTCCATGCAATGTTTTTGCTTCCCCATTTCTTAGCTCATGATTACTCAAAGGTTTAATTGGCGATAACCACATATCCTGCTTTTATTATATTGTCAGTGGAAATGCCAAACATGTGAAGGCATAACCTTGGGCATTGGTGAGTCAGTCAAATGTGCCTATTCTGAGAGAGAATCAGATGCATTAGCCCAGGCTTCCTGTAAAGAAATGTGATGTCTTCCCCCACATTTCTGACCAACCTCAAATTGGAGGAAATGTCAATATATCTTGCTGAGAGGTCAAGTTTCAGGCAAGAGGATGAGAACTGCTTAACTACAGCGAGGACGCCACAAATGGCTACTTAATCAGGTTGGACAATGTGTTGTTGTGATCTGAGCGGCCCCAGTTTGGCGGCCAGAGCCACTCTATCCCCATAATTATTGTTCCGTTTCATCTGGAGGACTGGAGGGAGGAATGTAGTCCCCGGTGTCGCCGGGTGACTGATAGGTAGTGTCAGGATGAGTGGGGAGGGAAGTGGAAAGAGAGTGGAGAGAGAGAGAGAGAGAGAGAGAGAGAGAGAGAGAGAGAGAGAGAGAGGGAGGGTGAAGATGGGGGGAAATGGGTGAGACTTGACCTGCGGGAGACTTGCGGTCCAGCTGCTGCAGCCCAGTAGCTTTCCCCTTTCACCCTTTGCTTCTTTCTCTCCAGTAAAACCTGAGGCACGGGGACGATGGGCTCGCTCCTCTGCCACTGAGAGGAAAAGCAATCTCCTCGCCTAGTTGCTGCCGTAAGATTTGATTTGCCTTCCTTCCAGCGTGACAATTGGTTCTGTAGTCTGGATGCAAGTGTATTCATTGTGTGGGGGCATGGGGAGCACCAGAGAGAAGAGGAGGGGTGGGGAGTGAAGACACCAGTTGTTACACCAGTAAACACCCGACAAGTTCAGCAGATGTCACACAGATAGGAGAGAAAAGAGAGAGAGAAAAATGTCACACAGCTGCCCTACTGTATGTATTATTGAGGCTGATACAGCACAGTATAACATTTAAACAGGGAAGCAAGCGCGAAAAAAACGGACAGATGCAGCGACATGCACTGACACGGCTGGCACTGATGATGCCATCAGCAATCTGTTTCTTATTCAAGGAATACTTGCCATTTAGCAAATTACAAAATTAAACCTTGCTTAAATACGGATGCATACGATCAATCTTTTAAGCAAAGTTAACAGTTGGGATAAAGTGTATCTATCAAACATGAGTTAAACTGCTTAAAAGCAGAAGGTATTTAAGCAGGGTGGGGTGAGTTGTCAGGACTGTGTCTAAAATTGAGCATCTAAAAGAAGAAAAATTTATTACAGAAGTGAGTGTTTCAAGTCAGTCATGGATGCAAACTCTTTAATGTCATCAATTTAGCTGACAAAAAACATCAAGCCACGATTGTTGTGGATACCGCCACACTAAAACGTTTAAACATACAGAACAGACTAGACAGAATCAATTAAAACTGTCGAATCAAATTTTGCTGCTTCATTCTGTGTTTAAGCAGTGTGAGGTTGTGTCTTCGTTCATTGTTGCTGCTGCTCGCTCACAGACTCCCCTCGGTCCAGGAAGGAAATGTTACACATAATGTGCCTTGTTATTGATATCCCATTGCTAAAGGATGAGATTAGGAGAAAGAGATCCAGGGGGTTTAGAGGGCAAGCCAGCTGCAATTAGAAAATAAAAAAGGCTTCATTATCCAGCTAGGTTTGGTTGTGATAAAGAGTAGTGATGAAAAAAAGTAAGTGAGAGGAGGAAATTAGGAGAAAAACTCCACTGGAAGAAGGATGGTCAGTGTTTAAAACTGCCTGTTTACATATGCATGTATTCCCCTCATGTAATTCTGCAGTGAGGATGCTGAGGAGAGAGAGTCTGTGTGTGTGTGTGTGTGTGTGTGTGTGTGTGTGTGTGTGTGTGTGTGTGTGTGCGTGCCTGCGGCTGACTTTCTCATCCTATACACTGCGACTATGAAAAGAAATGCTTTACTTTGAGCCTCTTGCACATTCACATTCCTGCACACACAGACTCTCTCTTTCTGCTTCCCTACAAAAAGCACTGCTCCAACAATCCCTGACTTGCAGGGCTGAGCTGGCGCCCGACCACCTCGCCTCTGGGTCTGCACCCAGCAGCACCTCACAGCAGCTCACATTCAGTCTGTGTGACACTCAGGACGAAAAAACACAGACCACCAAAGCACCTGCTCGGAGTGGATTTTGTCTATTATTTATGTGAGAAGGAAGAAGCACTCTTTGGCCCTGAGTTGCCGTAACCCTCCACCCCTCTGCCCACTCTACCCCAACGACCATCATCATCATCACTTTCCCGATTATAGAATTTCCCATAGATCCTCTGCCATCTGCTAGATTATAGATTTCTCTCTTCCTTTATAGAGGGCAGGGCCCCTAAGGGAGGATCAGCGGTAAAAAGGGTGAAAGAGTGCCTGAGGCACAGCCATGGTTGTGGATGAGATTACATTTTCTATTTCTGCCTGTTAAAGGGGGCCTGCCGTGATGAATACAGAGAGTTGTTACCATTTAATATCAACTGGCTCCCCTGCAAACTCAAATTATACACAATCAATTGTGACAGAAGGGTACACGTGTGACAAATAACCTGCCACATTCTCTGCATCATTTCACTTCATCACCCATCAATTCATCCCAAACCCAGCAGCCCATTTGGGAATCAATCATGTTATGAAAGCGAGTGATACTGTGGTGAAAAGGCTTTTAAAAGCTGCCTTGCTCAGCTGTAGCTTGTACATTTCTGCAGTCTTTGTGAACTGAGCAAAAATAAATAAACACATAAACTGGGTGAATTGAGCGCTATTATGAGGTCAATTGTGTCCTTGACCACATGTGTTACGTGTTGAGTATTGTTTGAGCAAACTAAATAACAGCTTCTCTGAAACACAATGAAACCGATTTGTGAACACAACACCACTTCCTGCTTGCACTTCCTCCTCACTTATCTTGACTTTCTGTGGGAAATTGAACAAATATTTGCTCATTCTGACCAAAACAATCACCCCCTGCTCTCATAAAGTGAGGAAAAGGGCCAAAGTACTAAAGCTATTGCTTGTTCCACCTGTGTATCACCCCCACATAGAAAACTGCAGAAGATAATGCGGCTGTCTTTTATTCAGAAACAGAGACAAAAGTCTCCATGTCACTAAGGACTACAGGCTCCACAGAAGTCCAGTTAGTAGAGTTGTGATTTATTATGCATACATTGATAGAAACTACATTCATTATTCATGAGCTTCTCAACGTCAAAGATATTTCCCTCCCTTTCAGCATGATGAAAAGATTTTAAATAATAGGTCCCCTCTGCAGACGTCTGCATTCCAGCGGAGTCGGCTGACGCTAAAGAGGCTTGAGTCAGAGCTGTTGTCTTACCAGAGAATCACTGCTCAGGACCAACATGTTTCAAACTGTTGGTGGCTGTGTGGGATCCGGAGTTGGTGTTTTTGTTTTGTCTGTGTCTTAAGAGACAAGGCTGGTGCTTTTAAGCCTCTCAGATGGGAGTCATAGTGTCCACTTAGAATGAATAGGGGTCTACTGCATCACCAGACACATGAGGCTGGATAGAGTTTCATTTAACACCTGTTCAGCATTCAGGTCTGCATGTGTTTCCAGACTTATTCTATCTCTACGTCAGAAAGAAAACCTGAGTATCTCTATAAGATTAGGATTCATGGTTTTACATAGTAAAAAGGGAGGAAAAAGACTTGACTATCGAGGCTGTTTCCTAAAAGAAATCGGCTTACTTTTCTTAGAGCCGTCGGAGCCTAATCAAACTCAAATAGCAGGCACTTCCCCTTTAGGCAAGTCTTGAGGGATTTTCTTTAATTTGGATGTCAGACCGAAAGGTTTTCACACTCCTCACATCCCCAAATCCATTAATGTGTGTATGGCGCCAAGCAAGAGAGGTAAGTGTTGTGTTTTCTTCTAGCAGACGCCGGAAATGTTGAGTGCAACATCTAATCCAGATAGATTTATTGTTATTCCAGACCCTCTGGGAAAAAGCACTACAGACATATGTGTTTAACAGTCATTTCATATTTAGGGGAGAATTACTAGATAGCATTTTCTCGTCTCAAATGTGCCCTATATTAGCCAGTGTTGAGGGGGAGGGGGGGCACGCTAAATTAGTGCACAAGGAATTCCCAAAGGTTTCTCCCACCTCCCCTGGGCAGGGCCTTAAAAATAAACACTCAGACACTGCAGATTATGTAAACACATTCCCCTTAAATGCTTACACGAGAGCAGTGAATAAACAGCATAACTTTGAGTCACTTTTGAAAATCAGTAAACTTAGAATTCATTTTTTGATTAACTCAATACACATGGGGACAACGGAAATGAGAAATCTGCGAATCTGCGAGGAGAGCTGATCAACTTGCACTGTACAACACTCTGGAGCACGACGCTTGATACGTTTTCTCTTAGCAGCTCAAAGGTGGCTGCCAGTCACGTCGCTGCTGCTGTAGTCTCTATGTCTCCCTCCCTCTCTCTTTTTTCTCTCGCTGACTGTGACAAGGCATCTTTCCAGACATTTTAGTTGGATGGAGATTTGCAGCAGCTCATTACAGACTGGAAGTCTCTGTGAGCGGATGCAGTCACTCGGAGATGGATTGAGTGGGTCTGTTTATTGACATGCCTTAATCTGACACTGCGTAAAGGGAATGAGTCACCGCCTCCAGACACACTACCACATCACAGCCACTCCAGCAAATAGGGAGGCAGCACCCAGGTTACAAGTGGAACTTCATCAGCGCTCATTAATCCAACTACCCCCGGCCACTCGCTCAAACAAACCATGTTTACACTGCATGTTGGTTGGATGGAGGGGTGATGGAGCTTTTCAAAGGGCATGTGTGCAGGTGCTCAGATCACACACAAATGTATATACTGTCGACGCACACACACACACACACACACACACACACACACACACACACACACATACTCCAGACTCCAGCTCTTCAAAAAGCAACCCGCCCACCTAACCCACAGCCCCCTAAACACAATATCTGTGTACACCAGCTGCTAAAACTCAGTTGGTGCACTTTGTCTCGCAAATCAGAGCTGGTGCACAAATCAGGGGTGGACGATTGGGCTTGATGCCAAAGTGCGTATCACAGAAAGGGTTTTTTTATTAAACAGATGGGCATATGAGATCTTTTAGCTAGCGTCACAACAAGGCTACTCCTATCAGTGATCCAGCTATGAAAGCCTAGTTAGCTTTTGATCCTGTTTGCTGGGGCTTCAATGAGAAGCACATCTGGTGCTAATATTTGGGATGGTCTTTCGAGGCAGCTGTCTGCACCGGGATTGACAGCAGAGTATTAGCTGCTTGCACATCACCAACGCATCTTTAAATCCAGCTTGTTAACAGGACTGTGACAGGCTGCCATCAGGGCACAGGCAGAACAAAACATCATCCAACACTAAGTGGGTCGGACGCCACTGTTTGTTTTCCATTACACTGCTGTTAAGTAGTTTGTCTGCGAGATGTGGACATCTGAATCCTCTGTATTTTACATTTAACTGTAACTTTACAATTAAAATCTAAAATGCCAGCAAAAACAAGAAATGTGTGTGAATAGCGTAAGACGGTCACAAACAAAAATAAAGCTTTCTCGAAGAAATGCTCACATGCAAACATGCAGGCGCAAAGGCAATACAAGCACAAGGGAGTAAACACTGTGTGAGTCAGAAAGGGAATAACAGCACAGATTTACAGTATAACACATGTTTACACAAACGCACACATAGAGTCGCAGTGGGAAAAGTCGGAGCGAGGCCTGCTGTTGTCTCCGTCAGGGACTGGGAGCCCAGCAGCTTGAGAGCAGGGCCAGTGGAGAGGAGGCCAGATGCAGCGGGCTTGACCCACTCATTCGTGAGGGAGGGGGTTGTTTCCGCAGTTGAAACACACAGGGATTAGCACTGGCTTCACTTAATTTAATTTGTATTAGGGCCGTCTTTGGGGGCAAACATGGTTTTTCACTGCAGGGGGATATACAGGGTCATGGAAAACAGCAACAGACGGTGGATCTCTACCCCTGCAGTGGATTCACAGGGGAAGGCAAGGCACTGTATTCCCAGATCTCAGTCTCACACGCAAAAAACACTCAAGCACATATCTTGTTTCCCCCTAATTATGTCTATATTATGAAGTCAAATCTATCCAATTGAAATGCATCTTAAACCCCGCATCCACCTTTCCACAGCTTGATTTCTTGAAACGAAGACCTTGAATCCTTTTGTTCTGCCACCATAAACAACATGTAGTAATTTTCGTGCTTATCAAAGCTCTGCTCTGTGCACTTGTGTGTCTGTTTGTGTGCGTGCTGCAAAGCTGTTATCTACCACGAACATATCTTAGGGGGTGGATGTTTATCTGTGCCGATTGGAGTTGTCTTTGTCTCAGTGCAGTGGTACATCATATTATTTGTCTTTTTTCATCGTTTATTTCTCCGAGGCTGATTTAGTGTGATATCCTATAGGAGAAATCCTTTTAGTTACCGCCAGGCATCTAATGTACTTTTACTTGTAATCTGGGAATTTAATAAATGAAAAGGAGAGGGGAAAAATCTGTACACAATTGAATAATTCAACTCCCCATTGTATTCTGTGGAACATGACTTACACTGTTAAGCAGAGGAGGAAAACAACTGCAGTGAGTGAGTGAGTACCCAACATGCCTCCTCGCAATTTACAATAGCTCTGTGGAGAAATATGGCAGCGATCGGCCATCAAGTCTGCTGTAGCCAAAGCCTGCGGTCATATGAAAGCTCCCTTTCTGTCTTGCGCAGGTGACACAATCTGAGAGAAAGCTAATGTACCATGCACTGGGAAAAGTAGTTTTATTACAAAAACATATATAAAAAATAAAGGAAGAAAATGTGTGAGCTGCAAAAGCATTGCTTTGTCTCTGCTAGACAGAAAGGACTGTAGTGCTGGAGCCTGTTCAAGACTATCAGGCGCTCGCTAGCAATCGTTTTCTTTTTCCTCTCTCCCCCAGCCCCTATCAAAAGATGTTACTGTGTGAAATGTCAAAGAAAAAAAGGCAAGAGAAGTAATCTCCTTTTCCTTTTTGATCGCAAGTGGAATAATTGGAACCCTCTTAGGCTCATTACACAAGTTGCCGCCAGCCAAAAGACGGCTCCAACTGCCCTTCTTCATTCAAGATGGAGCTTTGAAAAATATCGCTTCCTCTAGTAACAACTCTTTATGAGATGCAATGACTAGAGGTCCTGGTACCTACACTAGGGGGTAATCCCACAATACCTTTGAAAATGTATCTTTCAACTACCACTGTCAAACATAGATTCAGAGGAAACAACAATCTGGCTCATCACTAATGTCATTATGCATATTGCACAGCACTTCTCGCATTTGTTTTGGCAATGCCAATTATATAAGGTATTGCATATGTGTAGGTGTGTATGTGTTAATGTTGGACCCCTATTACTAATAACCTCGTCTTCATTGTTATTACAACTATGCTTGTAATTATTGTGACTCTAATTACTTTTACTGTATTACCCATATTAACCTCATTCTGGTTTTAGATCACCCACACTGACAGTAGCCAAGACATGCCTATGAAGAATGGCACCAATGTCCCTTCAGATAAATCCAGTATAATTAGCTGTGTGCCTTACAGGGCCTGTGTGATGGTAATAATTAGTGCTACTGTAGCAAAGGTCATACAAAACAATTTAGAGAGGATGCTGGCTGCATGGGTAATAGGACGAGAGGGGAAGCGATAAGAGGAGGGGAAAGCTCGGATGGAGACTCTTCTCCTTTTCCATCTTACAGCGATGGAAGACATATGGTTGTTACTTTACCTCTGCACTTGGTTAATTTTTAACCAATGCTTTCAAAATAATAGAAATTAAAAACCCATTTTAATGGCAAGTAGACTCCCAGCTAACGTAGTTTAAATGGATCCATGATTAGATTTGAGGAAAGTGCTACAGGGTGTATCTGTGAACTGGTATCAGCTGAAATCGATTCGCTGCCGTTGAGGTGTGATAGCTGCCCCGTCACCATGTTGTTGCATTTGTTCATTAGCTCGACTCTAATGTGTTTATGCGTTCCCTTAGTTATCATTATTAATTGTGAGAAAGAGGGAGAGAGAGACAGAGAGCGAGAGATGTGTTGCTTTACCCAGGTGCACAGGTTAATGAGCTGAGTCAAAAATGTTGACACTGAGGTAAACAAGTGCTCGCGACTTCTATTTCTACGCTCCCCCCATGTGGCTTGGCTCTCTCTGTAACTCCGAGACTGCTCCCGAGATGAGAGCTCAGAGTTCACAGTCTGGATCCACCAGGAATTCACTCCGCTCCCTCACCTCACCACCATCATACCCCGATGAGATAAGTAACAGACTCACGCTCAAATATAGCATCTCAAACAACACATGTGCTAGATTGGTCTATATTCCCTATTGCAACACTGACGCCCCCCCCCCAACTCCCAACAACACTTCATTAGCAGTGAGCGATACAAACACTCGTAGTATGTGCCTTTTCTGTAGCTCCTGTCTTGTTTGTCAAAATCACCTGAGCCGTGCGATAGCTGCTTAACAAAACAGTGTTTTGCATTTTTAGCTCATTTATTCAATTTTTTTATTTGTTTTCCAGCCATCTCGGCAGCTCATTGTTTTGCATTCATTTCAGTGCAGCATAAAAGAAATAATTTGACATTTTGGGACTATATGCTTATTCACTTTCCTGCAGAGACTTAGATGCGAAGATTGATATCAATCATGATATCTGAGCCGGGAGACAGTTAGCTTAGCTTTGCATAAGGACTTGAAAGAGCTAGCCTCTGTCCAAGGTGAAAAATCCAAGTACCAGCACTTCTAAAGCTCACAAATAAATGAATGTGTTATATTGTTTTTGCTTAATCTCTACAAACGACAAGCTGTGGTTTTACTGAGGGTTATGTGCCGGACTATTTCTTGGCCGGGAGCCGCGGTGGACTGGAGTCTCCGCTGATTGCCTGGCAACAACAAAATGTCAAACTATTCTTTTTTTTAAATAATAGTGGAGATGCAAAAAAAATAGTATGATGCTTTAATAGTATAATTATTTCAGTGATTATAAGCAGAGCATATGTCAGCAACACTGACAATATAAACTGAGATGGGCCATTTACCATCTACTATTCTTATTACAAAAATGATGAACATGGAAATAATGTTAAATATTGGCAAACTGCAAGTTTCTGACATTGTGGCTTTGATCAGTTTATCTCTAACTTTATAAGTGATTTCTGATATTCCATTTGGTCTCAGATCCATATTTTCTCAGCAACAGTTGTGTTAAAACATTTCATAAATATCTGTGTGAAAATGATTAAAGGCAATAAGCATAAAGCGCTGCAGGACATCTGATTTAGCTGCTTCATTCAGTTAGACTCAACTTACTGATGAAAATCACCGGGGTGGGATTGGAAGCATATGCTCAGATACATATGCCTTTGTGACAGTGGGGGTTTAAAAACCATAAATTGTGATTATCATTGATCTCAGTCAGATGCCTAATCACTATGAGTCATATCCGCACTGGCCACATTGGGTGACGATGAACCGTCCTCCCCCACATCTGAAGTCTCAAACAAGTGTTGAGGGAAGCAGTGATAAACAGGTCCTTATCCTTTTAAAGACACTCCCGTAATCCAACAGTGATGGGGGGAGGGAGGGGGCTTCAGCTTTAAAGGATTTAGTCTGGATTATAGCTAGTCCTCCAAATTAAACCAAAAGTCAGCTTTCTGCAGTTGCTCATGCAAGCTGGCAACTGGCTTGTTACCAGCATTACTAACAAGGCAAACGATGGAGGTCTATAATTAGAAAACACTCTCATTTAGCCACCAGCGAACACATGGACGTAATTCAAAAGCAAACCCCGACCCGTCCTTACCTATACTAAATATTTTGCCTTTGCCTTCCCCCCCCCTTTTACTTCCCAGCTGACCTCCTATGACTGCACTCAAAATGTGTCCATGCTGTGTACCTGACTCTCGTTGCCAACCGGCTTAGCCACAGACAAGCTTCTCAGCCAGGGCAAGGCTGCTCTGTCCCCATCGAGGCTGCTTCCCATAGCAAAACAAGGCCAAATCTGGGGCTTAGAGGCTAAAATAATCATTACTGGGTAGCAAACAAATGAAGTCAGAACACCAACTCCCATGTCTGTCCTCCCCCACCACCCTTGGTATTTTGTCTGCCGTCCTATCGCACACATACAAAAGGGGTCAGCTCACATTTAGGATAGACAACATTTTGGCCTGATACCGCAAAATGAGAGAAAAACAAAGCTAAGACTGGATTTTTTTTTTTTTCTAGAATTTTTAATCAAGGAAAACATACATGTACGCAACAATGAATTATAATGGTTCAACATTTTGAGTAATACACTTTCTTGCTGAGAGTTAGATGAGAAGATTGATACCACTTTTATATCTGCCGATTAAACTGGAGCCAAGAAGCAGTTAGCTTATTTTAGCATAAAGACTGAAAGTAAGGGGAAACAGCTAGACTGACTCTGTCCAAAGGAAAGAAATCTGCTTACCAGCACCACTAAAGCTCAATAATTAGTCTTGTTCACTTAATTAATCCAAAAAATAAATAAGCGTATTTCCTAACATCGAATATTCCTTCAAACGTGAGACTTTTTTCTATTCTGAACCTAAAACAAGGTTTTAAGGTAATATTCAACCATTTTTGGAAGCTAACTGTTCCCCCTGCTTGCAGTGCTTGTGCTAAGCTAGGCTAAACACATCATAGAGCAACCTTCTCATATAACACTCATTGCAAAACGCAAATAAGTTAATTTCATATATGTCATATTTTCTTATTGTAGTGTTTATGATTCAAATTACTGTTCCTTTAACGGTACACAGAAAAGTTTCTAAAGAAGTTTTTCTTAACTAAACAGTGTATTCATGTTCCCATGTGTGCATGCATCATATTGTCAACGCATTATTTACAGCCTGCTTTAATGTAACAATCTCTGAACTAGATAAGAGCACTCCAACTCAACCTCCACAGTGCCATGCTCCCCAACGAGCAGTCAACTTCTCTTATTAAAACATAAAGGGTAACACTTTACTTGAAGGTATCGACATAATCATGACATGACACTGTCATAACTATGACATGACACTGTCATGAACGTGTCATAAACGTTATAAACAAGTCATAAACGTTTATGACTTCTGTCATTAAGTGTCATTTGGTTTTTGTCATGACAAATTGACATTGTTTGGGTTGTCCTGATTAGCACAACTTGACATAAATCAAAGCGACATTACCAGAAGTTGTCTTGGTCATGACAAGTTGACATTAAATTAGTTTGGGATGTCTTTGTACTGACAACTTGACATTAACCAGGATTACATTACCAGAAGATGTATTTGTCATGATAACTTGACATTACATTTCTTTGGAGTGTCCTTATTAAGACAACTTGACATTAAACAGGATGACATTGGGTCAAGTTGTCACAACAAAGACATTCTCTGGTAATGTCATCCTGGTTAATGTCAAGTTGTCATTACAAAGACATCCCAAACAAATGTAATGTCAACTTGTCATGACCAAGACAACTTCAGGTAATGTCATTTTGATTAATGTCAAGTTGTCATAATCAAGACAACCCAAACAATGTCAACTTCTCATGACAAAAACCGAATGACACTTAATGACAGAAGTCATAAACGTTTATGACTTGTTTATAACATTTATGACACGTTCATGACAGTGTCATGTCATAGTTATGACAGTGTCATGTCACGATTCTGTTGATACCTTAAGTAAAGTGTTACCGCATAAAGCTTATAAGCAATCTTCTCTTTGACAAGTATACATATGCTGCCTTACCTTCTCAATAGCTTCCTACAAGACTGAACTGGGAACAGCTCTC
Organism: Sander vitreus; assembly: GCF_031162955.1. Classification (NCBI taxonomy): domain Eukaryota; kingdom Metazoa; phylum Chordata; class Actinopteri; order Perciformes; family Percidae; genus Sander; species Sander vitreus. The sequence continues at coordinate 12,662,629 of NC_135864.1, forward strand.
AAACTGAGAACAGGTACCGGAGAGTAATCTTGAACTAAGGAGGTTAGTGGGGAAAGGACTGCACTCGGAGCAGTCTGACACAGGCCAAGTGCTTTTCATTCATTAACTTGGCTGTCTACGCTGTGGTATGTCAAGCGGTGGACGTGAGGGGAAAGTCAAAACTGACGTCCCATTGTGCTCCATAGCCAGACACAGACTGAACCCTGAATATTGTTTTCTGATGCCATAAGAGAGCACAAAGACGCTGGTGAAGTCGTTATCAATTTCTTTGCAAGGCAATCATAACTATTATCATTAGTAGTGTTTTCATCTTCCGAGCTCAGCCCAGAGTGGCTATCTAATCTATTCCCTGGCACACATTCTTGTCTTTCCAGCTTGATCTGGTATGAGCAAAGAAATGGTTTTCCGCCTCCTGAGAAACTAGAGATGGGCGTAAATAATAGGCCAGGACTCTTTCTGAAAAGCTCTAATCCCAGGAAAACAAACCTGAGCGAAACAGGCCCACCTGAACTGATTTCAGGAAAACTAGATAATCAAAATGCAAAACAGCCTCTGATAGAAAAATAAGCCGACTTCTAACAACAAATCCCCTACACCTAACATCAGCAAATTCTCCACCTGAACTTTTATTTGTATGCTGTGTTTGGGTTTTTAATGTAATCACACTGCACACGGCGCTCCATCAATGAGCTATTCTGATGTATGTCAGCTCGAATCAGACTGACTGCTTAGGGCATTACAGACATCATGAATGAGAAAAGAAGCCACACATAGAACACATTAGGGGTCCCACCATCTCCTCAGACAGGGGGACAATGAGTAGGGGAGCGGAGATAAAGGAGAGGGATAACAGGGGTGAAGGAATGGTTGACGCTGATCGGGCAAAGAAAAGGGGGAGAATGGGAGAAAAGAAAAGAAGAGGCCCAAGACACTGGCCAAACAGAGCAGAGGGAATGCAAGGGCTCTGAGAGGCCTATACTCGGTCATAGCCCATTAGGCTGGCTGGGTGAAAATGCTACAGCTCATTACATGCTCTGCCTCTGTTCTGTGGATGAACAATGCACAATTACGCTACCCTGCTGCTTCTCTAGCCATACTGCTGCATGGCTCTGAGGCGACCGATATTGCTGCTATAGTGGCTCGCCTGCCAAAAGCCTCCGTGCTCATCAAACATCCCATACATGCACTCCCTAATGCGCATCCAGGTTTATGTCTAGAAACAAAAGCGCTGTATGAATTTACTGAAAATGAAAAGAGGGGAGAAACAGGAAATACTGCTCAACCACTGGAGCAAATAAAACAAAGGTATAATGCAGCCTTTGTGTGTGTGTAATACAATGACGTTTGCTCCCTTTTGTCTGCTCTGCCTTAGATAGACATGTCACAAAGTGATAATTCTTTTATTTCCAGCTGAATTAAGTTACATTTGATGTTGCAACTAATGTAAAGCCAGGTGCTAAAGTACAGATCTAAACATGACAGAAATAAAAAGATGTAAAGTTTAAGCAGGAGACACAAAGTATTGTGACAATATCTGCAATGCAGTGAATAACTCAGCTCAGGATTCATATCTACCAACAAATTGGTTCAAGTCTTCTTGAGTCCTCCTTTCCATTTGACAATTATGCATGCAGAAGTTGACATTTATCTGTTGGGGAAAAACGCTAACTAACATCCTCCTGCTCCCTCTTTGTTTTAGGCAAAAAAAAAACAGGACACTTGGAAAGGTCATTCTTCCCTGGTGCCAGAGCTGGCTGTTTGGAAAAGTTTCCTTTCACAGCCAGTATTGTTACGTTTCACAGAATCTCCCCCACCCCATTTCCCTGTCATTCAAAAAGCACAGCATCAGCACTCCGGAGAAAGCCCTGGGAACTCTCTAAACAATGTGACAACAAGTCTGGTAACCTGCAGTTCAATAGACAGGACAGTGAAAACAAAATGACAGGCCTGATACCTATGAATTTTATAATACCTTTTCTCTCTGCACATTGGATGACATTTTTTGAAAGTTTTTGGCCTGCTCAAAATATTAATGGTGGTCATTACAACAGAATTGTAATTTTCTCACTTTGTTTACTTGCTGAAAAGTATTCTGGTTTTGTTCAGAAAATAAAATAAAGATTCCCCCAAAGAGGAGGCTGATTATGAGTCCCTTGTTATTCTTATCTGTGAGGAAGGACAAATATATTGAGGGAGTGTCTGTTTTCTTACACTGCATGCCAATACACATTGTACAAATGATTCCGTTTTAATATTTCTGAGCCAGAGGGACGGAGACGGTCACATTCATCTTGACATACACTGGGTACGACAGAGCAAATAGTATTCCACTGCAAATAGATTTCACTCCTGGCCATAACAAGTCTAAAGTTTGTGTTTTTAAACATGACCTTTTCTATCCTATGTTAATGTAACTACAGGCATTTTCAACCATGGGCAGGTAAATCCGCATTAATGAGATATAGGTTATATTTGTTTTCTCCTGGAGCATTCCCTTGTCATAGCTTTTCTTGAGACTTGTTTTCTCCACCTTAGTTTTGTTTCACATTTATAACTACAGGGGTTTGACACGCAAACTTTGCAAGACGAACGTGTGAATGTGGCTGTATATGATGATCGTTTCAAAATCTCTTACTAAATCCTTTTTCTTGATGGTCAAATTACACGTGTTAACTTCCTCTATGTCGGGACTCTAATTTATTTGAAAGAAAACAGAATGCTGCATATTTGTGTCTGAGAGTTTAATTTGAGAAATAAAAAAAAAAAACAGTGCTGCGGGAAACTCATTTAAATGGGTAATTACGTCCACGCAGCATTGCTTGCAGGGCTTAACAAGGTGCGTAATGATGTCCCCTTCCCCAGCGATAAACATCATCACTATGTCCATTTCCTTCACTCCATTTAGCCTTTTCTCATTTATGTGTGGACCCATCAACCTTTAAGCCCAATGCCATTATATCCCTTTTTTCCATTTAGGTACATCTCCAGTAAAAAACTTTTAACATAAATTGTTGGGGGACTAATGTCATTATGTGCCTATATTCCTTTGATGTTTAATAGGTTTACAAGAAAGTTAATTATTTCCACATGATAGAGCTTTTAAAGTCATTTCACATATTTTTTTCCTTTTCAGTGCTGTCGGCTTGAACCACGTAAAAACATCTCAAAACGATGGATGAATGATTAAGTTGATTAGTACCACATGATTTTACTTTTTTATTTTGATGTAATTGTGCGCTCGCGTGTCTCTGGTGTATAACACAGCTTGAAAACGTCTGCTGTTGCATATATATATTTATATATATTTTATCAAGATGTTCAACCATTTGATGATTTCATCCTGGACTGTCCAGATTGTAAGCAAATAGAGTTGCTGCAAAATGTATACTGAAACCACTCTACTTTGTTAATACCACCTCCTACGTTTGCAGGTACACTGAAATAATAATACAGTATTTTTTTAGATACTTTTTAATAGAAAAGAGACATTATTGCTTTCTGTAGATGTTAATATGGTTTGTGCAATAAAATCTCTTCCCCATCCTAACAACACATTTTACAGAGAAAAATAACACGTTTCAGGCAGCAGCAATACAGGTTGAGGAAAATCACTGGGATTCTATAAATAGATCTCTCGCTCCTCGTTTTTCTAGGCCCTGCCGTTTCTCTACAGTAGCTATTACTCCCTCTGCATGCTCCTCACCAGTCACATGTGGTTAAGGACACATACAGTGACGTGTGGACATCAGATGCCGTCACTCATGTGTTTTGACTCTTGGCTGTATGCCCTGATCCCGACGAAAGGGTGGCGACCCGGCGGGCCCGGCTGCTTCTGAATGGCTGCCTGGGGTTGTTATGTCATTTCATTGTACCTCTGCAACATCGAGAATGACGTACAGTGATGGTGTGTTGCGGGTTGGGGTCAAGGCTATGAAAACCCAACCAAGTGTAAAAGTAGCACTGGTTGAGCATGAAGTGAAAACCATCTTGTGAGTAATGTCACAAAATCACCCTTCAGCTTCACCAGCTTTGTGTGTTAAACACGATGGGAGGAGCCAGCTGAGGAATGCAATAAAGAGGGCACGGAGTACATCACTGTCACACTGTTAATTTATTTCTGACAGCAAGGCTTTATTTCACCTTATAAACACTGACACTTGAAAAGCAGAGCATTTCTGAAGTCTGTGCCTTACAAATAACCTCTCTAAATAATTAAGAGGTTCATGTGCCACTCAATCAGTGCACATCTGAAGCTTTTGGAGATAAAACGATTCTTTCTCAAATCCTTTGAAAGGAGGAGACTTGCAACATACACCTCCCACTTTTAAGATTAGGCAGTTATGTGTCTTTTCCCTTATTGCACTATATCTGTATATCTGTCATTGTTTACTTTCCACCACGATTAGTCTTTCTATCGCTGAACTGTTCAGAGTTTAGGAGGTTTAGTATCATCAGAGAATCTGGCTGTTTTTTCTCATAAAGCTTTTTGACAAGACTTTGGCTGTATGCCATTCATTTTCTTGTACTGTATACTTAGACTGGTTAAAGGGATCACGTAATCAATAAATTTACAAAAATGTAGCCTATACTTAATTGCTTTTAAATCAAAAGCGGGGATCTCGTTTCCTGGGAGTAGACAGGGGTTGGTTTGAGCTACTATTGTGCCCATAGGTGTAAAGGACAGAAGGGTTATTTCATTTATGTAAGTCTAATGTTCATCCTGTTTTAAATGCGTAGACCATAACTGGGGACGTTTTTTAATTAGTTTTTCTGAAAATGTCAGACTCATTCACTTCTATTCACTTCACTGGCATTGAAAACTGTGAATACAAAGCTGACACTCAGACATAGCAGAAATTTAAAAGCAGACATGTGAAATGTTGCATTTTGAAAAAAGTCTCCCTTTGCAGTAATGCACGCATTCAGCAACGTGAGAGCTGTACACAAGTTTTACTTCCACTTTTTGCTTCTCTGCTTGCCCTGTTGTCATCTCCCAGTTACACTTTCAACCAGTCGTGAATGTTCTCTACTTTCTGTCAATCACCTGTTCAATTCAACCAAGTTTGTGAAGATACATTTCAGATATTGGATTTCCACATATAAAATCTACACCATCCTTTTAACTAAAAAAAAAAAAAGAAAAAAAAAACCTTCAAAATGTTTATACATTTTTCACAGCTGGGGGGGATAAATGATTTAATATACTGTAAATCTGTCCTAACTGAGGAAAACAGTTAGCAACTGCAGTAAAGTGTTTCATTAACACTAGAGCTGTCCAATGAAATCTATGACAATGACTATTCGGGAAATATTATTAGCAACATTTATAGCTAACCTTATCTTACCCGGGATGAAGACAATATCTAAACAACATTAAAATAGTGCTTTAAAGCAACACTGTGTAACGTTTCCCGCTTCGGTCCCCTACAGGTTGGAAGCAGAATTGTCCATTACATTACATTGTCCAGTTCATTCGAACTACAGATCCGCTACCCGATCTGGCAAACTTATATAACGTACATAATGTACATAATGTAATGTAATGGACAATTCCGCTTCCAACCTGTAAGCGGGAAAAGTTCTCTAGTGTTGCTTTAAATGCATAATCGCAACCATGTTTGATTATCGAATATACTGGATTATGCCTCTCGTTTCTCCTTTCTTTGAGATTTCTGAGTCGGTCATAATGATGTAAATGATAATGTCACAGCTCATATTTCAAATAAATGTGACACTCCATAAGAAATATTGTGTGTGCGTGTATTCATAAGTACTAGTGTGAGGGGGAGCTTGGCAGTTTCAACAGATGTGTAGTGTGCACTGACAGCATGACATCTACTTTGCATGCTCAATATGACACGTTTGATTGCTCCCATGCATATGGGATGCATGTCCTGATGTGAAGTGATAGCGAGGGATGTGCAGCCTCGCTGGATCCAATCCCTGTTGTCTCTTCTACATCAATATCAAAACACCTTACTTACTAACAGTGAAAAGCAGCAAGACTGGTGCACTGACACACCCTATCAGTTGATTCAATTTTCAATTTTCATTTACTCATTTAGGTTCCTTTGATTGACTGTGAGAACTGAACAAATGCAAAATGTACATCCATTTCTCTTTTGTTAGAGTCTGAACCTGACACTGTGAGTACACTACAATACAGGATCACTGAGGCTTATGTAGCTCCAGTATCTTTAAGGAAACAGTGCAGAGAGCATCCGGAGGATGATTGCATCAATTATCAATTAACTAAACTTGTGAAGTGCACTCATTACCAAACATCTTACACCATGTAGTGCAAAGTCTAACCCCCCCTTTATTTAGATTCATTTATCGTCTTTTTCTGATTAATTTATCACCTGTGTAACAGAAAAATCTCCTGAAATAAGGATAATCGATAAAGTAAGATATCTCATTTGCCCACTATGCTCATTATTTGGAATCACAGGTGTGAGAAGCTTTAGTACACATTACAAATTAAAAAACATTCTAGCCAAAGGCCATTCCATTGCTTTATAATTGTCTCCCCCACCAAGTGATTCACTATAATTAAGCTATAGAAGACAGCTCTATTCTCCTGTGAGCTTTCATATTAGTGCTACCACAGGCAGGTCTAACAAACATCTCACAGCTGATGCTTTTCAAAACAATGGACAGCAATGTTCAGGAAGGTATATACTGGTACACATTCTCACAAGGGAAAATACAATATACACAATGCAATTGCAGGTATGAGGCCTTCAGGGAGACCTGTCACTGTTATCTTGGCCAAGTGTGCTGTGTTTGTGTGTGGACGTGTGTGTATGTGTGCCAGCGTGCTTTGTCTGAAGCAGGAAAAGCTCAACTCCAGCTGCTCTGACATGAGCAGGATGTTCGCTGCCCCACATAAACTAACAATGGAGGAGAACTTTGCATCGCTCAAAAACATAATTTACAAATAGACACTAGCCCATATCCTCTTTACCTCCATTAGCAAACCTAATCTGACCTCGTATCCACATTCTGAGGGCTATGATCATTTAAATCTACATGTTTGGAAAATAAACAAACCCAGAGTTATCATTGTGCCCTGGTGTAAAAACAAAAAGCTCTTCTGCCACGGATAAATGAATCATGGATAATTATGAGGTTGCCCTCAGGATAAAAAACAATTTTTTAGGGGACAAAGCAGCCTTAGTAATCACAACACTGCAGCCACTCGTGTGTCCTAGCCAGTCAATAGGATATGGGTTGAGGACTTGTGGAGTCAAGTGGTTTCAAGTCCAAGCTTGCTCATTTTAACAAAGCAATTATCAGTCATTTCACTGCTGTTTGTTTGTGCTATAAATGGCATTGTAATTATACTGAAAACATTTTTTATTTAAGCGCAACATTTGTACATACTGTAGAGCTTTATGTCTCTTGCAAATCACAATGGGGAGGAAAGACAACAATGACAACTGCTGTTGCGCTGGGTTTACTCTGTTGGAGGGTATAAGGCATGCTTTCGCTACTGCTATTTCTGACTTTTTTTCTCAGTCGCAGAATCTCTTTTTCTCAGCCCAGGGAAAATATGCAAAGGCCTGGTCAAAGAGATGTTTGTCAACATCATGTGCAAGGCGTAGAGCAATGGAAGCTGCATGCTAAACAGGCCGGACTTCTTTCAAGCCAATCAACTGCCTCTAAGCAAATGAGAAAACGTTGTCAGGGCTCAGACACCTGGCACTAAGACTCATTCACCCTCGCTCACTTCTTCCCTTTGTATCTTCCTATCTGCCCTCACACGGCTCTATCAAGACTACTCCAAGCTTTGCATATGGAATCATCTAAATCAATCTTCAACCCTATTTGTCTCCCTCTCCACTTTTTCATTAGCTGAAACACATAAAGGCTCTCCTAATCCTGCGGCAAATGTGCTTTTATTGGATGGTTAAGCCACAGAGACAGGATGCTTGCTAAAGCTTTTTACAACGTTTCTTTGTGTAGTAAGAAACGGTAAAAAAAAAGACATGCACATCCCTGTGCCCAATAGGATGGATGCTGGATCAAAAAAGATGTCATAAATTGGTGTGCAGATCTATTTGTTTCAATGATTTCTTTGTGTAGTCAGACCTACATTGTTTTGGCTGAGGAAAGGCTGGAGCTGACCTGCATAGCACTACCTACCAGCGAATACAATCACAGCATACGGGTCACTGCGTGTACCTGCGGAAACCCCCATCTCTGCCTCCACTCACCAGATAACACCACAGGACAGCCCCCAACAACATTTCTCATTCCTTCCGCCTGTGTTACTCTCTCTCACACACACACACACACACACACACACACACACACACACACACACACACACACACACACACACACACACACACACACTCAGTCAGAACCACCTCAGACAGGCCCAGTAAATCAGCTTGCCTGTAAGTAGGTCTCATTGACCCCTCAGGATCCACCGGTGCCTGGATCTCTCTGGATCATCCAGTCAATACATCAATATCCATCTTGTGTTTCTTGTTTTAAGATCCACACTCCCAACCCCCCACCTTCTTCTCACTGAATGTCAAACGGAGATTGGAGTCATCAATTACAAGTGTGTGTGTGTGTACGTGGAGCTGGAGCTTATTTGCTGCTGTCTATAGGAGTAAGCATCATACACATTCTTATACAAACACACACACACACACACACACACACACACACACACACACACACAGATGCACATTTTCTCCCTCACACATACACACACACACACACACACACACACACACACACACACACACACACACACACACACACACACACACACATATACAAACATGAATGCCCCTTTCTCCCTTGGGATCAAGGAGAAGTGGGTCATGAAGAGACATATTTCCAAAAGAATCCAATAAACCAGTTCATACATACAAAAATCAAAGATCAGGAGGTTTGCATACACTCCATCAGCCTGAATAGTCTTTCAAGTCAGATGTTTGCTCTGCTGGAGCCATGCATGGTATGTCAGGGTAATTCAATGGCTGGCTGTGCAGACTAGAGCAGCCATGCGGTAACACTGCAGCCAAATGGACAACACACAGATAAAGCACTTAAGCAATGATTTTTCTTTCTGCTAGCACCTAAAATGACGAGTGGTGGAGCTGATTAGCCGGGTCAATACATCTGGCAGGTGCTCAAACTCCTGTTCTTTTTTTGCAATAGCTTAGCACTGACAAATAAAAGCAGAAGAAAACATGTTGAGTGAGAGAGGCCAAATAATCTACTTTGTCAGGCATCCAAATACTGCTTGGCAAAGCGCTCTCAGTCACAGGTCAGCCTCAATGTCTCTGCCCCTTGAAATGCCTTGAAGGATTCCACTCAGATTGACTGACAAAGCGTCACACATGGCATTTCAGGGTGTGGGGGGGAAAGACATTTCACTGACATTATAATCTGTGATGGAATGCGAAATTTCACTTGACTTTGAGATATGTTGAAAGGTGGTGCATTGCTTCTTTAAAGTTCATTCTTAAGATTCAACACAATCAAGGAGACCTATTCATAATAATTAATGAAAATGTGTTCCTTTACGTTTAGTCATGAGAATCCATTTTAAAACCAAACCTCCCATTTTCCTCAACCCCAAAGCAGCCCAGCCAAGTATTTAGGACGGAGCACAGCGGAGTGTATCTCACCTCTGGCAGTGGCATGCCGTTGATGATGAGGTCTGGCTGCTGGTGGCCCTGCCCAGTGAACGGGTGCTGATAGCCATGGTTGGGAGCTGCATTGCGTGAGTTCTGGTTCTCCACGTTGAGGAAGGTGCTCTCGGAGCGCCTGCAGCCCAGCGGCAGGCTCTGCTGGTGGTAGTCGAAGTAGTTGAGCGAGGAGGTGAGAGACGAGCAACTCACCACATTCATCTTGTCTGTCTCCTCGACGTCACGTGGCACCAGGCGGATGTCGTTCTTGCTCAGCTTCTTCTTCTTGCTGGACTTCTTCTGGTTGCCATATGAGTACTCCGCCACCCTGCGCAAGTAGAAGAAACTGAACAGACTCAATAAAGCAGTGTTCTGCCTTCCCCTCCCCTGTCCACACGGTCAAAAAGCGTGCCCGCCATGCCAGCTAGGGCGTTGTTTGATCATGGGTGCCAGACAAACGCTCATTGCCCATGTCCAGGAGCGGAACAGCACACTTAGGTGACTCCCGGCTTGCAATGGAGCTGTTATCCCTTGTTTGTTTGAATTTGCATGCTCAACAATCGACATGTCACAAACAGGCAGACAATATGCAAACATGCCAAAACCACAGAGGCAAAGCAAAAGAACACACTGGTACTGAGCAGTACTACCGGTATATGCAATCATATTCAAAGCACACAACCCACACTAATTCCACTTTTTTCTTTTATTATCAAGCGAGCCCACTAGCATCACTGAGTGCACGAGAACTGCAGATTCAAATTCATTTAGCTGCTCTCAGTGGCTGCTGCAAACTTGAACGGAGTATTTTGACTTTAATAAGAGCAAATGAGCAACACGTTCATGTTTTATCAAAGGTTCCTCAGACTGGGGAAAAAATCCATTCTTCGCACAGCCTTGCAGTTTTCCACACGAGAACAGATGCTATGTTCTTTATAGTGATGACTACAAACGTCACTGAACATATTCCTTATAATTTGTGATGTGTTTTTTACCATCTGCATTACTTTAAACTCTGGAGGAGGCAATTTTTTAACTTTGCGGCATGGAGCATATGGTTTATTTTCTGTTAAAGCCCACAACAAAACTCTAGTTACCCATGAAATTGCAATATCTCTGTTCCTGATTCTGCTATACTAGCCCCCACTGGCCTCTGTTCCTCACTAAAATGCATCTCTAATCCTCTGTCGCTTCTAAAATCACCCTGGCTAAAACGCTCGACTGCAGTTTGTCTTTTTCATTTTTCTTTTAGATTGCATCTTCAAAACAGCTCTCTCCCCCATTCTACAAACCCCTTTGATTCAGAGGAAAGAAAAAGGGCTGCTGGAAGAGTAGAAAATACTCCATTTCTTTTTCATTTATCATTTAACATGTTGTCTCTCTACTCTGTGTCCAATTTGAAATCTGGGAGGGGAAATCTTCAGAGTCAGACGGACTGACAGAACAAGCAATAAATTGGAGATAACTGCTCCTCATATTCGAGGAGGCGACTAAGAAGCAGAACACATCAGAGCTGATTAAAGCACCCAGCAGAGAGAGTGGCTCACACTAGGAGAGTAAAAGCAGTTTTGATTTTGGAATATGTATTG